>NC_056739.1:1908475889-1908543389 GCF_019279795.1 Protopterus annectens | reverse complement strand
CCCAGTGCTCCCATCCTGGTCTACCTACACCAAATAAATACTGGAAAAGTGTCCCTACTAAAGCGGCGCTCTAGGCGGCCTCTTAGTTGGCATATGTCAAAGGCCGGCTATGACTGTAGTCATGTAGTTCAATGTGATAGGCATCACAAGGTAGGAGCAGATTGTATGTGGAACACACAAATATGATTTATTCACCGGACAGTCCACTTATTCCGTACAGTCAAATGCCATGCCATCGCCTAATAGGTAGCCAATCCCGATACTGTAGTCATGTAGTCCGATGTAATAGGCATCACAAGGTAATATTGTGGTCCTCGCTCCCACCCAGGGGTGTGAGAGACAGATACAAGCACCAATGTCGGTGCATTTGCAAGTGCGGGAGCGAGTGGGTGTAAGCATGTTTGGCTATCAGTATGCGAATATTGCACTGGTAAAGCAATGTAGTGGCTAACCGAGTGTAAGAGGCTGTAACCAGAGGTCAGCAGTGCTTAACACCGTGCAAACCCATGCACACCTGCTCCAAACTGCTTTAATGTGCCTTACTCCCTCTGTATCCAATGGGCTTGTTCTGCCCTGCAACCAAATAAACATCCTTTGCAAGGGTCGGAACCAGGACCCTGTGCACACAGCTAATGTGTATTACCAATACGCCATGGCAGATATACAGACAACGGACAGTACCACAAACATATCATACAGTGCAGTCATTCAACAGTATAGTAATGTATCTCATCATGTAGATGTATATGTGAGTGTTTATGTCCAGCATATAGGTACATACATATATAGAGATGTATCAGGAACATACCATGTGGCAACAAAGCATTACAAATGAATGAAACAGGAAACACCAGTGACGCCTGTATTATGTAGTGGTATTGCTCTATGTGACCTCAAGACTCCCTCAAACAGACATGTGTCAGTCATTCACACACATAGTTGTACATTGGCCGTATATATCACTCTGTGCATGTAATGTACTTTAACACAACAGTATCTGTCCAATCATTATGTGTGAACAGTACTCTTACAAGGTTCTGTGTGCAACATCATCATCATGATAAAGATAAATGGGGTAACCATAGAGGGACCGGTAGTGTTGTGTGTACAATGGGGTCATCCTCATCACGTGTACCTGGACCATGTAGGAGTGATGTGCATACCAGGATCGTGCACCTGAGGGACAGGGGTAAGGATAACAGGAGTATGTTGTGATGCATATTACAAGGGTTTCATGTGTCCAGTGGGCACGTGTGTGTGTAATGGGCAGCTATGTATAGGGCAGATGTTGTCCTAGGAGCCGATTGGCCGTATGTGTTTGTAGGTGAAGGTCAGATGTTGGGGAAGGAGTGTAGGTATAGTCGTGGAGGATAGGTAGGATCACAGAAAATACAGCATACAGCGTTGGTATATGACACCTGTGTAGGGGATACACCCTGGACGGGGATGGGTGTTTGACATTCACAAGCCCATGGGAACAGCGGAACAGAGGTCCCCAGCCATGGGCAACTGCCACTGCACCTACACAGCTGCAAAGGAGGCAGTGCTGGGGGATGTCCAGGAGGGGCAGCATCACCCTGTAAATGTGACACTCTGCTCATGAGCTGGCGTATCTGGCTTCGGAACCCCTTAGGGATCCATCAACGCAACACGTCTGGGACTGCACAACAGCAGACATGTAGCTGTCTGACCCACTCCCAGGGGGGACATGCTCCATCCTCAGTGGTGGTACCACCAGAAGGTGGTGCAGAGCCAGCAGAGGTTGATGTCTATGGCTGGGCCCCAGATGTGCTAGTGCCCGGTGCCATGGTCAACTGAAGTGGGACAGGAGGTTCTGCCGGGAGCTCCCAACCCATTCAGCCTATGATGTTGCATTTTAAACCCACATATGGCTTAGTGATAGACAACAGCATACAGGATTATCTACGACAGTATGCATAGATATCACCAGCAACCCAACAGATGGTATACATTTGCAGAGGGAGCATAACACATGCATATATACTGCATGCCATCTGTACAATGTGTAGTAGACATGTGACTGCAGCAATGAACAGTTGCCCATTATTGGCTTGTCACTGGGAACCCCACACAGTGTCTTTCATACCACTGTCTCATGTGACACATGTCCAGTCAGGGATGCTATGGCAGTAGCACATCTCTATCATCATGTACTGTCTGCAATCCTCACAGCATATTTCTGCTGTGCACAGATGTGTGTTCAGTGTGTATCACAGGAAACAAATGGTTGCACACACTGACCAGTTCACAGATGGCCCTACAGATGTCGGTCCCTCATGAACAGAGTACTGTCATGTCTGTATTATAACATGCAGAATAGACATTACCACACACATGTTAAATAGGCAGTAGCTGTTATGCAGCATAGCTACACTTACATGCTGTAGTCATGTGTGGCACATTACCTTCCTGTCTTTAGGCTATTTCCCACTGTGGAAAATGATTGCGGTACATCCAGATATCAACTGTGATGCCGTGTCAGAACACCACGTCCAGATACCACTCCCAGTGACTGTCATGGCCAAATAACAACATGTTTCCCTAGATAGTGTACTGTGTTTACCATGCGGATGGCTATGGGAATACCATCACAGCTGTACCACATGCAATCAGCTAGAGAAGGACTGCAATAGGTGCAGAGGCCTTCACCTGACCATGTCCATCACTTACAATACACATGCTGCTGCTGTGCAGGTGTACTCCTTCACATCCACCAGAGAGTGTGTGGGTGGGACAGGCAAAGTACACCAGGGAAGGGCTTGGAGACTTAACCATAAGCATCATCTGCCACACGCCGAACAGTACAGGGGTCAATCCCCTGACTACTCATTACTATTACATGTGCATGATGTTACTACATGTGCCACAAAGGTGACATGTTGCTGTGCTGTAAGAACATATATCTGTGTAGGTGAGTGACATCTGCAACAGAGATATAGTAAACATACATTAGGTGTGGCACACATGGCTGTCCACGTGAACAGATGCCATTGTCACCACAACCACACTCTCTAATGAACACACATTGACACCTTTGCCAGGGCCACAAATACACAATGTAACTACTTAGTTTGCCACACTGCAGTAATGCACAGGACCACATGCACCACAGGGGATATCTGGAGGTTCTTTGGGCTAGGACATGCGAAAGTGCTTGACATTTGTTGGTATGCCAATGAGGGTTATACTGGGAATGACTGTGGTTAGGAGCATCACAACCCACACGCAGACACAGGGTGCCAGTACTGGCATGCAGGTATGCACTGCTTTATGGGTGTGTAGTGGTTGGCTGTGCAAGATAGCTGTACAAGGCTGGGTGAGGGGTAATCCTTGGCATCACGTCACCCGACAATGGTGTGCAGTGCAGGGGTGTAGTGTCTGCAATATCCCACAGAGATGGGTACTGCATTATCTAGCCTGGTTACCAATGTGTATGGCCATAGCTTTGAAATGCATGCCATGTCTGTGTTTGATAGTCCTTCACATGGACATTGCCTGGGATGTGCATGTCCCACAATACTGTACAGTGACATGTACAGGTGTACCTGGTTTGGCAGACACATGTTGTGTAAACAGCCTGCTATCCCCCTATATGCCAATACTGGCCTGGTGTGGCAAAACCTGCTTATAGTGAGCAGGTTGACCCTGCACCTGCATGGATAGTATGATACAGGTATTCCGTGGTGTCAGTGGCATGGGTCCATACAGGGAACATGTGTACAGCATTGTCTGACTTTTGTGGATCACATTTGATGGCACCACATATGTTGCAGGCATTCAGCATGGAACATGGTGAAGGCACAATGTCCGCATATATGTGCCTATTGTACCACTGTACAGGGTGCCATGTTCTCTACAGGCCACTGCATTCCCACCATGCCTACTATCTGTCATCAATGTGCATGGTACTAGCAACATAGTGGGATATCCTAGGCAAGTTTGTGCATGGCACATGGGTGCGGGACATATACCGGGTGCTAGTAGGGCTGCATACGTTGTTCACCAGGCCTTTTGCCAGATGTATGGGTTTGGCTTGTCAACACAGTCCAGTGGCTGACTAACAGCTGTATTCCTCTTGAGGTGGCCAATGTGTCATAAGACGGATACCATTTAGGAAAACTACAAAATCCACTCCCAAACATGTCCAATGGCAAGACAATCACAGCCACCTCTACACAGGCTCTGACAGACAAACACACACTTGCCATGTCCTGTGTACAAACCCCTACCATATCACATGCATTTAGGGCACACGCTACGGCGAGTACTACAAAGCAATATACTTGTCTCACACAGGCAGACACACACGTACATACTTGGCATGTCTGGGATTAGAACATTGACCTAACTACATTATTATACTACAGCAGTACCCAGTTACAGAATGTGCTACAGAGATCACTGGGGCACAGCACTCCCAGAGGTGTATTTGTAGGCGGGTGACATCATCAGCCTTGCCAAAAGTGGGTATAAGAAATGTAAGGAGTGTGAGCAGTCTAAAAGCATCACTCAGTCCTCAGGCAGATGGGGACACACACACGGCAAGTGTGGGATTAGAACACTGACCTAACTACTTTATTACACTACAGCATTACGCAGTTACAGAACGTGCTACAGAGATTACTGGGACACAGCACTCCCAGAGGTGTATTTGTAGGTGGGTGACATCATCAGCCTTGCCAAAGGTGGGTATAAGAAATGTAAGGAATGTGAGCAGTCTAAAAGCATTACTCAGATCTCAGGCAGATGGACACACACACACACACACATGGTAAATGTGGGATTAGAACACTGACCTAACTACGTTATTACACTACAACATTACACAGTTACAGAACGCGTTACAAAGATTACTGGGACACAGTACTCCCAGAGGTGTATTTGTAGGTGGGTGACATAATCAGCCTTGCCAAAGGCGGGTATAAGAAATGTAAGCAGCATTACTCAAACCTCTGGCAGACGGGGACACACACACACGGCAAGTGTGAGATTAGAACACTGACCTAATTACTTTATCACACTACAGCATTTCGCAGTTACAGAATGCGCTACAGAGATTAGTGAAACACAGCACTCCCAGAGGTGTATTTATAGGTGGGTGACATCATCAGCCTTGCCAAAGGTGGGTATAAGAAATGTAAGGAGTGTGAGCAGTCTAAAAGCATTACTCAGACCTCAGGCAGAAGGGGACACACATGGCAAGTGTGAGATTAGAACACCGACCTAACTACTTTATTACACTACAGCATTACACAGTTACAGAATACTCTACTGAGATTACTAGGACACAGCACTCCCAGAGGTGTATTTGTAGGTGGTTGACATCATCAGCCTTGCCAAAGGTGGGTATATGAATTGTATGGAGTGTGAGCAGTCTAAAAGCAATTTACATTCCTCTGGCAAACAGGGACAGACATACATCAGTGGTGGGAACGGAACACCTGCCTATTTACAGATCACTATTACAAGACTACATACTTACGAGTCACGCCACACAGACTACACATTTCAAGGCTGTCATTATGACCTTCTAGGAATGTGGACATCAACAGAGATGCTGGCAGTTAAGATATACATACCTGTGAGCCTGTGTGTTTAAGGTAGGAATCAACCCTGACCTGGAGTATGCCCATCTGTGGAATGGACGACTACTACCACTATACAGGGTTACAATGCCCATGCCCATACACAGAGGCACATAACTGACACAAGGTGTCACTGGGCATGCTCACACACTTAGTAGCACAGGGCTCTTTGGAATGCATTATGTGTCCATCTACACAAGGTTATACTGGGCATGCTCATACACAGCACAGGGCTGACTGGGATGCACTCTGATTCTAAACACGGAAGGCCACAGTGGCCATGCTATTACAGGTAGATGTAAGGAACACATTGTAATGGGCTCTAGGGCTGACTGGGAGGCACTGTGATTCTAAACACGGAAGGCCACAGTGGCCATGCTATTACAGGTAGACGTAAAGAACACATTGTAATGGGCTCTAGGGCTGACTGGGATGCACTTTGATTCTAAACACAGAAGGCCACAGTGGCCATGCTATTACAGGTAGATGGGCTCTGGTGTTAGTAGTTGTCATTGTTAACAGGAACGTTGCTCTACATATATTTGACACTGGTCTTTTACACAATGTTTGCTGTCATTCTGGGTTGACATGGCTGACAGTAGACAGGCCTTTGACACATATCACATGAATCCATGATTCAAAGGAGTTGGGATAATACCCAAGTCACATCTGCCCATACAGTGCCATTACAAGGCAAATGTCCTAAACACAGGCTAACACCCTGACACCTACAGGACAACTGCATTGTTTTCTTATGCTAACCAATGCTAGATGTGTAGTGTCCATAATAACAGCTGGTCACTGTAGATCCAACAATGGGGAGTACTGATATCTGTGCAGTGAGGAACACCTGGCTGATGGCTCTGTAGTGCACAATAGCAC
The DNA here is from genome assembly GCF_019279795.1 of Protopterus annectens. NCBI lineage: Eukaryota > Metazoa > Chordata > Ceratodontiformes > Protopteridae > Protopterus > Protopterus annectens. The sequence continues at coordinate 1,908,536,901 of NC_056739.1, read as the reverse complement.
TACCACCATATAACTCAGAACCAGACATGTGGGCCATAACACAGGTATGGACAGCTCCAGGTGGTGGTGTCCCCACATACATAAAGGCCACTTACATGTACTGACCGATACCCCCATGAAAGGCATCACAGATGAGTCATGTGCAAGACACAGTGTCACATGCTGCATTCTAGGATGTAAACCTCAGACACCAGCATGCCATTGGACCACCAACACGCATCCATACATGTTGTAGGACATATAAGAGTACAACAGCATGTGACCCTTGACCAGTGGACTGTACCATGCTCTACATCAACTGTAGAGAGTACCCATGTACTGACTCAGTTGCATCATGTGTTATGCAATGCAATGATACCACTGTCTGTAACCAGGTCAGCTGTATACATACCAGGGGCCCTCGGTACTGTCCAGCATTAGCAGATGACTGTTGCTGTACACCAGTACACATCCTCATGTATGGATATGACATACATGCACCTGCCCTGGGTATGTACATACCACATACACACACACACACACACACACACACACACACACACACACACACACACACACACACACACACACACACAACATACATGCAAATAGCATAGCTGTTGTTATCCATTGTGCAAACAGGTGGTTACAACCATTACACACATGCACATGGAATGTAGGTCCATGGCTGCTGAATGCTAACAGTACATAAGGTGTGATATCAATGTTGACAGAGGTAACATTCCCTCTGTACCGGTCACCCATTACACCTATCATATCATACAACAATCCATGTGTCATATATGTCATTATACATGTCCACCAATTGCAATGCCTACAAACATGCCCAAATGACAGGATTGTAGGACCTACAAACATGTACATGTAGTGTTGTGCATTCAGTTAACATGCGCGTGCAGTTGCTGATGTATGCAGGTAACGTGTACCCTAGTACATCATGCAGTTGCAATGCAGCCTCAACACTGCCAACTGTATATGGCGATATGCTGAATGTACGGATAGATGTACCCCAGGTATGAACAGATGTGTGGAAATAACTAAGTGGTGGGGCATCTTTGCAGATGGATGTTTGCTGAGGACAGATCACAGGTGTGTTACAAGCGGTCCTACAATAACCTGTGTAACTGGTAAGCAATCATTTTGTTAATTGAAGGACATAACACACAACTTAGCGGTCAGGGTGACAGCGAAGGCAAATCACTTGACACCTGTTAACAGGTAAGACGTCCCGTGTGCATATATCAGCATTGTTGCCACAGGAAGCGTCAGTACAGTTTGTAATGAGTGCAATACTGCTGTAGGTCTGTCATACATATCATGAGCTAGGCAGGTCTGCGATTCACAGTACTGGCATGTGTGATTATGTGTGTGTCCATATATGTCACGTATGGTGGGAATACATCTCAATTGTTACTCACTCTCCTGTACACTAGTGTACACATCTGTACAGACTGCAATGTAAAAAGCAGGACATAGGCAGGAGCATGTATCTCACACATGTGAAGTATCTGTATGTGCGTGACATAGGTGTTTTTGGTACTGAAAGCCACAGTGTGTGTGTGTGTGTGTGTGCGTGTGTGTGTATGTGTGTGTGTGTGTGTGTGTGTGTGTGTGTGTGTGTGTGTGTGTGTGTGTGTGTGTGTGTGTGTGTGTGTGTGTGTGTGTAGGGCTATCTGGTCCCTGGAGTGAGGATGTATGTTACCATAATGAACTGATAAGACCCCTCCCCCCATCCAGGTGATGCATTCTACTATCCGTGATGATGTCCCCGATCTTAAGCCATACTGATTACCTGTAAATGTGTATTCTCTGTGGCACGTCATGTAGGTGCACAGTACTGTAGTGATGATTTGCACATAGGCAAGGGTTCTCACATCACCAGTAGCAACTGTGTGCGAGTGTGTGTTACTGTATCGGTGAATCCGTGAGTGTGTGGGTGTGTTACTGTGTCACTGAATACATGTGTGTCAATACCTGAATGTGTGGATGCAGTTGTGTGTTGGCATCCTGTCATGGCAACATGTATTACTGATTCCCAGTGAGGCATCACACTTCCCACTGGCCTTTACCCTTGTAATCAGCTAGACCACTCTTTTACCTCACCACTCCATGTAACTGTACCTGTGATGTCACCCATTATGTAAGTCACGTCTGTAGCCACAGTAGCTTAATACACAGCTATCATGCTCTTGGATCAGTAGATGTGTTTGGAATGTGGACATTCTCAGTGTTATGTGTCAGCTACACTGTGCATGCTGGTATATTCATACATACCTGTGAGTAGTCCACATTGACATATGGGACACTAACTGCAAACAATGACATCCACCGGCATGTGCAAATAGATCTGAAAGAGGACAGCAGAACATCATGGCCAACATGCAGTTGCTGTTGTTACACAAGACACATACTGTTAACAGTACGAAATGCATTGTACACCTGTAGTACATGGTATGTCTGCTGCCTGTCAACAGTACTCAACAATTGTAAACTACACGTATCTTCCTAGTCTGTTCACCCTGTGCATCAGACCATATGAGCATGTCCTGCACCGATGGTGTGGATGTCAAGGATGCGGCACAGGCATCATCATATGCACAGGGTGATAATGTCTGCCAGAGGCCTAGGCTGCACCATTGGATGACATCACGTGTGTGGGTTAGGGCTTTTGATCTAATTGGGTGTGTGTGGATGTTATGCATGTGTGTGTTGCGGTGCCCTACATATGTTTCCAGTGTGTGCGTGTATGTATGCACACAGTTCTGCCATGTGTCTGGCCTACACAGGGGTATTATTGACAGCTGCAGACTGTACAGGTGAGGTTTTACAGTTCACGGTGTCTGACCATGGACATGTGACCTGTGCCTGCCAGGGGTTGCACGGGCACTAACAGGCAGAGGTGCAGATTGGGTACTGTCTGATGTCACTTGTCCACTGGAACTGTGTCGCCATTGGGTCCATCCTAGGCCATGTGCATGTGGCCTGCTGTGTCATGGTGTGGACAGCACAGCACCAGATGCACTGCTGCTGCTACCGCCACTATGGGAGCGGACATGTGAGGTAGCTTGTACACATAGACCTGACACAGGTGATGTAGCAGGCCTACGTCCACGTGCCCGATGCCTTACTCCTACCAGATGTTCCAACACAGACAGCTCATGCTCGCAGATTGTCATGCCACAGTCAAGGACTCCAACCATGTCACCCAGCTGTCTATCCAAAGCTTCAGCAATCAGCTGTTGAGCATTTACCATTGCCTGGATGTTGTTTAAAGAATGGACAGCAGCCCTCTGAAGCCTCTGATCTTCTCTGTTGTGCCATTCAGCACATGCCTGTGCCTCCATTACAGCCTGAAGTATGCATCTGGTGACACCAGCTGTTGTGCTCTGTCTTGCAGGAGCATGTTGGCCAGAGGTCTTCTTACAAGCAACACTGGCCACGTGCCTGTGTGGGGCACCACCAGTCAGCTGACTGACACCATGGTGTGCAGGCACACCTTCCATAGCCCCCACACTTTCCTGTTCCAAGCTACCACGTGCCAACTGTCCTTCCTCTATGGCCACTGGTGATGGGGTATGTGCAGGCATGGGATCTGTGTGCGGAGATCTGTGCATGGGGATGAGGGGGATATAGCTGGAATGGCAACCAATGGCAAAGTTTCAGCCCCTGACAACTCTGCCTGCACCTCATTCATACGTTCATCATCACTGCTCGAAACTGTGGGGACACTAACATCAGATTTACTGTAGGAGGGCAACGCACCTACATCACCTGTGAGGGCAGACAAGAGCTGTACATTACAATCTATACAATAAGACACACACACACAGACACACACACACACACACGCATGTGATATGACAGAAGGCATGCAACATGCATGTGATACGGCAGACGGCATGCAGTGCAGACAATAATAGTGGTAGCTATCATACATCCTGGGTTGCACACAACAGCATGCATGTGTCATAGCAGACAGCATGCAAATTATACAATCATAGTAGTAGTTAGCATACATCCCTGTATTACACCATGTAGACCAGCACAGGTTAACAGTACACCTGCCTGATGTGTGGCATATGACCTTGACAATCACATGTAGCATGACATGTGATCTGCTGACGTATGCAATGACATGCATACATGTTTAACACAATGGTGTCCTGTCAAATATACAGTGAGGTAATGGTGTCCTAATGCAGTGATGTCTGTCCACCCTACAGATATAATGCACATTTAGCTGAAGTGCATGGCCATTTCAGGGAATCATGAGGCATCTCTATTGCTATACAGTGTGAGTTACGGACACAGTTCATAGCCATGACTGCATTCAGATACAATACAAATATACTGTGGAATGTGACCCATGTCACTGAGGTGTATACACACTAAACCATGATGTGGAAGTTGTGATACAGGTCACTGAAGGGTATACGGATGACACCCTCGCACATCTGCAACCATATTGCTGCTGCCTGGCAACTATGGCCAAACATGGCGAACACGTCGGTACACCATGTCCTACATGACATCTGTGTATCACACACACACACTCACACACACACACACACACACACAAGGAGCAAGTATGACATTGATGTCCGACACCAGCAAGGGGAATGTACTGCATCTGTGGGCTGATGTGGATACTGTACAGGTGACTGCTGTCATGTTGTGACACCCTCAAGATGTTCAACACATCTTATATGGTGGATTGATGTTATGCCTACACAAGATGTGCACAGGCCTGTAGGATGTCTAGTGTTCCACATCTACAATATAACCATTACACAAAGGCCATAGTTGGAACATTTGTAGCCATTGTATGACAGGGTGTACACACAAGCACATCACATCTACTGTGTGTGTTGCTCCATGTCTCTGGCCATCCTCCATGGCCATGTGTGTACATGTGTTGGCCAAATTATTGTGACGGGCATCTATTTCACATGTCTGTGTTGTCCCATATGACATACACACATAGATGTCATATGATCCACTGATGACAGGGTTATGCAGACAAAGGGTGGTATGTGGGATATGTTTTCAGGTTAGGTAGGCAGTGTTGCAGCCAGGCCACTAGATGTCATAGACATGTCAAGACAGCACATCACATTGTGTGACATTCATAGCAGGGCTATGATCCACACCAGTGAATCCTGTGGGCTGGCCATACTCCAGCCCACTGTGTAGTACTGTTTGTATTCCCCACATGTGTAGTTCTGATCTGTAGTACATGTCCCTACAGTGGACAGCACGTCCACCATTGTATGCACAGCTGTCCACACATCTGGCAATGACAGTTTGTGAGGATTCATGTCGGTGAGATGATTCACATAGTTTGCAAGTGTTGCACATGGGTAGGCATTGTGATGCATTGCAGGTCCAACCTGTATATTGTGACAGGGCCATACATTATGCGTATATGTTGTAAATGGCCACATGGCAGATAGATCTGTGCATTACGATTCCTGATAAATAATAACAGTCTCACTTGCAACGGGCTGCTGTCACAGCGGAATGCCAGAGGTACCTAAATAGGAGTAACACAGCAGTATGAGCATTATTCACGCCTGGATGATGGCTACAGGGTGCAATGTACATGTTAAAACATACACCAGTACATTTGAATATACTATGGTGTATGCACATGTGTGCATACACAGAGTAGCATACTATAGTATGCGGCATGTGTGTATACATGCCTTGCATATGATGTTACATTACATATTGTACAGTGACACATGCAACTATATAGAATATAGTTGTTATAGGTGCAGTACTGACTTACCAGGCAACTCCAGGCTCAGTGGTTGAGAGACACCCACCTCCACAATATCGGCTAAGGCTTGTGGATGTGTTTCTGCAGGTGTCCCCAGGATGGCCAGTAGCCCCTCAGTACGTGTGAGTGGGGGCTTTGTTGGTGGTCCACCATCTGTTGCACCTTGTTCCCTGGTGATTGCATTCGCATGCTGTTTCACCTGTCTAATGAGGGCTGTACAGTGTCTGCGCACCTGCTGGTATGTGCGATTGTGGCCACCCACATCATTAACCCTCCTGCAAAGTTCCATCCACAGGGCATCCCACTGTTGTGCATCCTGTGGCACATGGCTGAACAGGATATCATAATTGTCAAGTAGGTATGGGATGAAGGCCTCATCCTCCAAGAGGATAAAAGGGGGTAGCCTTGCACGTAGCATACCTGGAAGACATAATGATGGAGACAGGTCACAGTAACTCACAGAGACATACAGAGCTACAGTTGAACATACATGTGTATCGCATTTATTACGTTTAAATAATTGTATTTGCAAACCTACATGACACTGATGTGTTTGTGTCACACACATGTGACACTCAATGGTGAGTAGATATTATCACCATATATGAGTGTGTGTCATCTGACTACTTTGCTCATATTCCATGTGGATGCTGTCTTGATGTGGGTATGTCTGTTTGCCTGTAATGGTGTTCCTACCTATCAGCACATGGCTGGCTGTGTCCACATTAATACAGTCGACCTTGATACTGTGTATATGTCACATATAAAGACTTACACTGCCTTAACAGACATGACCTGTGACCCTGCAGACTTGCTCACATAAGGTTTTACTTGTATGTGTTCTGCCATATACATCTACATGGCACTGTACAGCAATTCAACATCCTGCCATGTATCACCTGTGTTGCACATGTGATACACATGGGACACTGGCTAGCCAGATGATATTTGCAGGGATGGATATCAACTATAGCATGCACAGTCAAAGTCAACTAGTAGGCTATATGCCATGGGCCATGTATGAATCTAGGATGAAAGGTTACCTGGCAGTAGCTGACAGACGGGTCTCTGGGACCAGGTGTAGCAGTGCCACATTACTGATCCACAGGGTTAATGATACATTTACCATGTTGTCATCACACCATGTCTGAGAGGGGAGCAATGTGCAACTTTGACAGACAGGAATGCATAGTATTGCAGGACTATGTAAAGTGCATGGCACAAGGATCTGTCCACATGTGGAAGGTGGATGTCCATGAAGTATGTGTTTGAGATCAGGATGTGTACGTGTAGCATGTCCAACATCACTGGGTTGGACATGGATTTATTCAGAGTATGCATCATGCTACATACTGGAGATTTGGAATGGGAAGGCTGGTGTAGACCATCTGCACATGGCCAATACCCCTTAAAGGAAATATGTGATCTGATATGGGTCACTTGAGTGTTGTGTATGGCTGGACAATGATCTCTATATTCATGGATGGCACCCTGTCAATATTAGGGTTGCCACATATGACTACCTGACAGGTGTGGTGATGTAGCTATTACAGGAAAGACAACTGCCCAGCTGCATCCCTTACACACAAGTGTCCATTAAGTTGACCGCTGCCTAGGTGGTAGTTCATGGGTACAGGGTTATTAACATAGGGGTGACAATGCAATATGTAGCTGTCTAACTGTGGCCATATGTCACACACACCTCACCCACAAAGCCCCTTCTGTATGTTGTCCACAACACTCCTGAGTCGGCTATTGATCCTAGGTCATAGTCATTCGCATACTTCAATAGGCAGATGCCTTCTGTTTATCTGTGAGGTATGGACTACAAATAGGGCGAATACTTACTGTAGCTGCCACTGGTGTGATGAGCATGTTTTATTCAGACACCTTCTGTAGTGTTGGTTCTGCCAGCAGTCCAATTGCAAAACACTCCTGTGACATAGGAATGTACATCTAGTATACCGAGTGTAGGTGGTACACAGTATGGCTGATGATGTCCTATGACCTGGCAAGGTTATGATATGCAGTGTGAAATCAACCTTACTGTCATCTACATCTGTACTGCTGACATCAATTATTTGATCAAGGTTCATGACCTTCCAGACCAGACTCAGCAGGGTAGTAGTGCATTACTTCCCATTATCAGTGGTGTCTCCCCCTTTGTGGGTTGTGATACCTGTTGGTGTGCACCATTCAGTGTGTACACAGCCTGACATGAAGCTATGTTTTACATGATGTGTACATGGAGAGCATCTTGTTTTGCCATATGTGCATGATACAACCTGTGATGTGGATAGGTCCCATGCAGCCTGAGTGCAGCTTGTACCTGCATAGTTGTAGGTACAGGCGCCCTGTGGTGTACATGGATATATGATTGTATACCTGTTGGGGAGCAGTGTGTTTATGTTATCCAAGACCCTATCTGGATTGCTTATTCATGCTCAGCAATTGTTCAGAACTTATAAGCACTACGTAAGCTACTAATTACTATAGCACTCAATCGTCCTCATTACCCAGAGGTAAACAGGTTTTGTACATACTTTTCTCACTTGCTTAGAGTAAAATAGCTCTTGTACTCACTTTCCTCACTTATCTAGGGGAAGGTAGTTCTATATTCAGGCATGTCCATGAGTCAACTGCCAGTATTCTCTCCTGTCTATCTGATGAATCTGGACATCTTGAGGCAATGTACACATTGCCTCATGTACACAGGCAAGCCTCTCTGCCTACCACCCAACACTACAACCTGTGAGAGATGCACTTATCTAGTCAAACTGGAGGTAAAACTCTCTCCAACCAAGCCTGACGCTAACAGTCATGTGGAGAAGGTAAACATTCGCACCACACCACACTCATCACATAGTCTCACTGAATCTACCCCACCATTACTGAGAAAATTACTCATGTACCAACTCATTAGCTCAGTGCTTTCTGGAATTCATAAACACCAATGCCCTGGATCAACATATCCACACACCTACCAGGGGCAACAATATCCTAGACCTAGGCATTACCAACATGAGTGACTGGTGCTCCACACTTGAAGTCAACTTCTCGTTGGTCCAATCTGACCAAGAGCTGAACACCGTTGATATCCACATCCCACCCCCACACCCCATTAAGGGAACCACAGTATAATACATCTACTACGCCAACTTCATGCTTCTTAAGACAGATGTGGTGAACGTCATGACACCCATGCAGTTGGACAATACTGTTACAACTGCTGAATCCTACACAAATGCACTCTATAAGCACATGAGTGCATGGATTGTGTTATCCCAAACAGAACCAAGACACTATACTCCGAATTAAGGAAACCAATCTGGTGGTCCCCTGCCATAAACAAACTGTACTACAGGAGGAAGACACTGTTGCAAACGAGAGTACAATCCCATGCATGGAGGTGCTCCCTGGTCAGCCTCAGTAAGAAGGTGACATCCGTTATAAGATCCTCCAAAGCTAGCTATGAAAACAAAACTGCCACTAATTCCAACAACAACTCCAAAGCATTCTATAGCTATGTCACATATCTCAATGTCAACACCCAGATCTGCTTTGAGTTACAGCACAAAGGCACGAACATTACAGAACCAACTGATATTGCCAACATCCTGGCAGATAGGTTCAGTGCTACCTTTCCCCCTCCCTCTCAATGCTGCACACTCTAAAGCCAATATCACAGCATCCATGGGACTGGACAACATCTCAGGCTGCATTTTACATGAACTTCAGAACATACTGGCTCCCCACCTACGCACCATGTTCAGTAATAGTCTCACATCGGGCTTAGTGTCCCCTGAATGGCACACAGCAACAGTTATCCCACTCCACAAAGGTGGCACCACAATGGACCACGGGACCTATTGCCCTATAGACCTGACTAGCCTGGTCTGCAAGGCTATGGAGCACATCATGGATCTCAGTCACAGAGACACTGGGTACCTCCAAACCTTTGACCCCTCCCAGTTTGGCTTTGTTAAGGGCAGACCATGCCTCCTAAACCTGGGGGACTTCTTAGAGACAGTTACCAAGGCATTAGGTGAGCGTAAGGAGGTCCACAAAGCCTACCTAGATCTCTCAAAGGCTTTCAACACCATTCCTCATTCTGGTATTATCAACATACCCATCCACCTGAACATTAACCCCTACGTCATGTGATGGTTTGCAAAGTGGCTTACGGACAGAACCTACACAGTGGGAGTTGCATAACCTAGGTCCGATTGTATACCAGTTACAAGTGGCATTCCCCAGGGCTCAGTCCCAGGACCCCTCATGTTCGGTATATAATTCTCTGACATACAGGCAAGCACAAGAGGGCTTTGGCTGAAAAGGTTTGCAGACGACTGCAAACTAGGGGACATAATTGTTTCCCCAGCTGTTACAGACACCCTCTGGAAGGGTCGCACTAAGATGGATCCCTGGTGTCAATATCATGGCCTCAAGCTGAATGCCAAAAAGTGCATAGTCATCCCCTTTGGATATAACTAATTACCCATGAACTACCACATAGGTGCTAGTCCCCTACATACAGAAAAGGTAATAAGGGATCTTGGATAAGCTGGTTAGAATATCCTTCTACATGGCCCCTCAATCTCTAATGGGTTCACATCCAGATCGAAGGAGGCCATTGTGCCTCTCTAATCATGACTTATTGGACCCATTAAAGGATACAATGCCCCATTTGGGATATACCTTACAAGACAACTGCAACAGCTTGGAAGACCACAACAGTACCACACCAAGAGGATTACTGACCTCAAACAGATGACCTATGCAGCCCAACCTAAGAAACTCCAGCTGTAGTTGGTTGCATACCACATACTCACAGATGATCTCTGCTTGACATACAAGGTCCATGTCCAACCCAGTATTGCTGGATATGCTCCACCTAAATAGAGGCCTCTGAGAGCCACATGCTCTAGGGATATACACCTAAACACAACGATGACTAGGACGTGCTGGACGGATAGATTCCTGACCAGGACACTCCCCATGCTTTGGAACATGATTCCAATGTACATCAGGCAGGGCCCCTCACTAGCACTTTTCAAGGGCAACCTTGACATGTGGATGGGAGACAGACATGTACCCCAGGGATCACTGCAGTGGCTCTGCTGGACAGAGGCACAGGGAACTAATGGCTCTGCCATTCAGAGCACAGTGAACTAACCTATGGGGGTGGCGAAAGCCAATACACTCTAGCTAGGCTTATAAATACCATTGATAAGACAGCCTAATACCTATATTTGCACTTATTACATCTTATGTGCATGGATAGTTAACTAGCTCTTCCATTTTACTTTGCTATCATACTGATAAACTGTCGGGTGACTAAACGTCATATGTATCCTGTTATTGTGTATTGTAAATGCCAATAGACATGACTAATGTTTGCCTAACATAACAGTAATGCTATGTAACTTGTAATACTTATCTGCCTACAATACTGTACATTACACAGTTATTGGCACGATATCCCACAATGCAAATCATAATTGCATAGTGGGCCAACCTTCGACATGTTATTCTCAGTAATACACCCATACATATGGCTACTGTTACAATATATCAACATATACTATCCCCTGTTATAGCACATACTTGTTGGACCAGCCCTGCCACTAACAGTGACTGGCGAGGAATATTTGTGTTCAAAGCCCTTATTTAGCATCCCTTGTGGTGTATGTGGTGTTTGCCTTGTGACCTACAGCAGTACACACAAATACTACAAGCATTACTTTGCTCAACAATACATCACTACAAGATAGCTGTTTCCACTATATGGATTGGGTGCACTTTAAATACTACAGAACAGGTACTAAATACACAGACATACTGACTGTTCTACATACCTTATTAGTAACCTGAGGTGTCATTAACTGTTGATTCAATCCTTTTCAGTTTGTTTTTCAATCTTCTTTGTAACATTTTGCTGGTATATATGGATGGTTTGAATGTGTGATAAGCCATTCTTTTCTAGTTAAATATCGGTAACATGTGGTATCCTGACCACCAATTGGTGTTCCAAAGTAGTTAATTAGATGCACATCAGCTGTGCAGCTACTCCATTAGCCGATACCATGGCAACAGTGGTTTATAACTGAGTACTCCTTTTGGGTGTTGTCCGTTTGCCTTACTTTCAAGGAAGACAGCCTGGATGTGTTGTTTGTGATGTATTTCAACAGCTATATGGAGACAGACAGAGATATATTAGCTTCATGACTCCCGTGGATTGTGTGTAATCGCTAGACGATTTTGTTCTACATGTGAGTACAGCTGTTATATTTCAGAACATTGCTACTTATGCAGGGTTTGTTTGTACCTGATACTTCTGCAAATGTTTAAGTCTGGCAAGGATGTTTGGGCAGCTCAAGGCTGTATGGCTATGCATGAACTGTTATGTGGTTTACAGTGTGCTCACCAGACATCCTTGATTTGGTGTACATGTGTAGCATACTGTGCTGTTAATAAGTAATTGGTAACACATCCCGGTGTACACACAACCCTCTGAAACAGGATTAGTGCAAACAAACCCTGTAACATCAGCAGCTGTTCCATTGTATAACAGCAACTATTTCACACAGGACCATGTTAGTGTGTCTCTGACAAGGTATGTTAAGGCTTCTGCAGATGTCGTACAGTGAGTGAATGATTTATGATGTTATTACAGTTTGTATTGTAATTTGTTTGGGTGTGGGGGTGATGTTGGTGGGTGTGCATAGCAGATGCAGGTGTGTAGGAACTTTTATACATAATCAATATGTGTGTGAGGGTTCCTTGCCTATTTGAACACCTATCCTTTAGTGAACTAATACTATGGTAATTGCAGGCTGAGTCATTAAGGCACTGTTAAGTGGTTCCTGTATAGCATGCAGGTGATGTTAGTCCTTGAATCCTTTCGGAAATACATCAGAATGTAATAAAGTGGTGCTACATGAAAGCTGTGTATTTCTGTCATAGGTGTTTGCAGTCATTGTAGTTGTGTTGGTGACTGACCGTCTTTGGCTAGGGTTGCCACCTTTTCATATGGCCATAGTGGGACATTTTTGGGACACACATCATAATTTACAGGCTGACACAAACCCACTGTCAGTACAAGGGATAGAACTTTCCTTTCTTGCCTAAATATAAGCTTATTCTTGTAGCAGTTTAGATGCTTATCCTGTTTCTTGTAACTTGTAGGTATTTTAGATACAGAAATAACTATTGTATGCAACTATTACATTACATATGGGACATAATTATGTGCTACAATCCCAGGACATTTGCCACATTTAATATATTTGGTCAGGACACAACTGCCCAAAGAGGGACTGTCCCTCACAAAGTAGGACAGGTGGTAACACTATCATTGTCTCTTGTCCATAGCACATATTTGTAATAGTGTATAGGCATATACTCTCCATATCCTTTGTTCATAAAGGTTTGGTCAGGGCGGAATGTGTGATTGCTATGGTCCATGTTATACACATATATGAACACTTCAACCGCTGTATACGGGATACCTATAGAAACCCAAAACCACACAGTTCTGATGCACAAAGTATCGGGCCCAGACTCCCATACCCCACATTACCGACAGCAACAGTAACTCATGAAAGTAACACGAACATGGAACACACACACGCACACACAGACACACTGCTACCCACCACATCCAAACAAACCATCCTACACTACGTATGAGCAGGTGGGCAAGCCCTCCTACACCCCCCATGTAAGTGTCTGCACCCCCCACACCCCCCTCCTTTAATATTCTACCTCCTAGATCGTGCAAACAGGCGCACAAAGCTAACACACACATTACAGTGCTCCAAGAACACACACCATACTCAGAACACACACTTGCATACACTACAGCCCTCAGAAACACACTTACACACAGTAACCTACTTGAACCGCAACACCAGAAGCACTGACTGACTGTCCCTTAACATTGTGATTTTAAACTTTGCGCATCTGGTGTTTCAGTACTGTGTTCTTTCGGACCTTAAGCCTCGGGATTACGCGCGTCGGTATGTAAAGCAGTCAGTATGTGGTAGGTATCCCATTTATATATACCTCCATGGTTATGTAGATGTTGTTAACCTTTCTATATATCTACATATATATGTATATCCCCATATATCGACATATCTCTCTCTCTCTCTTTCTATGATGATATATATCTATATATATATATATATATATATATATATATATATATATTTATATTTATAACATACACCTTTCATTGGGTACATGCTGGTTTGTCCTATTTCCACACATTCCTACCATTTGTGTTTTATCCACTCAGTATACACAACTGCCATTGGTACATCTCAGGTAGCTTAGTGGTATGTTATTGTGAAGATTGTGTACATGGTTGCATGTTCTAATCCTGGCATTGGTATTTTACCTCTCAGAGCAGGCACTGGTAGTGCAAGGGTGATTAACCCACATTTCAGCAGTTGTGTATTCCACATATTTATTATTCTGTGGAAAACTACCTATATATGCAAGCTGTGTTTAAGGTATACTATGTAACATGTAAACATCTGAGAAGATTCCTGTCAGGGATACTCCCCAATTATTTGGAATTACATCCCTGATTACATTATACAAAACCCCTCACTAACATTCCAGTGAATCCTTGCAGGGTGGGTGGGGAACAGTGGATGCATCCCAGGGATCCCGCAATTGGCTCTGCGCCACAGAGGGACAGTTAGTTAATCGATGGGGTGGTGACAGCAGACACTTTTTGCCTATGCTTATGAGTGGCCTTGGCAGTTGGGCATGTACCTACCTATGTATCTATGAACCTCTACATACAGTATGGACACATGCTGATAGCTTAATTTACTGTTCAGGTATTGACTTACCTTGTGCCAATGGCAGTTGTGTGTACAATAGTTGAGGGCTACCTATGTAGGATGCAGACTGTAGACCACCTATTCATAACAATTTACAGGTGGTCGTGTGTGTGTGCCATCCATGTTTGCTGTCTTGCAGGTGGAGAAGGGTGTCAGTCCATGAGTGCCTACACTGTCAGTGCGTGTGCTATACGTTCCTTCTTTGCCAAGGCATGGGCATACTGGGCATGCCTCCATCTGCCTACTAGGGCTAGTACAGGGTGTTCATGGTCTGAGTCCCTCTGTGCCTGTGGGTCCCTTGGCAATGGTGGTGGGCTTTGAGGGCCTTCACTATTCTGTCCCTGCTGCAGCAGTTTCCGCAGGATCGTATTGTGTAGCATGGCACATACTATGAAGATGTGGGCACACGTGCCTGCAGAGTGCTGCAAGACTCCACCAGATATGTCCAAGCAATGGAACCATGATATCAGCATCCCAAACACGCACTCTATGATGATTCTGGTTTCTGTGTGTGCCTCATTATGGCATTCTTGTGTGGCTGTGTATGCATTTCTGATGGGAGTCATCATCCACAGTTTCAGTACATAGACAGTATCCCCCACCAGGTGGCCATATGTGATGTCCCCCCTGGAAAATACCTGATACAGCTGTGAGGCATGCCAGATATGGGAGTCATGATAGCTTCCAGGGCTGCCAGCACACACATCCATGATAATACCCTGGGCATTGCACATGACCTGGCAGCTGATGGAGGGGTATCCCTTGTGGTTTATGTAGCACCTACTCTGTTCACCGGGTGGTGACTTGATGTGTATGTGCATGCAGTCTATTGCAACCAGTACCTCTGGGTAGTCTGCCACATGGTGGAAGAGACACATATTGCTGGCCAACTCCTCCTGCATTTGGGGGAAGTATATGTACTCATTGGCATGTGGTAACATGGCATCCAGGAACTGGTGGAGTACCCTGGATGCTAATGCCTGTAAGATCCCCATGATATCCCCAGTTGGCCATTGGAAGGTACCTGTAGCTAGTATTCTCAAGCTTACACATAAGTTCGTGTCCACTGGGATGGGTTCCCTTCTGTTACTTCTGGCTCTGAGGTGTGGCCGGCACAGCTCAACAAGTTGCTGTATGATGTCCCTGTCCACCCTGTAACGCTCTACTATCTCCAGAGCATGTAGCCCCTGGTAGGTTACCCTGGGTCTGAACACTCTTCTCCTCCTCCGGTGCCTGAGATGGTTGTCAGCATCATCCTCCACACCACAGTCAGTCTCCAACACATGCTGGTTAATCAAAGCTATGGCGGTCCCTAACATGTACATATTAAAAGTTCCCCATCTGTATACACCAATGGTGCAGAGTGTCTGGGAATACACGAGTGTGTGTGTGGGGCTTTCACACCTTATACTATTGTGCAATGGATAATGCTGGTGTAATCGGGTGTGTTTGTGCAATTCCAGCTGTGGGGTATCTTAATTATTGGCTATTGTGGGGCCTTTGGTGTTGACTTACGCTTGGCTGCCATGATTCATCTATTGCCCTTTACTTCAATTTTCAACCCGATTCCCCTCCCATTGTCAGGCATGCATCCAGCTGCCAGCTTTCTTGTTTTGTACTTTCACAACCCAGGATTGTGTTGGGAAATGTGTTGTGTAGCTGATCTACTGCAAGTTTGCTTTGTTCTGCTGTGACAGTTTTCTTTTCTTTGCTGTACGGCACCTCCCCTTTCCTTTTCTGCTGGTAGCTGCTAGCAGCCTCGTTAGCTGTTGTCAGTGGCCCACTGTGAGTTCCTAGGTGTTAATTACTCATTTGTACTCCAATTACCATGCTGCAGCATTTCCTTATTGTCTTCCCATATCCTTCCTCTTTCAGCTGTGGTGCACAACGAGCACAGCCGTTTACCGTGTTTCGAGCGTGTTTTCATCCACGTTCACATGCACTTTCGGTTACCTTGTGTGCTCTCAGCTAAGCAAAGCTATGGCTACTTCCACACCCCTATCCTGCAGCTTTGCTTAGCAACAGGCAACCTGGATTAGCAATGATCCAATGTGCTTACAGCTATGGTGATGCACCCCTCTCTTGATGTCATGTTTACCTCCAGGCCACTCCTCGATGTTGTACCACTACGCCGTGTGGTACATCCTTACGCCGGTGGGGCGTTTGCGATTCAGTATTACTTGACTCATTTGCATGGCATTGACTACTAATTCCTAGTTACCGCACAGAACACTGTCACAGACCCTTAGCAACCCTTGCGCCATGGTTGTGGTGTAGCATGTGTGCCATTGAATATTATGGGGAATTCATGAATTGTGTTACATTGCAGTTTTATGACATCTAAATATATTTTCCTTGTGATCCCGTTTGCGCACAGATGCACTGCGGTTTTTACTTTGCTTTAGTGTGGCCATGACATTAAATGTTATTTTTTATGTGCTGTGCATGTTTTTTATGCCATTGGCTATATATTTAGCCATTGGCATATATTAACATTATAATATGTAAGTTTGGTCCACTTTCATGGCTCCGATTTTATGTTTGAGAAAATGTAAATGTTTGTTTTTGGTTTACATTTCTTCATGCTTACGCTATGCCTGCACCACTTCATGAATTGCTATATACCTTCATTTGCATGCTACACTGCTGCGCATGGGGTATTTAGCATACATGCGCCAGGAGCTGTGCAGCTCTGGCATATTCTGGTAGTTTACGTGGAAACAGCTCATACCTGAATCGCTCAGTGGCCATATTTAGCGCTATACTGCCGATGCTACTCCGGCACTGGCGCAAGCTTCATGAATCCCGGGGAAAGACTAACTTTTGGGTTGAAATTAGTAAGTAGTGATACAATGAGGGAGAATGAGGGTTTAGTAGAAGTAGGTAGTTAAGAAATATAATCAGTTAAATATTTACAGTAGTAGCAGTGAAGGTGTGATAACCACCATATGGGAATTTAGTACAGAGCAGCTATTATTTTCTCAGAGGTATTGCAGCTTATATTTTCTTAAGGATCAGAAATTATCCTGGCGTAGTGCAAGAGCAGAGCCAAGTGCCTTACAGATGCTGTTTTAGCAGTCCTTTAAAGCATTGGTTGTATTCTGTAAGCTTTAACACTAATGGGATAAAATTCTACAATTTTGAAACACAGATTAGTTAATTTAGGTCCCGTAGCTTTGTTTAGTGGTGGGGTTTATGAGATGAATATGAAGGAAATCTTGCTATTTTATTCTTGCTTGCATCAAGTATGGACTTGAGGGTATTGTTCAGATTAGTGAAGTTAAGTGATCCATATAACATTGATTGGGGTAGGTTGGTTGCTGCTATGCATTTTCTTGTGTATACTGTAAGATAACTGATTTGCTGTACAGAGGGACCCTAGTTTTTGTGTGCATTTCTGATAGTTTGGAGAGTATGTAGATTGGGTATGAGTTTGTCATTTAGGAGTCCTCCAATTAATTCGACTTTTGTCATGGTTTCAATTTTTGTTTTGTCAATTGAGATAATATTGAAATGGTGTTTTTGAGTATTAAACTGTATTGGTAAAAAGAGCATTGGTTTAGTCTTTCATTTTTTTTCTTTTTTTTTAATTTAGGAGTAGGGCTGCAGTGCTTAGACAGGATTTGATAGATTAGAAAGAATGTCTTGTGATTTTATTGAGGATTTGTATTGCTGAGACAGAGCAGATGAAGTTGCATCATCTGTATACTGATCTGTATATACACACACACACATACATATATATATATATATATATATATATATATATATATATATATATATATATATTTTTTTTTTTTTTTTATGACAGTATGGAGTTTATTTACTTATATAGAAGTGAGCCCAGTTCTGATGCTTGTGGGACTTCAACTGTAACATGAAGGAAAAACAAGAATTCTTTATTTAAATTTTACTGATTGTTGTGTATTTGTGAAATAGTTATGAAACCAGTGAGAGATGATTTACTTAGACATAGTGAAAAAAGTTCACTGAGAAGTTTTTGATGGGAAACTGTGTCAAAGGCTTTTGACAGATCCAAGAAGAGTGCTGATACTAGGTTGCCATTATTTCTATTGTGGCTGATAGCCTGGTAAATCTAATAAGAGCAGTAATTTTTCTATGACTAGAGTGGAAGCCATGTTGGGAAATGGAGAGAAGATTATATTTGGTAAGGACAAGAATAGCAAATGTTTTAAAATTTTATTACACTGACCTAACAATGAATCCCTGCTTTCAATTTCCAACCCAGACTGTAAAATGAAGAGAAAAAAAAAAAAGATCAGGAAATTAAACAAGATGCGCTTAAAGGAGCATGCAGCTAGGTAAACAGGCTAGCCATGTGGAAAAACACATATTTAGTCAGACAATCCGTGTGTTAACATGATGAAAGCCTCTCTTTCTCTCTCTCTCTCTCTCTCTCTCTCTCTCTATATATATATATATATATATATATACATATCTATATATGGGTCTAATTCTAAAATTTGAATTTTCACAAGTTTGAATTTTTTATGGTCGAGACCATAAAATCGAACTTGTGAAAGTTCAAACAGGTTAAATGAAGATCGTTATACAGCATGGAATGGTATATCTACCGTTTTCCTTGATGTAGTGTGATCTTGGAGTTGGTATATTTAATTGCAGGGGTTGTTGGGGTTGCAGGGGGCTTGCCCTGCTGTAAAAATGCAAACATTTTTTTTGTTTTGTTTTTATTTTTTTTTATTTAAAATTCAAACTTTCACAAGTTCAATCTTATGGTCTCCACCATAAGAAACTTGAACTTGTGAAAATTCAAATTTTAGAAGTACACCCATGTATGTATATATATATATATATATATATATATATATATATATATATATATATATATATATATATATTATTTTGGTATAAAAATGAGAGAATGTATTAAAAAGCAGGAAGGGACCAGGCAAAAGTATAGTATGTTGCTAGAAAGGGGAAAAAAAGATAACGTTTTAAAGTTCTAGAGAAGAGATCAGACAAAACAGGAAAATCAATAAAACCCATCTCTAGCCAAATGTTCTCCATCTTATATAAAACATGAGATGCATTTCAGTACCCTAGAAGGATAACTGAAGACATCAAGAGTTGTTTATCAAGCACACACACACACACACACACACACACACACACACACACCTACAGGCACATTATATAGTGCATGTGTGTGTGCATGTGTACGCATATACATGTGTATGTATATGTGTATGCTTGCACATGTAAATGTGTGTGTGTGTGTGTGTGTGTGTGTGTGTGTGTGTGTGTGTGTGTGTGTGTGTGTGTGTATGAGAGTTCATCCATATTTGTTATTGTTTATGGGGGTATTTGTACATTCTGTTCATGTTCTGATTTATTCTCCCACATGTTCCACTTCAGTCATTGTTGTTTCCCATTGAGGATCGGCACCTGCACCATTAATCAGGACTGATTGGGTTCAAAGGAAATCCTTGGTTTTGTTTTCTCACCTACCAACTGCATCTGCCATACTTACCTCACCACATATGCTGCAGCTTCTGCTTTTTTGCACCTTTTTTCCACATTGCATATTGCTTCATTTATATCATTGAAAGAGTAACTTTTCAATGGTTATATTGTCCCTATGTGTACTTTTTTCCATTTCATTGTGAACTGACACTGATAAACACTAATGGATTTTTTAATTTGTCTATGCCTGCTTGTCTTGGACATGTCTACAGTCCTGTCTTTTGTTTTGTATGTGTGTTTATGCCATACTCCTGGCGGGAATTCAATAAACTCTACACGGAGGGATTTTCCATGTAGGTAGAGTGGCACAAAGCTAACATGGAATAAAGCAGCTGTGCGATCCAGTAAACAGAGCAGAGGAGCGGGCATGAGCATGTGGACACGAAAGTGTCTGTGACATGCAAATCACCTCATAACCAGGTGAATTGCATGTGAATGAGGTTGTTTTGTGATCCAGGAAGCAGACAGGTATTCATGCAGGATCTGTGTTGGTGTTAGAAGTGTACACAGAAAACTGTCATGTACAGAAATGTAAAAATTGAAGAGGGGCTGTAACAGCCCAGTTAGTTGGAATCCCAATCTTAGTCAGATGCTCTATTACTGAATCCTATGTCCCCTCCATATGGAAACATTTCTATACATTACCCATACACAAAGGAGGAAACTCCTCAGACATGTCTAACTTTAGACCAATTGCCATACTGTCTCCCCTCTCTAAAATTTTAGAAAAATGTATTCACAATCAGGTTATGCACTACTTACTTCAGGAAAACCTACTTACACACACAAAACATGGCTTTTGTCCCAAACACAGTACCACAACCTCACTAATATCCTTTATAAATACTATATCTCTTCCTCATGAAAACAAACTTGTTTCTTGCCTGTTCCTGGACCTCTCCAAAGCCTTTGACACTGTCTCCCATCCTTTTCTCCTGGACAAACTAACTAACCTTAATTTCTCTTATCCTACTATTTGCTGATTCTCAAGCTACCTCTCAAACCACCAGCAATCAGTCAAATGGCTCTCTGCTCAATACCACCCCCCCCCCCACTGTGGAAATGGGACTCCCCCAAGGATCTATCCTTGGGCCTCTACTCTTTAATAAATATTTTCACTATTCTATTACACACCTCTTGCTCCCAGTCATCACTTGTATAATATGCTGATGACTCTACTGTCATCAGCATCGCAGACAATTCATCAGACCTCCACTCTACTACACAAGCATCATTTAATACCATAGAGACATGGCTCAGTGACAACAAATTAATTCTCAACCCAAAGAAAACTAAGCTCTTACTCTTTCTCCCTAAGAACCTCTCTAATCTCAAATCCACTTTTACTATTCAATCTAGCAATAACACAATCATCACTGCAGAACCTAGCACAAAACTGCTTGGAGTCATAATAGATGATCAGCTTAAATTTGATGCACATGTCACAAACTGTATTAAAAAGACACATCAGAAACTCGGACACCTTTACTGCAACAAGAAATTCTTAACCAACAGGGCCAAAATATCTCTCTCATGCATTTCTTCTTCCTACTCTATTATACAGCTGTCAATTATTCACAAATCTGAACCCCACACTCCTCACCAAACTAGAAACTACCTATAATAAGGTGGCCAGATTCTCTGCAAATCAAACCTATAAGTCTTAACACTGCATATCTCTTAAGCAACTAGACTGGCTAGAATTTCCCCACCTCCTCAAACTTCATCAACTAAAACTTATCCACTCCATCCTATATTTTCCCTCCTTCTGTACTAGCCTTACTTCAGTTATATCCAAATACTCTCCTGCTAGACCACTTTGCAGCTCCGACCAAGACCAGCTACAGATTTATAAACCTAAGACCAAAACAGGTTGTATACTCTATAATTACAACCCTGCCACATCTTGGAACAAACTACCCCTAGAAATTAGGTCATTAACCACCCTAAACAATTCAAAACTGCCGCTCATGAATTCCTAAAGAAAAACTGGTCTTGCCACTGCACTCATCCCCCATGACTCTCTTTCTCCTTAGTATCCAACACCCCTCTCTCTCCTCTGATCATCTTACCAATACCCTCCCACTACTTCCTTTCACACCCCATCTTCCTTGTCTAATCTTCCACCTGCACTGTCCTCTAACAGCTTCCTTTTATCTATTCTTTTTCCTGATCCCAGCCTCCCTTCTCTCATCTTTCCTCTTCAGTATTTTTTCTCCTATTTCTCTCCATATTACTTGATGGTAATTTACTATAAACACATGCTATTCTGCTGATTTTTTACACTCCTTGTCACCTGCTACTGTCTCTCCTCTTTTATCTCTCACCAGTTCAAACCATGTTTATTACCACAAACCCCTTTATATACCTCTGATTGTATATCTTAAGTTTAGATGTGTATTTCCTTTTCAAAATGTTTTGCCTCACAAAAGTGCTTTTTGGTTTCTCTACATCACTTCTCTACCATTGCAAATATTGTATAGATGTTTTTGAAACTTTTTATGTACTCCTGAATGTATAATTCTTTTTTATGTGTATGTAACTGAAATGTATTTTTAAGTTTTTGTATCTGTTGTATAATTTTATCTCACTGTAGAGCTTTTCTCCCTGGGTCTCTGCTGAAAATGACCCACTAGCTCAGCCAGACAAACTCGGTCAACAAATGTAAAATAAAATAAATAAATAAATTAGAAGGGCAGAAATATCATAGTAGACACAGATATTTGCAAAACTATGCCCTGTGAGTCCAAAACCTAATGCAAAATAATATAAAACAATGTTTTTTTAATACCCATTATTAGGTTTGCACAGCATGCAAACATGCCGTTATGCAAAAAAAAAAAAAAAAAATTAGAAATCTTAAAAAGATGACAAAAGTGAGAATAATACATTATAGGGTCCTGGAGGCAGCATGTACAATGGAAGATATCTGTGGTGGCTAAGGAGGCAGGCCCTGGAATAGTTAAGTATCCAAGTTATATGCAAGGAACTGTATGCAAATGAGCTGGGGTTACTGAATAGCAGAAATGGGACACCGTGTCCGCAGATAAAACAAGTGTAGCCCCAGAACCATGTTGGTGTCTGCAGAACAGCTAGCTGACATGGAAAGGGTATGTGTCACTATATATTTAAGCAGAATGGAACTCAGCAGTGCCTGTTTGCAGGGTGTGCTGCTCAGCTTAGCAAGGGGGTGTGTCCAGTGCTGCTAAGCTTTGTTTAGCTGCAGGGCATACGTTTTAGCTGGTTTAAGCTATGCTGTGCATACCCATGCTTGGGGGATGTATCCAGACTGCTGAGCAGCGTTTACACCAGCGCCACAAGTTTGCATGCTGCACTGCAGTGTTTAGCGGGGAAGGCATTTAAAAAAAAAAGAAAAAGACATAGCCTGGGAAAGTCAATCATGCCTAAATTACTGATAAGCCCTGCTCCACAGACACTGGGACATTCAAACCCTTCAATGATATACCTGGCAGGTGGAATGCATCATAGTTAGCCAATCACACAGACTGCATCTGCAGTACACCACTATATAGTATGCATACACCCTACAATTTGATTTTTCACCCATACTCTTTACCATTGGAGTACCGACTTGAGAATTTTAACTGACAGAAAGCTAGGGGTTGCTGCTGCTCTGCTACATCTGTATGTGCTACAGGCTGAGGGCAGTGCTGATGCTGATGCTGACAATAGGCCCAGACTGAGAAAGAGAAGAGTGTTCAGGCCCAGGGTAACCTTCCAGGAGCTACATGAGCTGAAGATTGTATAGTGCTACAGGGTGGGCAGGGATATACTCACCAAGCTTTGCCGCCTTCAACTCAGACCCAGAGCCAACAGAGGGGAACCCATCCCAGTAGAAACAAAGGTATGTGTAGCCCTTGGAATACTAGCTACAGGTACTTTTCAAAGACCAACTGGGGACATGATGGGGGTCTCACAGGTATCTGCATCCAGGGTACTCCACCAGTTTCTGGCTGCCATACAAACACATGCCAGTGGCCATATTTATTTACCCCACACCTCTGAGGAGAGGGCCAGCAGTGTGCATCTCTTCCACTATGTAGCACAATACTCTGAGGTTCTGTGTTCCACAGACTGCACTCATGTACACATCAAAGCATCGCCCAGTGAGGAGAGTAGAGTCTATGTCAACCGCAAGGGGTATCACTCCATCAACTGCCAGGTCAGGTGCAATGCCCAGGACATTATCCTGAGTGTATATACCGGTAGCCCTGGCAGTTATCACAACTCCCATGTCTGGAATGCATCACAGCTGTACCAGATGTTTTCCACGGGGGACATCCCAAATGGCCATCTACTGGGGGATGCTGGCTATGCATTGGAACCGTGGATGATGACACCCATCAGAAATGTACACACACCTACCAAATAATGTCATAATGAGGCACACGCACAAACTAGGAACATCATAGAGCATGTGTTTGGGCTGATGAAGTCACGGCTCCACTTCCTCAATATATTTGGTGGAGTCCTACAGTACTCTCCAGCCACATGTGCAAATATGTTCACAGTATGTGCCATAATACACAATATGATCCTGTGGAAACAGCTGCGGCAGGATCATTACAGGGAAGGGACACACAGCCCCCACCAGTGCCAAGGTCCCCACAGCCACACCCACAGGGGGACTCAGAGGAGGAACTCCCTGAACCTATCCCTGTAGGCAGATGTAGGCATGCCCAGTATGCTCTGGCCTTGGCCAAGAGACAACACATAGCACATGCACTGACAACCTAGGGTCCTAGGGACTGACATCTCACTCCAACTCACATACATAGTAAAAAGGATGCCAGCCACACCACACAAGCTGTGCCTTACCTCGTACTGGCTGTGTACTGCATGCATCAGACAGTCAGTCCTAAAGCACTGTTATCTCAACTGCTGTATTCACAAGGTAAGTCACGCTTCTGTACAACAAATGTATGGGGTACTAGACTATGGTAGCATATGTATGGACCTGCTGCATGTATGCAAGGGAATAGAGTGGGCTACTGGGCTACCTGCAGAGAACTAACAGCTATGTGGGACAAGAGGAACTCTCTGTCCAATACTGGCTGCCCCATAATATGTAGTTAGCCACAAGGCAGCAAAACCCACTGCAGTATGCGAGGAAAATGCCAAACAGTGGGGCTATAGGATAGACACATGACTGTCAATGCTAGAGTCCCTTACCCCCAACACAGTCGTGTTGCCATACAACTTCAGTAACAGTATGTTTGCAAGGTTGTAGCAGCAAACCACACAATCCCACAGCTGTGCCAAGCAACCTGGTGACATGTTCTATTTTCCTGAATATGAAGGGGGTCAAAGTGTATGTCTGTCTGCTGTTAATAGTGTCAGGAATTAAACTTCACTTTCTGGTGGCTGGTGTGGCTTAGTGGGCTAAGTACATTAGCATGGTTGTTGGTATTCAGGGTTTGAAGCTGGCTGCACCTACTCCTATGGTAGGAGTCCCACAGACTGTCAATATGTCACTATTTGTTACTGCAAGAAAGCTGAAGAATGCCAGAGACAATGGAGGGACAAGGGGCCAAAGCTATGGACATTGCACATGCTCTGAGTAACCTAAAAGGGGGCAGGTTATAACAAGTCAGAGTAGCAGCAGGATATAAAGGCCAGCATGTAACTGTGTCAGTACCTACAACAAGTCAGTGGGCACCATGTAGTAGTATATTACCAAAAACACAACTGTCTGAGGAGCAGATAAGACATATGGGGTGGAATGCTGGACATCCTGCAAAACATGTACAGTCAGAGGTGTGAAGTTTGTAACCCTTTGTGTGGTGTTACATCATGTATCCAACTCACAGAATACCTACAACTACATAAAGCAGGAGATATGGACAAAGCCATGAACAGGAGTGGGACAAAGGCCCACATATAAGCAGAAAGATTAACTAGTGGCCACACAAATGTAGAAAGTGCAGAGAATAACAGGTGATCCAGTCATACCTCTCAACATACAGATTTTTGCAGAATGTCTAGATTTTTGCCTTATAGTTTTGGTCCATTTTTCATAGAATTGTGGCTTTCTGGCAAATTAGTGGCAAATCATTAAAGATTGAAGTTAGAAAATAATGACAGACAATTGAGATTTAGACTTCATACCCTTCCGATAATCTGTGCTAATGCAAAACCTGTTATTATATAAACTGTCTAAGCTTGTAAGAGCAATATTTAAAAATTGTCCCTATTTGTACCACCTTTTTCATGGCTTTGTCTAGATTTTTTACTCTAAGAGGTTGAGAGGTATGCCCAGTAGCATTGGTGCCCTGCTGTGTATGGAGTCAGTAAATCAACTGTCTGTCATCATTTCCTAATGTCAGTCTATAATGATTTGCCACTGAAGTACTGGAAAATCACAATGCTATGTAAAACATACCAGACATATGATGCAAAACCCTGTACAGTCTATTGCAATCTGTACACAGCCTAGGTATGACTCAGATATTATGTGCAGCACACAGCTGAGGAATCCCTTGGACATAATGTCAGGGAGGTGATGGACTGCTGAATCAAGTGCAGCAGCCAATTGGATGTAGCACACAAAATCCCGGACTGGAGTACAGGTAGGTCTGGTCTGGAGTCACCTTGTAAGTACTGATGGTCACAATGGGCATGCTCATACACTTAGCTAATATCGGCTTATGTCTGATGCCTCATCTGCCTAAAGAACTAAGATGTGAATATATCTCTGTGCATACAGACAGGTATATATAAGTATCTGCCTCTCCCTATCCCCCTCAGACATGATTACCCTTATCTATCAGTATGTGACACACACACACACATATATATATATATATATATATATATATATATATATATATATATATATATACACATATACACATAGAGAGAGAGATAGTATATATATATATATATATATATATATATATATATATATATATATATAGCCACATAAAGGTGTAAAGTGATGTAGTGCTGCAGCCACTTGTACACCAAATGTAACTGGAGGCATGTGCAACTAGTGCTGTGAGCTGTAATGTGTAATAGTAGGTAGATAGGGGTTGTAATCTCACATCAGTCACTGTGTGTGTGTGTGTGTGTGTGTGTCTACTTTACATGATCAAAATCTCAAATAATCAACTTTCATATGGTCAAGACTATATGATCGAACATTTGAAACATCGATTATGTAAAAAAAAAATACAAAAAAAAAAAATGAAGGTGTCTTGCAGGGGGGGCAAGCCCCCCGCACTCCACATCCCTCACTACTTAAATATACCAACTCCTAGATTGCACTACATTGTGGAAAAAGGAAATCTTCCCATTCCGTGCTGTATGGAGATCTCCATTCAGACAGTTTGAGCTTTTAAAGTCTTGATCATATGGTCTTGGCCATATAATAGTCGAGCTTTTAAAAGTTCGATGATCTGAAGGCAACCTGTGTGTGTATATGTACATATTTCCCATACAGTAGTACAGACATGCCTATCAGGGCTTTGTGCAATGATCAATCATTTTATGGCCTTGTGACTACCGTCCTCCACAACAGTAGCCCCCCTGTCAACAGCTGCTGATGTCACCCACCTTGACAGCACTGGCAGATACTCTCAGACGACATAAGCTCCATGGCATATGCGATAAATGCATAGTACTATAGTATGTACTACTAAACAGGTAGTGGTTTTAATCTCAAAAAGGGCAACTCTGTGAGTGTGTGTGTGTGTGTGTGTGTGTGTGTGTGTGTGTGTGTGTGTGTGTGTGTGTGTGTGTGTGTGTGTGTGTGAGTAAATATACCCCCTTGCAGCAGTGTGTCTGTCTTGCCTATCTGTGTGCAATGGTTATACATTTTTAGGCCTTGTCAACCCTCCCCCATTGACCTCATTTACAGAGCCTGCTGATGTCAGCCACCTTAACAGCATTGGCTGCATGATGCATGTGATAAGTATGTAGTACTTTAGTATATATGTCTAGATATGTAAGGGTTCTAATCTCAAAAAGGTCAACTCTGTGTAAAAATATACCTCCTTGCAGCAGTGTGCCTGTCTCGCTTATCTGTATGCAATGGTTATACATGGCCTGCCATGTCATTTTTTGGACAGCACCCTCCTTTCTGTAGTGCTGGAGGTACTGCCACTACAGAAGCATGAGTCTGCATGGCCACATGGACTCTCAATGGATGTTGTTGCTGACCTACGGCCATATATCCAATGCCCTATTCCCACCACATGTTCTAGCATATACAATCTGCTGTCAAGGACTGACAATGTCTCACCCACTAGTGAAATCATGCATGGAATCACCAATGTGGTGGAGGGAGTCACAGATATCAGACAGTGATACATCCATGATCCTCAGCATCCATCTGGTGTTGCATTCAGATTGTACCTGTGCCTCCATGATGGACCAAAACATGCATCGGATGACTCGGGATGTGCCATCTGTGACAGGTGGTGGATAGGCAGCAGTCCTCCTTACAACACTCCTGTCAGTCTTCCTGTGTGGGACCTCACCAGCTCTCTGGATATGACTAGTGTCTACACTCACTGATGGCATTCTTGCCACACTCTCCTGTTTGATGCCACCACATTGATTGTCTGATATCTGTGGCCATGGAGGACTGAGTATGTGTTGACATACTTACTGTGTGTGGGGACAAAGGAGGAGGAAGTGGGATGTCAACCCATGGGACACATTCAGCCCCCAACAACCCCACCTGTGCCTCACTATGGCCACCATCATCACCAGAGTCCGACCAGACATTGACATCAGGTTCTGAGGGGGACAGACTCCAACCTCCATATTCACCTGTGAGGAGGAAGACAAATTAAGTACATTACTACCTGCACTATTATGCATGGTGATACACACACACACACACACACACACACACACACACACACACACACACACACACACACACACACACACACACACACACACACACACACACACACACACACATAGAGTTGAGGTGCCACAACTGCATTACACATGCCACATCTTATTTCTGATTCCATGCACAACACAAAAGCAGACTAAAACATACACAGACAAGGCAGACTAATTTAACCACATGCACTGCAGCTACTTCCAGCTAATGTTGCCACTACTATACACTTGTGAGATAAGTGATATGTCAGTCTATGTGATAGACTTACACTTAAAATACAGTGCACCCATATTCAGAATACTATTGTTCCCTGTATAGCAGAATACATAGAACTTCACAAAAATAAGTGCAAATATGTTACAGCTCCTGCACATACACTGCTGTGATTATGATTCAATGCACTTCAGTTAACCCCTCCAAAAATGAGCATACAAGTAGTGTACTCTGTCTAATTATATCAGGTGTGTATACAGCAAAGTGGCAGCCCTTGACATTCTTAGGGTATATATGATCCATACAAAAATGGTATCACACTCACCGGGTACAGGACCTTGGGGTCTGGTCACACCTGATGTACCTATGGAAATGTGAAGGAGAGGTATTGTCAGCAATACCAAATGTGGCATTATTACAAAATAATATGTGTGTACATCAACATGTAGAGTATGTACTGTGATACTGCCTACAATGCAGACATTCTGAATATGTGTGCACAATTGTGCATTACAAACAACCCCCGCCAAATGCAGATTGATCTGACATCTGTCTACTGGTATGCAGAGGCTGCTGCAATAACTGATACAGTATTACAGTGATGAACACAGGAGGCTTACTTGGATGCTCCTCTGCTGTGGATGCTGTTGCATCCACTTCCACACTGTATGGGGTGATGGATGCTTGGGAGCTGGTGGTTGATCCCAGGTTCACCAGGAATTTCTCTGTGACCAAGAGTGGTTCTACTGCTGAAGGCCCTCTACAAGTGTCAACACAGTCCCTGGCCATAGCAGTGGCCCTTTGCCATGCAGCATTAACTTGTCTATCACCTTGTGGCAGACCTGCTCATAGCTTCTGTCCTGCAGCCCTACATGGTTGACTGCTGTGATGAGGTCAATCCACAGTGCTGCACATTGCTCATGATTCTGGTCAGTCCTGGACATCAGAATGTCATGATGCAGTCTGAAGCCATCCAGGATAACATCATTTTCCACAGTTAAAAATGGCAGGTACCTCCATCTATACAACCTTTCTGAAAGACAAGAATAGAGCAACACATCACAGGATCATATGCATTGCTCTCCACTATGTACAGACCCTGCACACCCAAGTTGGCCTGCACTATCCACTTCTAACTCCCACATCATACCCTGCCATCTGTCAACACAGTACGTATGTGGTTATCAGCAACGTACTAGCAATTCCACTTATGTGTCTGTGTGCAGTGACAGAGTGTGCTGTATGTCTCCACTCCCATCAATGCTGTCTACTGTAGTGTGTCCCATATGGGCAATGTCCCAGTACCATGTCAGACATCTACTGTTCTACGAATAGGTGTGTGTTATTATGAGCATATGGGGACAGTCCAGCAACATCCGTGTGCCACAATGACAGACAGCAATGCAAACATGCTGTAATGTTTCTTCCCTGTAGGTGTCCTACTTCTCCAGTAGACAGATGTTGCTGAATGTCTACATGTGCATGATATATGCTGTCCCTTTGCCAGAAACATGTGGATGTCTGGTAAATGGTTGGGCAATAATTGATGTTTTTTCTTAGAATGTGGAGAATCTGGCTGTCACATGCCAGAACCCTCAGAAAACAGTTATGCTGCAGTGATATCTGGTAATGTATTCATACCCTTACTTTGTATGATTGATATGTACACTCTGTCACTGAGGTTGGGCCTGTGCCCCCCACTACTAATGGCTATGACCTGCAGTCCTGCTGTACGGGGTTGCCAGGTATGTTAGCCATAGCTGTCAAGTGATGAGTTACAAATGTCGACAAAACAGTGACCTAGCTAGAATACATCAGGAACAGTCAGGGACACCAGTACAATGTCTGAACTATTCTGGTGTGACATTCACAGACTGAGGGGAGCTGAATGACAGTTCATCATGTGATATGCCAGCTGTGTCCACCATTACTTACTGTCACTATGTCTAACATACAATCCAGTAGCATTCGTACAGAAGCTGACCATTGTAGAAGGGAGTAAGAGGGCAACAGTTGTGATCTAAATCACAGCAGGCAGAGTTGAAAGGCATGCCTATAGCTGTTGGACAGCAGACATGTTTCTCATAGTCTGCTGTCCAACAGCAGAGGCATTGCTTTCAACTCTGCCTGTAGCTGTTCGACAGCAGACTATGAGCAACATGTCATTCCCAGAGATGTAATAGAGGCCTACTGTTGTAATCCCTATTCCCCATAACTGCATCTTCCCATCTGCATCCCATTATTTGGGGACTTGTATTATATACCTGTTAGAGTGCTGTAATCCTTTTGTGCAGAAATCCTAAAGTAAAATGCTTCCAAAATCACAGTATGTCTTGGTACAGCAAGTTACAGAACTGTTTATCTTAGGCAGCTGCTTTCGTTTTCTAGTTAATGCTCAATAACAGGTGACTGTCTGTTCACCAATCTGTGACTCAACCTTGCTAATTGCACTCAGAACAGCTGGGTTGCTCTTTAATTAGCCAATGGCATGGCACAACAGTGAAATATTTAAGGTCTTCATGTAGGCCTTGGTCCCTTTCCCAGTCTTTGAGATGGACATTACTGAGGTGTGAAGACTACAGCATTGCAGAGGGTAGGTATAAATATTTCCACTGTTGGGATTAATGTGGCATGTCCACAGTTTTGCATATTATGTTTGGACATTGTCAAATGACTTTCTGATAATATGACAGTTCAGTGTTAAACAATGTGGACTGAGGTCAGTAAGGGGAAAGACACATGTGAGTGTCATACATTATAGACATCAGAATATGCATGCTGCTACAGTAGCTGCTGTTCTATCACTTGTGTATGTTTGTAGGGGCAGATAGTGACACATGTTCCTGTTGCTTAACCTTTGCCCCCCACCACTCCTTTATGTATGGGTGTTCTGTGGATCCCTTGTTTTAGATGGTTGTGAGGTATGGTAGTTCTGTAGCAGGTAGCTGAACATACTGCTGCATATGTTGCAGGCTGCAGCTGCTGCTTTTTGCCCAGGACTCATACTGAGGAATGTGACCACATTGGAGGACTGCAAGCTGTATGTGTCATGAGGGAGCTGTGTCAGCTCTGTCATTACAGCAAAGCCAGGGTGAGAGTACCTATAACAGTCTAGGAGAGGCATGTGCTTAAAGTACATATGTTATATAACAGTACCAATCGGAGAGTGGTAGTTGACATATGGGCAGCCTATATATATTTGGCAGTGTGTCCTTACCTACAGGCCTTTGATTTGCTAACACCGGTAACAGCGAATGCAGTAGAAGCAACCTGTTTTGGTTAAAATTTCAGGACTCCATCATTATTTGTTGTATTCACAAGCATGTAATTGAAATGCAACACACTGGATTCAAACCCAGGACTGTGGGTGGCAAAATGTACAGTATGTGAGAAACGTAGTCTGAGCTACTGAGTCTATATGGCAGCAAGTGCATTTGCAAGACATATGTGCATGCATAGAATCTATTACACAGGATTTGCATTAACATGCGTGTTCTGATGGGTATGACGTGTGACACTGGACTGTCTGTCATGATTTTCTAAACTCAATCTGCACTGACTTGTCAGTACTTCAGTGCACAGAAAAGGTTTTTGTGAAAACCATGTCACAAGTAGGTGGCACAACTGTGGACATTCTGCAACAGTCTATGTAGTTTACTGCTCTACCTGCTATGCCAAGCCTCATGTGCATCCATCATTATTTATTTGGCTGTGTACTGGTTTGGTGTCTGTATCACAGTCCCAAGTACACTGCCAATTTTCCCATTATATGTGCATGCAGTGTGTCATTGGCAATCAGGATATGTTTATGGAAACATCGATTTTACTTCAGAGCTGACTGGCCTAGTGGACTAATGCACTAAACTGTAGTTAACAGGGGCCTGAGTTTAAGACTTGACAGAGATTATTATTTTGCAGATGTGCATAACAGGGTCAGAAACACAGAAAGTGTTTAACACACTTTTAAGCAGTTTTAAGTGGGCTTGCATGGTCACACCATACAGCTTAGCTTCGCTTAAACCCACACTAATTCTAAAAAAAGAAAAGAAAACAAGGGGTTTTAGGAAAGTTGTGAAATGGGGGCAAGCAGGGGGAAAAACATACTGAAAGGCATGTAGGGATGTTCATGAATGGTGTAGGAAAGGACCCTAGCTCTCCATTGGAATTTGGAGTCTCACACCCCAGAGAGAGGGCTGAGGGCAACATAACTGTGTTGATTAATTAATTTAATAATTGATTGTGTACAGTGGATGTGGGTGCAAAATGGAGAGCTATGAATGGGGCAATATCTTTCTGTGGGACAATCACCTTTTTTTGTTAAGGTGAAAGTGGAATGTTGGGGAAGGGATATCGGTACATATGGGGATGTAAGTTGGGTAGGAGAGCTTGCATCTGCAGGCAGACAAGACAAACTAGACAGCATACATGGGCAGTGTATGTCAAATGAAGAGGGTAAACACCTTGGATGGGGAGGCTGTTGTGGAATCAGAGAGCCATGTGCCCCCAAACAGCAGCAGTGAGACTGAGCTCCCCATCCATGGACATTCAACACTGCTCCTTTACTGCCCTGAATGTGGCTGTGCTGGTGGCTGGGTATCAGGGCCACCTTGCCCCTCCAGGTTGGCAAGTCTGCCCTCAAACTGGCATAGGTGATTCTCATAGCCATGATGCATGATCCTGCACACCCTCACTGGTAGCTGTACCTGGGTGACAACCCCCCTCTACCCCTACTCACTGGAGGGATGGACTCCATCCCCTGAGGCAGTTCCACCTGTAGGTGGTGCAGAGCCATCAGAGGGAGCACCACCAGCTTGGGTACCAGACATGCTGGGAGCCAGTGCCACAGTTGGCTGAGGTAGGGTAGGCAGATCACCAGGAACCGGCCTACCCAGTCGAGCTATGGTGTTGAGGTATTTCAAAGTGTATGGGTTAGTAATGAACATAGCATTTAGTTAGTTACAAACAGCATGCCAGAATGTTGCAAATAACCCAGTTACATAACATTGCATAGTATATGGAACACAACTGTAAATGAGATAGCAGTCAGTAACAGCATGCCAGTAACAGTTATGGCATAAGGCCAATAACACAGGTAATTCAACAAGGTATGTTAGTATGCAACAATTGTAATACATAACAATAATAAAAAACAAGGCCCAACAGAACTTTTCGAGAAGAACATATGTTAATAGTAAACCATATCTGATGTATAACAATAATAAATTATGATGCAGATAAGGGGGTGGGTGGAGAGAGAAATACAGTCCATTAATACCAGTATAGGCTATATTTTTTGCAACAGTACTCTTATATACTCTACAGGTCTGCCCTTCCTTTATGTATATATGTGCCTTATAGCTTCTGTAGCATGTACATACCTCTCAAGCTATCCACATGGGACAGTATGGGCCAAGCTGCAACACCTACAGGTACACAAAGACATAGGACTATTATATATCAGGGGGACATATATGACTACCAAGGTGTACTGTGGACTGATGTAGTGTGAATGTGCTACTGACATAAGTTATGTCCATGATAGATCTGTGACAGAGGGATTAGGCAACAGTGATCACAGTCCGTGACAGTGTGACACTTGAGAGACATCTATCATGCACAATACAGAGAGTTTTGCAACTATCATGCCATCCTTGACTTGCATGGGGTTAGACTATCAGTAGACATTCACAGACACACCAGGCATAGAGCAATACCAAGATTACACATTTTATTTATTGTATTATGTTTTATTAGTATTGTATGCATTGTCTTTATTTTCTGAGGTCTTATCACATTGCTGAGCAATGCTGTTAACAATCTGTTACATCTGAACACACAAATTATTAACACATTCTAAGGGCTACTGCAGCCATTTATTTACCTGTAATTCCTGTGGGGAGAACATCTGTTAACAATACATAAGTGATTCAATAATATTTACTAGTACTTGTCACTGGACCTGAACCCTGGTCTGTGTGTGACAAAATGTATGTCAAACCTAGTATTTATCAAACTGAGATACTGAGCCACTGCTACATATTGACTTGATATTTGCCTAGAGCTCACATGCTAACAAAATATGACCTGGTAATAGAAGTAGATTGTTATACAGGACGGCACTAACAGTTGAATACACATTCATGAGATTCATGCATGACAGAGATAGTAGGTGAACTGTACATTAATGCAGAGAATGCAAGTGTACACAATATACCCCTAGTGGCTGGAAATATCTGTGATGTGTACAAACCATATTGGAGTGCTGGGTTGGCTACCTGACCGATATGCAGTTGCAGATGGTATATTTGCAGTCTAACGCTATTACAGTTTCATACTTGCCTGCAACAGCATGCCTCAGAGCAGCAATGCAAATAGCTGAAATGCCATGGTTAATACAAGACAATCCTGATATACACAATATGCCTTGGGTGTTCCTATTATTGCTTCAGATCATAGTGCAGAAAAATATCATAATGCATTATATCTTGTAGTACAACTCTAAATCTGCAGTTTAGCAGAACATTCTTTATTACCTCAGCTTCAGTCACTTAGTGGTATTCTTTGTGCTTTTAGTTCACAGCAGATGCAATACTCGATTTCATGAACAACAGCCCAAAATGCACACATATTGAAAACACAGCTTTATTAGGGGTGACTTCATCCACTGATTAGTGTATTTTTCCAGTTTTTATTGCAGAACAGTTCACATAATGCAGGTGTTGCAATCAGCTATAATTATACAATTAATGCAGTAGAAACTTTATTTCCTTAACATTCTCAAGATTCATGCTTTCATCTTTATTGGACTATATCAGGCATTGCTCACTTATTGCAGTTCAGCTCTATGACCACATTCATTGCAGTACAATCAAAACTGTATATACCTAATGGCAGTTAATACACAACTCCTTCTTGCTTATATGACTATAGATTGCAAGATACAGCTGTACTCACCACACTCATGGCACAACTGGCCAGGCACCCTGTGTGGGCCTCTAGGTTGGGAGATTTCTTCTCTGCAGCTGTAGGGAGAGAAGCACATCATTATGTGCACCTATCACACATTCAGATTAGGTATTGGTAATACAATGAAAACAGTACTTACAGATTTGTGGGGCATTCCCATCTCAAGCATTATGGACCCAGGTGTCCAGAATTCCCCTACTCCGTCACTTCAGATTGTCAAAAGGATGACGGACCTGCTCACCTGTGCAAGCAATACCTGTAGCACGGGTGAGATTGCATACCAGCCAGTCCCAGGCTTCTGACTTTTACTCCAATCCCTGGTACTGGTCCTGCAGCAGCCTGATGTCATGGTACTTAAGAAGGAGTCCAAGCATGACCATGGACTCCAAAATGCCCCACTGTTGTGCCTGGAAGTGTGCACCCTCATCAAAGCCTGCCATAGCTTCTGCCAGGTTCAAACTCCAACTGGTTCTGCTGTAATCCCACCTGTTGCACTTAAATAATCCTGTTTTCCTGACCTTTACTGCCATTGTGCTATTTTTAAAAATGTGGTGCATCGCTTAGCCCTGAGCAAACCTGCTAAGCTCAGATGAGCATTGCTTAAACTGGGAAGGCTCAGCAATGCTTAACAGTGCACAAAACAGCTAAGCACTGCTAAAATATTACTTGTTTAAGTAGTACTTGGCCAGGCTTAACTGTGCTTAGCGAAGCTTAGCTGAGCACATCAAAGCAGGATTTAAAAATACATCTCATAATGTGCATTTGCCACATAAATGCTTAACAACTTGTCTGCACATGCCTACAATAGTCAGTCAAGGGTTTAAACATATTTCTCATAATGTGTATTTGAAATATAAGTTATTAATAACCATTCTGTGTATTCATACAAAATTCAGTCAAGGTTTAATAGTACTTTTCATAATGTGTAGTCGCAAAATAAATGTAATAACCTGTCCATGTAATCATACAAAATGTAATCAGGATTTAATATAATTCTCATAATGTGTATTTACAAAATAGCCCATCTCTGTATTCGAACCCTGTGCCTACTGCAAATAAAGTTGTTATT
Source organism: Protopterus annectens (assembly GCF_019279795.1). Classification (NCBI taxonomy): domain Eukaryota; kingdom Metazoa; phylum Chordata; order Ceratodontiformes; family Protopteridae; genus Protopterus; species Protopterus annectens. The sequence goes on along the minus strand of NC_056739.1, from coordinate 1,908,499,627 downwards.
CTAACCATTTGGCCAGGTGGCTGTGTGGTGGGCTGCTATACTTTTACATATATCTCTCTACTACATTTAAGTACAGCTGAACACAATGGCAGATCACATAAACCTGCTCAGCTATGCTTAAACCTGACCTTTGCATTCATAATTAAATGTATCTGGTTTCTATTTTTAGATGTCTAGTGCATGTCCATTGCACAAAAAAAAAATAAAAATAAAAAATAAACATTTTATTACATATGCGTACACTGATATCTGGCATTTTAACAGTGCAGGGGGTGTGTCACTCATCTCCAGACACAGTACCACACTCCCTACTCCCTCAGTAACATGCCTTCATTAATATTCATAGCGCCCTACTGTGGGGATTCTGCATGCAAACCCATGGTATCTTCCCTGTAGGCTTTACACTCTGCCTACACAGATTTTATTAAATCCCGAAATCTATATTGTGCATGATTAGTAAAATCATGCCTGCATACCTGCATACAAAATGGATAATAGGCATGCAGAAATTATTTCAATTCTTCTGTCACTGGTCCAAAAATAGGGACAGACTTTAAAAATTGCTCCTATAAACTTATAAATTGCCAAAATAACAAGCTTTGTGATAGCATGCATTTTCTGAAGGATTTGAAGTTTGAAACTCAAATGTATGTCATTATTTAGTAACTTTAATCCTCACTGATTTGCCACAAAAAACACAAATTGTATGAAGACAAACTAAAAATATAAGACAAAAATCTGGACAGTTGATAGGTGTGATGACATTGCATGTAAAACTATATGTGTGTGTGTGTGTGTGTGTGTGTGTGTGTGTGTGTGTGTGTGTGTGTGTGTGTGTGTGTGTGTGTGTATGTCTGTGGCTGTGAGTGTGTGCATGCACATGTGTTTGTGTCACTCTGGGTTTCTGCATGCATCTGTGTGTGTTTTTGTCTGTGAGCTTGTATGTGTGTAGAAACACTAGGCTGGATTTAGAAGATCTGCAATGGAGCTCAGCAATGAAGGTCATCAAGCTCCAGGGTCTTTGTTCAGTGTAACTAAATGATTCAGAAAGTGGGACCCAGAAGACCCTGTTATTAATAATTAGATTGGTAAAGTGGCATCCACCTCTTAGCCACAGCATTGTTAAGTGTACCTATAATCCCTCAGTAAGCCTTACCTAACAACCTGACATTAAGATGTCATCAGGATTCTGGGGAATACACTCATTGACTGATTTACTGAGATCAATTCAACATAGTTTAAACTGTAAAACAACAAACATGACATGTAGTTGTCACACTGTCACAGATTTCAGTTTAAGAAATGCATATTAGAGCAACTGTATGTTATTTTTTCAACATTCTGTTTCTAGCTAAAGGCAAACTGCCCTGCAGAAGAACACAAAACACTATGAAAGCTCTTTGTTGTGAATCACGTGCCATGGTATTGGTCATTTTTAATAGGGACAGCGCAGCATTGTTCTATAGTGCATTTTTTACATTGACACATTAGTATTAGTATTGCATCAGTGCATTAGATCTGTGACACTAGTAAACTTTCAGTTTGGTTTCTTCTCTAGCATTTATTGTCCTTGGAAAATTCAACAAATCACAGAAGTGATTTTCGCTGAATACATGTCAATGAAAAAGTGTTCGCTGAAGACATATTTCAGAGATAGACCCTATTATAACATGCTTTTAGCACTTGTTAGTTATATGACTCCATTATCATGTTTTATCTCATTGTAAAGTGCATTTTTAATTTAAGACACAGAAAACCTTATCTGGTGGTTTCATATGCTGGACTGAATTCAGAATGATTACTGCAAGTTCAAAGCATGGTGTACATCTCATCGTAGCAATTAACATTTAATGACAACCATACCATGATGCCTCACCACTTTCTGATAGGCTGTATTGTTGGCCTACAGCAAATGCCAATGAGGCATTCAGAGGAGTTTCCTATGCTAATTAGTCATGTGCTCTCCCACTGGAAATACTTGTGATAAGTCACTTACACAGCTGAGTGGTTCAGACAGTTAGCGAACTATGAGGTACATCCCACAGGGCATGTATAAGAGGCAACAGCAGGAGCGATCTGTAAAATCTGGGACAGTTGAGAGGGATGGGGTATGTCTGTGTAGGAGAGGAGGCTTCAGGATAAATCTAGAAGGAACACTAGATAATGCTTGAGAGAATTTTGAAAATATTTGGTGGAATTACTTATAGGTTCATAGGTTCATAAGAGATTACTAGGCTATTGGCCCTAGGGCCTTTATAAGCCTAGCCATGTTATACCCTTGTTCCCTTATTGACCAAGTTGTATAGTGTATATTTGCAGCAGTAGTATATGATCAGCACTGACTGCCCTTATCCAAGAGGGACAAAGGTGACACCCCCAGTGTAAATTTATGTTCTCCTATCCAGTAGTCTAAGTTACACTATAATAGGGTCATTGAAGAGCTCTATTTTACGTGAACTGGGAGTTTGTCCCAGAGGAGACAACTTAATGTTATAATTTTGTTCAAAATGGTCCTCACTTGAATTAAATATGTAATCATTTTTAATCAATTGTTTTATACAGGTTTTTATAGGTTCTAAAGTGCCTACTATATTGGCTTCAATTTTAACTTATATTTATTCATTAATATTTATGAATATTCACGAGTTATTTTATTGAATCATTTTATTGAATGTTTTTATTGGTCAATCTGTTCACTAGCAATACATTTAATCTGTCAATTTATCTCAGAACTACATCTGATTAAGTGTTTGAAACGAAAACGCTGTATTTTAATTTTCTGCGTTGATGTTTTTACTTTGAACTTTACAAGATATTTAATTTGTTAATTTGCTTGTTCAAGCTGTGGAGGATGTCCTTCCTCTGCTGTCACCTCTCACTTCTTCTTGGACATTAGTTTCTTCCTCTTGTTGTATAACCTATTTATGCTAGATGTCCAACCAGGGTGGCTTGTTTTTTGTGAGGACCTCATTTTATTCTGTTCAGGTACAGCTGCGTCTATACATTACTATAGGTGTTTATACAGGGCATTCGTGTGCACCTCTGTATAGGAGTCATTGTTGACAGTGGCAGCAGGGGTTTTGAACCTATTTATGTCATCACTTAGGAGGTTATAGTTTGCGTTGGAAAAAATGTTCATTCTTTTTGCTCTTGGGCGGGGGTTCAGGTATGATCAGTACTTCGAATGAGACTGATTTATATCAGACCTTATCAGGGAGGGCAACACACAGGGGATAGTGCAGAGACCTCCTATGTTGGTGAATACTAAGTCTAGGATATTCTAGCCCCTTGTCAGGGTGTCAACTATCTGTCCCATAGAATTTGTATTAACAAAGTTAAGGAGCCTTAGGGTGAGCATGTTTGTGATCACATATGACTCCCAGTCAATGGAAGGATAGCTGAAATCATCCATGACCAATGTGTTTGGCTGTAGAGTGAGTGACTCAAGTAGGTCCAGGAAGCAGAGTGGTTCTTGTGGTTCATGGTGGGGTCCTATAGCTAACAATGATATGGAAGGGGTTTTATCTACTGTTAGTTGGACTTGGAGTAGCTCTAGGGAGTTGTACCATTTGACCAGTCTTGAGATGTATTTGTCTTTAATAAAGATGGATACACCATCACCTTTTGTTCTTTCATACTCGTTTTGAGGGCTGAATGCATGGAAGGCATTGTAGCCTTGCTTGGCTGGGGTGCTCTCTGTGGCCTTGAACCATATCTCTGTGAGTGCACAGAGATTAGCCTCTTCCAAGGTATGGAGTGTTTCCAGTGAGTGCAGTTTCCAATTTAGACTCCTAGCATTAAGCAGCATAACCTTGAGTTTGTCTCTAGTGGATTTTTTGTATGTCAGGAATTTTGTTGTTATGACATTGCATAGAAAAGGCAGTATGGGGGAGGCAAGCACCTTTGCCAGGTGAAAACCATCGCTGGCAAAGCAGTGTGGTCTGTCAAGCATATATTCCCAGACTGACAGATACTGGATCCCCCCTGGACTGACACCAGAAGCTAAGCCATTTGCTGAAGTCAATCTTTTTTGTTCATATTGAGGCATCATCCTGGGGGAAGGTAGAATGCTGCATAGGGCTAAGGACATACATGCCTGGAACACATAATCTGAGAACTCTACCATGTCTGTTTTCATATAGTCCACTGAGGTACTTCTAAAGTCATTCACTCCAACATAGACTATGACAGAGTCATAAAGGTACTTGTTGTTCAGAGACTTGAGTCTGTGTGTGATCTGACTGATCCTGGCACCTAACAGGCAGCTGACTGTTCCTTTCTCTTTGCCCAGCCTGGTGAGTGGGACATCTGTGTATTTCAGTATGGAGTCACATATGACCAAGACATTTGGTTTTGAGGTGGTTTGCCTTAGGGGCTTATTGGCTGAGACAGTGCTGTGTGTATTATTATGGGTAGTGGATGTTGGGTCTGCAGTGTGTGCACTAGTTTTGCACTTGGTAGATCTCTGTTCTTTAGGTAGAGTTCTAGTGAGTAACTCTGTGCATGTGGGTTTGCTGTGAGCTTGTTATGTGCAAAAGGTGAAGCATGTGTACTGACAGCCTGTTTGATATCTGGTCTGTTGTTATGTGAGAGAATTGATTCCAAATTCATAGTATACATGCATCTCTCAATTCCTCAAATCTAAATATTCCTAACAGAATTGTTACTTACTAAGCTTACCCTCAACCCAAAAAAAATATCAATTTCATTGTTACCTACATACCACCAAGACACAATACCCATACTTTGGAAAACTTATTAAACTGGTCTGAAAAATCTCTACCCTAGGAGACAATTATCATGAGAGATTTTAATATTGAATGGACAACTTGTGATTTCCAAAGCCCCACTAATCATATTAATCTCTATGGATTAACCCAAGTCATACAACCCCCTGCTAGGTTTAATAAATCATCTAATAAGCAATCCATACTTGACTGGATCTTAACAAAAGGACCAAACCACTGTCTCCACTCTGGCTGCCTTCCAGATTGCCTCGGTGACCATCTCCCAACCTATATAACCAGACAACAAACTAGCCTACAGAAACAAACTATTTTTCAAACAAATAAGGAATATAAAGCAATTTAGCCTCAATTACCTCACATATTCCTTCAAACACTGAACTGGCTACCACTTAAATTTCTTCCACTGGAAGATGCTGTCCAATACTTTTATGATTGGATGGGAAATAGGAAATTTACCCTGGAGATTACCTCTGTGGCTCTGCTTGACAGTGGCACAGGAAAATAATTTTCTTGGGTGGCAAAAGCCAGGGTACCTTTTTGGCTGAGCTTGTATAGGCCCCAGGGCCAATAGCCTAGTACCTACCTATGAACCTATGGACCTATGATACCTTTCTTTCTATCTTAAATACACAATTTTCCTCCAGGACCATAAGAGTAAAATCTAACTGTGTCCTGTGGCTATGAAAAGCAACTAAATCACTACTAATAGCAAGAATCAAAGACTAGAATCAATGGCACAAAAAACTAAAACAAAACTACCATGAACTTAGAAATAAAGCAAAGAAACAAGCCAAACAAGACAAAATAAACTACTGCACTGACATTCAAACTAAATACCAAAACAACTCACAAAAATTCTGGTCAGCATAAACAGCATAGTTCAACCAGGTAAAACTAGCACACCCAAACCTACTACTAATAATAATATAGACAATATAGCTACACAATTCAACAAATACTTTACTGAAACCATACTAGCTCTTGCTAACAGACAATCTCTCACCCAACTGCTCGTAGTCAAAGAAAAGTTAATAAAACCTTCTCCCTACAACCCGTCTCAACTATAACAATAAAAAATTGCTTAAGAAAATAAAGACCACTACCCTAGCTGTAGACAAATTACCAGCAGAATTTTTAAAACTATCTGCTGAAGCAATAGCCTATCCAGTTTAAATTCTTAGAAGAACACCAAGTCCCAACCACGTGGAAGACTTCCCATATAATTCCACTTCACAAGGGAGGCAATTCAACATAGCTTGTTAACTATCATCCAATTGCCATCTTATCCCCTTTGTCTAAGATACTAGAAAGAATTGTGCACGCACAAATAATGGAATACCTACAAACAAACAAACTACTATCCAATACATAGCATGGCTTTTGCCCACATCATAGCAGTAGTACTGCTCTATTATCATTTACTAAGACAGTAAACCATCACAGAAACAATCACAAATATGTTTCCTCTATCTTCTTAGACCTATCTAAAGCCTTTGATATGGTCTCACACAGCAAACTCCTAAACACCCTTTCAGAACTAAATTTCTGTCAGTCTACTCTTGCCTAGTTCCATGACTACTTGACTGGATGCCATCAAGCAGTACACAAGCAAGGAAAGCTATCACCCCATCTTCCCATGACTCTAGATGTTCCCCAGGGCTAAATACTAGGCCCCTCCTTTTCTCACTATTCACAAACAACCTTCATACCTCAGTGCCACATGCCTCTATTGTTCAGTATGCAGATGACTCAACAGTGATATGTGCCACTCCTACCATACAGGAACTACACTCACTAACACAAAAGTCCTTCCTAGCTGCCAAAACATGGCTAACAAGCTCCCATCTTATCCTGAACCCCAATAAAACCAAACTCATGCTGTTCCACCCCACCAAAATAAATATATCCCTCCGCTCTTTTAATATTATATCAACAAACAGCACCACAATCACGCCTACACTACACATTAAACTTTTAGGGAGTTGAAATAGATAATAGCATGAAATTTGACATCCACATATCTCAAGCCATAAAAATAGTACACAAAAAATAGGTATACTGTATAGAAACAAACTTTACCTCACAAAAAACACAAATGCTGCTATAGCTCAAACCCATTTGATATCAACTCTAGTCTGTGCATCACCTATATAAACCAACCTAAGAAAATCTGACCTAACAAAATTACAATCATGCTACAACAAAACTGCAAAATTTGCTTCAGACTTGACCTTTAGGACCCATCACTGTACAACGCTCAAGCAACTCAACTGGTTAGAGCTCCCTCATCTCCTACTATATAACCAATTAACCACAGTCCAGAAAATATTCCATCATAAAGAGAAAACACATGTTCTGTAAAACTTATTGCAACCATACTCAGTACTAGAAACCTATAATCTAGTAACAAAACCCTAATAAAAGTTAGTGCCAACAATCATGCTGATGAGTCCCTCTACTCCAACTACATAGTTAAAATCTGGAATGCCCTACCATACAATATAATATCCACCACCACTTCAGCTCAGTTCAAATCAATGCTAAAAACTCTCCTATCCAAAAAAACGGCAATGCCTATGTACTGCTCCTGATTAAACTGCCATTCTCAGTGGCATTATGCCTACCTAATCTCAATAACTCTTCATTTTTCTAGCTAAGGTCTTCTATCGCTGTGGACCAAGATACTCAAATCTAAAATAATATACTGTCTGACAGAGTCTTTCATAACTGAATATTTTTTCTCATTGCTACATTCTGTTAAGCCTGTATGTTTTATACAAAAGGTTATCTAATCCTTGCTAACTATGATTGTTGATGAGACATTGCTGTAACTGTTACTGTCTGTAACCATGTATGTTATTCAAAATTGTACTGAATCTTTGTTAACTATGTATGTTTTATATAGAACATTTCTCCCTAGGCCTCCACTGAAAAAGAACCTATGTCCACTTGGACTTTCCTGGTAAATAAATGTAAAATAAATAAAAATAAAAATCTCTCACATGTTGTATTTGTTTGTTTAGGAGTAGTTGGTTGTCAGTATACATGAGGCAATTACTACATTTTCTAAGGATACCCATGTCAATCAGGCTGGATGGAAAAATGGTGGGAAACTATTCATCCATTAAGGGAAGTATATACTGTAGTAACTAGTGGGGAATGGGCTAGATGGACCAGGTGTTGCTGTAAGAATAACAAAAAGCGGCTATTCTATGGAGGGCTAGGGGTAGCAAACTACATCTGTGCTTTACAATGCACAACTCAGTTGCTCGCAGGGCAGCAGTTCGTGACTGTGTTGCGCACAGTGAAGCAGGGGAGCTTACGAGGGTTCCCTAGCAGATATCTAGGGAAAATTGTATTTTTAGGTGTTTGCTTCTATGTATAGCTATACCTTGTTGCATGATGCGCAATTATGTGCAAATGCGAGGCTTAGATACAAGTGAAGATAAATGATTTTTAAAATAAAGTAACCAAAAGGAAATCCCAAGATAATAAGAATAGAGCAACAGGTCTAGTATCATGTTGCACTTTACAAACAATAGGAAGATTGAAAATCTAATGTCTGTCATCATTGTCCCATTGTAAGGATTATTAATTTATGTTAGCAGATAAAAAATAAGAAGATCAATCAGGGATGTTCTGTCAACTCGGCATGATGTAAGAGGTATCCATTGCTGTACATGCGTGTGTGTGTGTGTGTGTGTGTGTGTGTGTGTGTGTGTGTGTCTGTGAATGGGGGATTGGTGTGCCAACATGATGCATGGCCACCAGTGTTACTACTGAAGGAAAATGCTGATTTGCCGACCTAATCTCAATAACTCTACATTTTTCTAGCTAAGGTCTTCTATTGCTGTGGACCAAGATACTCACATGTAAAATCATATACTATCTGACAGATCATGATTTACAGACATGCAAATTAGTCAATAATGAGGCTTTTCTACATTGTAGCTAACATGTCTCTGAATAAAATTTTCCCATGTCATGAACAGTCCTTTTTAACCACAGCTCTTACTACCCATGGCAGGTTTCTTTCTGAATCTCAGGACAGGTGAGCACTGTTCTTGTTATATCTGCACCTCTAGAATGGTAAAAAAATAAAAGCATATGCAAAAAGCAAGTATTAAAATGACAAAAAGAAAAACTGACACTGAATGCTAATAGTATTACACATCTGCTAAGTGTATGTAATTTTTAAACTTTAGTAATGTTAATATTTTTCCTAACAGCAATAAGATAGCATACACTGATGTGATCATTTTTATATTCTGGCAGCTTGTTCTTGGTGTCTGTGATAAAAAGTATGAGCCTGGAATTGTAAAACTATTGCAAAAACAAATTCAAAACTAACATAGTACAGCATATATAAACTGACACATCAGTCTGTTACAAATGTATTCTGAAGACAAACCTAGCAGGAAAGAGGACCACTCCATGTCATTAAGCTTGATGTAAAGAAATTAATTAAAAACATTCATTTATTGTTTAATTAACTTTTTGAAGTTTTCCTGGTTTATATTAAAATCTGCAAAATGGAAATTGTTTTCTCTGAAGGGGAGACTTTTAGAAAAAGCATTTTCTCTTTTCTAAATGTAACAGCCTTTGTAATACAAAAAAAAAAACTATTGGAATTGATCATTCATTAAATGGGGAAAAACATGATTTCATATTTTTACAAGTACTCCAGTTAGGCTGTTTATGCTAGTTAGCTAAACTAAATATTTACAAGAATCAAGAACAGCTAATAATCTGATATTTTAGTTTAAAAATGCAACACAAATTGTGGCTGGTAAGATGGAACCATATCTTAACAAAACAGTTATAAATCTCTGAAAGTTTTTTTCCCCTTAGTTTCATTTCAAAGTCAGATTTCTTTTACAGTTTGTTTTTCATGTACTGGTTGTTTGTCGGTCTCATTTCAAATTATTAAACTCAGGTGAGAAAAATTTTAGCAGGTAATTACAATAATTTTGCATGTTGCATATGGATTATATGCTAATTATTGAATTAATTTTAATTTATATTTTGAATTTCTGCCAACTTTAATTTTCTTGGTGAGTCCTAGTCTTTCCTACTACTTAACGCTAACAAGTGAGCATTCTTGTTATAGCTTTACCCTGGCAAATGACAACGTGTTAGCTTTTCTAAATCCACATTTATGGCCACTCTGCCTTCAACATGTGGGTGGATGTTATAGCATTCTGGAAATACCCATAGCACTGTAAACATTAATACAATACCTTCAATTATGTGATAGAGCATCAAACATGCATACTGACTACGTGAAATTTTATTTGTTAGGAGAGATTTTTGCTTTTCCTATGCTATTTATCACAATAAAATCATTCCTTATTTAACTGTGAAATTTAGAAACTGGTGTATCTGTTCTAAATCTATGACATCAAAGACTGGATGTGTGTAATGCAGAGTATGTGAATTATAAATCAGAATTTTATATTGCCAACAGCAAAAATGATGGGCACTCTAAGTTATTTTGAATACTTTTTCTTGTACACTTTGCTAGCCCTTCCTTAGTACTGCCATATTGCACATATCTTATTTTTCTGTTTGTATTTTATTTTTATCTATTTTTCTTTGCTGACTGGTTTGAAGCATGTGAATACTGCATGATTCAAGGCTTCACTCTCAGTAGTCAGGTTGCTTAACTCTGCAATATACTCAGCTCCTGTCTGACTTCAGCATAAAAATATTTTTAATGAGGAATACTGCATAGTTTTCACACTCTGAAGCCAGATGGATTTGTGAAGGTTCTGGCATTCTGAACCATTTTTTCTGTGTTATGCATTAATAAGCTATACTCAGTCTAGAAATTCTATTGTCTGGTTACAACATGCAATGACTTCTACAGTGCATAGGTGCTGAGAAACAATTTACTTACCCTGATAGCAAGAGTAATTTAATTAATCAAACACTCTTTCCTCATCATTTAAATGCCTGTCCAAGAACAAAATGGTTTATTAGTCTACACTTTTCCACTTTCTGATGAGACTGGTAATGCTTGCTCTCTCAAACATTGTCTTTGTGTCACCATGGCAACAGCCCAGGCTTCATAAAAGGTCTGGCATATTCATCTATCAAGTATGTTAATGGCAAGTGGACTGTGTCACACAATGCCCCAGCCTATTCAAACACATGCTTTGAAAATAATTGCACATGTCAAAAGTATGGTGCTTGTTATTTGCCTAATATTATCCCCAGCAGCACTAAATAACTCTTCTCTTAACATAAAGTGGCCTGCCCTTATCAAACAAGCAATTTTCTGATGATTTAGACTGTTTAAACATCATCTGGGGGAAACATATAATTGTTTTTTAATTGTAAGGAGAGCGTGCAGGGACAGTTAATGTCCCATGAGGTATAAAAATTAAGGGCATGATAGGATGCTGCATTAGCCAATCACAGCATTTTTGTTTTTTACTATAACCCTTACTCACCTCTGTCTAGTAGCTCTTGAAAGGTAGTTAATTCTTATCTAGTATGAATATTTTCAGAATTACATGCTCACCTTTTTGTAATAGTCCTTCGTTTTTCTTTTCAAAATGAATCAACTAAGAAAACGAAAAATGTTCACATACTTTTAAACCCTTAAGAAGATGAAATTAGCTACTTAAAATGCTGTGAGCTTATTTTTTCTGTGTTTTATATTAAAAGTAGCAAAAACAAAATGCCCATATAACAGTTATGATGGAATACAATTGAAGATACAAAATATTAAATAGTCCCCCCCGCCAAGGACCATCAAATGTGTTGCCTACAAAAATTACATTAAATTTTACTTCATTTGTTGAAGGTAGGAAATAAGACTTAAGCACAAATGCAGAGGAGGAATATAATTTCCCTTGTTACTACTTCACAAAGCTAAAATATGGGCATAGTGCTGCAGTTATTAGACTATCTAGGTTTTCATCTAGCCATGAGACTACAGTAGAATAAAATAAATGTGATTTCAGGAACATGTCAGAAACATGAAAATATTATCATTGCATTCACATGAGTAGCGGGCATACTACTCATGAATCATCCAATCTGTAGGTTTTGTTACTTCACTGAAGTCCCTCATCTGAATTTGAGTTTAGCTGTGGTACAGCATATTTCCCAGATGTTAAGCATTATAATATATGTTGTAATTTTAGCTGTATAATACCACTAACTCGCTTTAAGGACACATGTAGGATACTATACATTTTTTTTAATTTTCCCTTCTGGATATATCTTATTGAAAGGAAGGAAATGCTGTGTGCACATAACCTGTACAATTTATAAATCTTCATACTGTTTTATGAATGCATCTGAGCACATATTAAAACATTTTAAAGTCTGATATAAATAATGACAACTAGGTCAGTATTCAGGACTTTGGAAATGCATTATGGTTATGTGCAAATAGTAGTGCTACATGGATATGCAAATAAGGCCAGTGAAAGGCATTCGCAATGAATATGGAAAAGTGAATAATTTTTTAAAAACACACTCACTTTTCATAAAAGTAACTTGTGTAAATTTATGCATTATGAAATTGCAAATTACTTCACGAAATCATAGGTTGATGTTACTATTTTTTTCTTTGCATATTGCAGTCAAGAGCAATTGAGCACAGTCACACTCAAATGGCTTTCGGAAAGCTGTGGACTGCACAGTAGCCAATATTGATTTTTTAAAAAAGAAAAGGGATTTATAATTTTTATATAGGATTATCTTTTTTGTGAACAACCTGATGGTTTTATTAAAGAATAGATAGGGGTTGATAGCACTGATTAAAAAAGGGAAGGCAAAACAAAGACGTGAACTTACAAGGGAAACAGCAGGAGGGTTTTTGCTGGAGGAGGTTAGAGATGATGGGCATTGTGTTTTTGTTGGGCAACAGACTCCCTATTTTTGATTTTTTTTAAAGAGGGCAGTGTGAGTAGGAGATAGGGAACAGGGCGAAGGAGAAATGGTAAGGGAAGGAGGGCTAAGGAAGTGCCAGCTGGAATCCTATTCCACAGACCCTCAAACACGTCCATTGCCAGTTGGTGTTGCAGTGGTGGATCTCATTGTTCTCAAGGTTGTGGCATGTGTTGGCACAGTGGTCAACACAAACTAGAATAGTGTGTCATCTACACAATGAAGAGAGCCTTCAACTGGCTGAATTCTCCTGTCCACTACATCCACCAATACATCTTCAACAAAACTCCAATGTCCCCTTTCTGTAAGCCTTGCCAGGTTGCCACATACTAGTATGACTGCATGTGCAGTGTCTCCACTCCAGCCTGCAAGGACATCCCCCAGACCGGCATAGAGTGATCTGTCCCTAGCCTGGGAGGTACATACTTGGTCTGCTCCTTAGGGATTTGAACTTGTAAATAAAATAAAATAAATGGGAGAAAATCAAAACAAAAAAGAGAGAGAGAGAGAGAGACAGACAAAGCATTCCATAAGCAAAATAGGAAAAAAAGGAGAGACAAAATACAAAAAGCACAATAAATACTCACAGTAGTGTTTAAATGCAATTTAACACAATACTGAAATGCTGCAGTAAAATCATATGGGAAGTACTTATGCTTACAGTGGGGGTAGTTTGGTATGTGCTTTTATACTTAGGAAGAATGTAAGAGCTGTGTTATGCATACCTGTGATGAATTGGAATGGCAAGGGTGTTTGACTTTGTGAAGGGGTGTGTATTTAAATTATGAACTTTCAATACAGAAAATACAGTATCCAAGAAAAATCTCCATAATTACTAAACTAATCAGGTTAAAAAATCAGATTATAAAAAATGTCTCTTGTTCTGTTAAGTCTTCAGATGGCATTTCTTTCATCTGTGAAGCTTTAACAATACTTTCTTTAGGAATAAAACAGAAATAAATTGTAAAAAAAAAACATTTGCTTATCACTTTTCCTGTTATCATTACTGCTGTATAATGATTTCTTATATAACAGTGTAAACTGTTAGAAAAGACAGATCTCTTGGACACTTCTTATACGTAACAGAAGACCCAACAAGGTGCTCTAATCCTCTCTTTTGCTGCTGGCTTTGCATCTAATTACTTCCTCAGCTATAATTAAAAGAGAGAAGAACAATCCTGTTTACTTGTGTTTAAATTTCTTCTACATATAAATATAAATATGTCTGTAATCCTGTATAAACATTAATTCTTTTTTTTCATTTTGCACTTACATATGCATATTTGTATGAATTAAACCAGTACCGTACAAATATTCACTTTCATTCAAGAGGATATTGTACAAATATAAAATTAGTCTTGAATAGTGCTTTCAAAATGCATGTAACATTTTAATCTGGTATAGCTGAAGTGCAAATGCTGAAATGTATCAATTCAAGGAATTGTGCATTTCCTTTTCTGCAGAACTGTGTCACAGACATCAATGATTAGTATGCAGAAGTGTACCAAATGCCCTGTACAAACACTTAAGTACCTGTATCAAACCCAAGTCTTCTTGTAAAAACAAGCCACCATGGTGGACTTCAAATATAACAGATTATATAACAAGAGGGAGAAGCTGTTATCCAAAAGCAAGAGGGATATCACTCAGTGGAAGAGTTCCCTCCTAAGCCTAAACAAGAAAATCAGAAATCTTGTAAAGTCTTCTAAAGCAAATTATGAAACTAGAATCACATCCTTAATCAAGGATAATCATAAGGCATTCTTTAACTAAATCTGAAGTCTAAAAGGGAATGCCCAGGTATGTGCCGAACTGGTTGTAGATGGGATCATTCATACTATACCAGAAGATATCGCCCACCTGCTAGCTGACAGATTCAGTACAGACTTCACCCCACCATCCCCACCTACCATATCCCAAAATATACCTGACACCAGTCCTCTGCCTAGTAGCTCTATATAATAGGTCATCTCTGCACTTGCCAAAGTCAAAATATGGCCTCAGTGGGGCCAGATAATATCCCAGGTTGTTTACTAAACAATTTAAAACAAGACCTAGTGGCCCCACTTGGCTTTCTCTTTAATCATAGCTTGAGAACTGGCTATGTTCCTGCAGAATGGATAACAGCAACAGTAATCCCCCTGCTCAGAGGTAGGCCATCAACTGACTCTGCGAACTACAGACTATTAAGTCAAACCAGCCTCATCTGCAAGGCCATGGAAAGAATTATCAAGGGCCTTATCAACAAGGACATACACAACCTTCAAATGCTGAACCCAACTCAGTTTGGCTTTGTTAAGGGTAGATTATGCTTATTAAACCCAGTAGACTTCTTTGAGAATGTCACTAAAGTCATGGATGAAGGTAAGACAGTGCACACAGCCTATCTTAACCTAGCCAAGACTTTGAGCACAATCCTCAACTCTGGCATCATTGAGAAACTATCCCAGCTGGGGATACACCCTTGCGTTACTAGATGGATAGCCAATTGGCTCACTGACAGAATGAACTCGGTCATAACTGGTGAATCCACCTCAACAAGTAGATCCATCACCAGTGAAGTACCACAGGGGTCTGTGCTGGGCCACTTACTGTTTGGCATCTATTTCTCAGAAGTTCAAGCCAAAGTAGATGGCCTCTGTCTCACCAGGTTTGGTGATGATTGCAAACTGGGAGCAAACACTGATTCCCCTAATGGTGCCAACATATTACAAGAATATATCCAAAACAGCCACAGGAGTATCAAAGGTTGACAGTGGTAAAATATAACCTAACCCCTAACCTGTATGCAGATTATCGTATGAAGAATGTTGTTTATTTGGGTTCCTATTGTGTGATCACAGACGCGTTTTGTCGAATGCATCTTGATCGAACCTAAAAGAACGAAATGGCAAAATAGCAAAGCAGCTTTTCAGTGAATTCTTTCCATGGGAAAGAATTTGCTTGGCCGCTTTTTTTACTTTGCTATTTTCGGCACTGTAGTGCAATCTTGGAGTTGGTATATTTAAGTAGGGGTGTGTGGGAGCAAAGCCCCCCACATTATGTAATGTTTTAAAGTTTTTTTTTATTTATTTTATTTTGGAACAGCGATAAATCTCTGTTCTGAGGTTTCGACATTGTAAGCTTTCGCTTACATGGGGTCATTTAATTATCGTTTGCTTTTGTAAGCGTGTGATAATATATTATAGACCCTTTATCTAGATAAATGCACATCCTGTATTTCATATTATGTGGGGAAAACTAACAGGATGTTGAAACAGTGAATTTTGCAGCATATAAGTGATATTAGGCTAGAGGCAAAGCATAATTTCTTAGCCCAGCATGTTAAACTCCACCAGGGACATACATTTGTATTTATGGTATTACAGATACAGCAAGATAACAGAAGGGGTGGGGATGTTACACATCAGACAGAATTGAATGAGTTAAAACAGATAGCAGATTTGCAGGCAGACTGGTTACCAGGTTTAAATGGATGTATGACTTTAAAACCTTTATTAAAGGGGCGTAGACCCCATCTTTGATTTTATTGGCTGTTAAATATTTTAAAGGTGGTTGATGTTAATGTGTTTTATGTGATCTGAAGAACAGCAGTAGCTTGAAAGTGCTTATCATCTGCAATAAAATTTTACTTTATTTTACCTGCCATGGTTGATGTCAGTGGGTATTTGTGCTTTTTGAACATATTACAAGAAGGGCTAATACAAACAAATGACTGGTGCCAAGCCATGGTCTAAAACTAAATGCAAAAATGCATTATTATTCCCTTTGGCATTATGGAATTCCCTACAAATTACAATATTGCCAGCAACTGCCCCCCCAAGTTCCACACTGGTGGTTCTAGACTTGGGAACACAGGTTGATAGGAATCTGAACTTTGACCACCAGGTTTCCACGGTGGTAAGGAAAGTCTTGTATGTAACACACCTCATAAGCAAGGGCATAGCATACAGGTCAAAGGATGTTATAACTCCAGTGTACTCTACCCACATAAAACCACTAATAAAGTATAATGCACCATTTTGCATGTACCACATCGGACATCTGCAGCAGCAGGAGAGACCTCAGAAGTTTCTCAATAATAAAATACAGTTACTCCAAACCATGACCTACGTGAACAGACTGATAGCCCTGTCACTTTACTCTGTATCTTACAGGCTGCTGAGAGGTGACTCGTACTTGGCCTATAGGGCAATCTCTGACCCTGCCTTAATGGAAATGCTGAACATCCATAAGTCAATGAGACAAGAGTCATTCACTCAAGGGATCTTAACCTAGCCTGTGAGATTAGCAGAACATGCTGGAGAGACAGATATGTCTCCAAGAGACTGCTGCTTCTCTGAAATAAACTTCATATTCATTTAAAACAAAGCTCCTCACTGACCCTATTCAAATGCTCCCTAGATAATTGGATGGGAGACTGCAAATTCTCACCTGGGGAGGTACCCATGCCCTAATGGACAGGGTAGCCGGTGTTGATCACAGACCCATTCTGTTCATAAATTTGTTCTGCAAACTACGCAAAAAGAACAAATGTGGATAACTGTGATTAACGTGGCTAGGTTTGTAAAGGCTCTAGGGCTGCTAGCTTAGTAACTTCCTATGAACCTATGAAGTAATAAGTAATACTGAAGGAAAACAGTGTGTTTCTGAAAACCTTTGTGCTGATCATTCACTTATCACAGCAGCTCCCAGTCTCGTCCTGCAACCAGCAATCTAAGTAGGGTATGGTATGTGTGAGATTTCAGCTATGCCATATGTGCAGCTAGAAATACTTCTGAACAAAGAGCTAAGTTAAGCATTTGATTCACTTTTGTGTGGCCCACACACAATTAGATTAATGTAATGTTATCTATTACAAATCTTTCCCTGCAATGGTAAAGAATTATAAATCTGTAATTATAAATTCTTAGTTCATAACTTCATATATTGTCACCATTACTAATACCTGTGCAGTAGTACATGAGTTGCAAACTTACCTAGACAGATTACTATTTACTGTTTTACATTACATTTCTATTTGTTATTGTATACTGTTAACACAGTACTAATATTCCTCTTTGTTCAAAAGATGTATGTCTGATTACTGATATGCTACCGATTTCCTATGCATTTTATAATAGCAGTACAACTATCATTTTCAGGTAGGAATATTTGTCTTTGAAAATACATGCATTTATGCAATTTTTTAACCGTTTTTTTATTATTACTTATTTTTTTAATACACACACATACACACACACACACACACACACACACACACACATCTAAATCTCTCTCTCTCTCTCTCTATATATATATATATATATATATATATATATATAAAACATATATCTATATCTATCTATCTATATATTTATGTGTGACTCACTTAAAAAAAAATTTTTACTTACTATAAAACTCTTGCTGTAACCTGGTCTAGCCACTTGGCCAGCTGGTCAGCACTATGGTTCTGCAGATCATTATACCCATGATGGCACTGCTGACTAAAGTGGGCTATACCTGTCAGGGTTGACAGGTGGTCATCTCCTGACAGTTATTGATTTTTTTTCATGTGCTGTGATAAGTGCATGCCTCAATCTTCTCCAGATATGAATCATGCAAAAGGGAGAGCATGATTATGGTCTCTTTGTCAGACTAGCTAGGAGTGCAACCTCGTGCCTTCACATGTGCTGCCATCATTCAAAGAGCTGGTACCAGAATGAGAAAAGTATGGTGCGAGATGTATTAAGGAGGGTTAGAACCATTGCCTGTTGGGTGTGACATCACCTTGACCAAACCCCTTTAGCCAGCTTGGTCATTAGAGCAGGTATTGATACTATTGACAAGTCTGGTGTAACCAAATACTGATTTTTATTTATTTATTTTTATTTA
This sequence comes from Protopterus annectens, assembly GCF_019279795.1. Classification (NCBI taxonomy): domain Eukaryota; kingdom Metazoa; phylum Chordata; order Ceratodontiformes; family Protopteridae; genus Protopterus; species Protopterus annectens. The sequence goes on along the minus strand of NC_056739.1, from coordinate 1,908,481,100 downwards.
TTTATTTAAGTTTGATGACTGGGGAAGTCCACTGGGCCAAGAAGAGCCCATTTTCAGTGGAGGCCTGGGGAGAAAAGCTCCACAATAATTGCAAGTTACATTTCACATGTTACAAAAGGACAAAGTTCATACAACTAATTAAACATTTACAGATAAGCTCCATTATATTTGCAATTGGCTTGTCACAATGTTACAAAAATGAAAAGACATAATTCAATACAGAAATTTCAACATTTACATAATATTTTTGTTATAAACTCAATTGTAGGTTTAACATTTCAAAATATATAGCTACTAGTCTGTAGATTAGAAAAATATTATGCATGGAGACGGTAATAGTATATTTGAGATTGGAGAGTATAGTACAATAGATATTAGAGAGAAAATTAGTTTTTGGTAGGGGAGGGATTGTTTTGGGTGGGATGAAGTAATAGTAGAGGTAGTTGGATGAGTCAATGCAAGGTGGAATGGGGGGGTTAAGTTGGAGCATGGCAAGGGCATTCCCATTTGGAAGAAAGATGATAGAGTAGCTGAGATTTTAAATTTGTATGGTTAGGTAGGTTGGGTAGGTGTGTGGGGAGAGAGTTTCACTGTTTAGCTAAGGAGTGGGACAGCAGTAGATGGCCAGGAGGTCGTGCAAGTTTGTGAACCTGAAGGAGATTTTGTTTTTTAGATCTGAGTGAGCATTTGGGAATGTAAGTTTTAAGGAAGTAGTTAGAGCTGGGCAGTTGGCAGGTTTAAAGATGAGCTTGTGGGCAATGGTCTGTTGTAGGTAACTAAGGTAGTTGGGTAGTTCAAGCCAGTTGAGGGTGAGGAGGGAGTGGCAGTGGTGGGATGAGTTTTTTGAATTGGTTGCAAATTTCAGTTTTCTTAAAGGAAAACACTTACCTGCACTTTCTGTCTTTTATATATTTTTAGTATATGGCTAATAACTGTCATTATTAAGGCTTATTCATAAAAGTAATACTTTTTGTAACCTAATAGCAATATGTATTATGGAACAAAGTGTAAATGTTATTATTTTTTTATAAGTGGGAAATAAAGGTCAATTTAAATGTGATTTTTTTGTTTTTACTTTTATAACTTTATGATATGTTTCAGTTGCTAGGGTATGACAGATAGTGCTGGATGGACAGGGATTAGCCTTTAAATTGCTGTTAACCTGACATTGAATTTTCCAAATATATTCTTATTTTGTCTAATTTAGGGCAATCAGTGCTCTTCAGCAGAAAGTTTGGTATAGCTGTGGAGTGCTATGGAGAAACATTTGCAGTGCATCCATATCACTTTGAAATAAGTTCTTGTACTGTGGGACGTGTGCACAATTGGTGAAATGACTAATCCCACAAATAGGCCTTGTACATTTGCATACCACTATAATCCATAGACGTATATGTGACTTGGCCTAATTTGCATATAATGGCCCTGAACTTTTGCTAATAGGTTGACCATTGCCATATTAATTCACAAGTAGCTGAGATAGGTGGGAAATTTATTAGATGCCATAGACATTTGAATGTAAGGAAAACTTTAAAAAAATAATTATTAGTTTGGATGAAACACTTTAACAGTTACACTAATAGTAACTGAAAGGTCACCTGCAATGATTTTTGATGTATGCTGCACATTCATTGATGCATTGCAAAAGAGGTAATTATGGTCATTTTGAAGTTGCATCTCATGACATCAGCTGTGGATTGCAGTAGTAATTATAGAAAATGAGCATTACAGAAGCATAGTATAGTGATTATGCATACATGCGAAAATACTTTACTTAAGAGATTTTATTATGTGAAGAACAGGAAAAGGCATGTGAGATGAATGTGATGTTTTGGTACTGACAGTGAGGAAAAATGCATATGGCAAAGTAACGTTTTGTATGAGTACTGTCATTGAATGAACTGTAGTTAACATAGCACTGCAGTTTGTGTGTATATATATATATATATATATATATATATATATATATATATATATGTATGTATATAAACACACACACACACACACACACACACACACACACACACACACACACACACACACACACACACACACACACACACACACACACACACACACACACACACACACACTTATATTTATTTATTGACATTTGATTACCAGGAAAGTGCAACTGGATAATCGCTCATGTTTAGTCGAGACTTGGGGCAAAAGCTCTTAATTATTACAGAACATTTAAGAATAATAATTTTCCAGTCTTTAAAATAATACAAAAAACAAATACAGTTTAAATAATTATACCAAATTAAACATAATATGGAAACATTGATTAAGAATAGATATAAGTAACATGACAATGATTTAATAGTTAGAGAATTTTTAGCTAGTTTGTAAAGAAATTAAAGATAAGTTAGTATAATACAAACAGGAACTGCAATAAGAACTAAAAGAAAAGCAGGCTTATGGTATAACAGAAATCCACAGGAAGAGAAATTGCTAGAAATAAGGAAGTGAGTAAAGAAGGAAGAATAAGCTGTAAGGTATGAATAGGCATTTCTCCACATTTAGGGACATATATATACTGAAACCCATTTCACCGAGACCAAATCACCTAAAGTTCATTTCACTGAAAGTTCATTTCACTGAAAGATCATTTCACCTAAAACTCATTTCACTGACAAGTAGTACTATAAGGCAAGTCAAAGGTATGTCCTTTTCCCCACTGTAGTGCAAGCCTGGTGTTAGTATATATAGTTGGGGGGGCACAGCCCCCCAGATTGGGGCATGTGGGGGGCATAGCCCCCAACTTAATTTGGTTTTCTGTTGTCTGGTTTTGTTTTACATTATTTGGTAAAACAGAACTAGGTGGGGGGATATACCCCCACACCCCCCAATGTGGGGGGCTGTGCCCCCCACAACCCCCTAACAATATATACTAACACCAGGACCACACTACAGTGGGGAAAAGGACATATACCTTTGACTTACCTTAGAGTACTACTTGTCAGTGAAATGAGTTTTAGGTGAAATGAACCTTATGTGATTTGGTCTCTGTGAAATGAGTGTCAGTGAAATGGACTTTCAATGAAGTGATACATATCTATATCTATATATATATATATATATATATATATATATATATATATATATATATATATATCCTGGTGTTGATCAAGAACAGAGCCAGATTTTAGCTAGGAAGTCTTTCATAGTGGTTTTGAAGGATGGGGGAAAGCCATTGACTTTTAATAGATAGATGTAAGGAGTTCCAGTGTGGTACAAGTACAAACAATGCCCAGCAGATTTGATAAGTTTGTGGCCAGACAGGAGTTTTTGATCAATGGATAATAACGACGAAATAAAAACATAATTGTGTAGAGTGTTATTTAGTGCTAGACAAGCAAATGGATTCTGGATCATTTTTAGATGGTAAAGAAACTGTGTTTATGTTAGTTGTTGAGGTAATTCTAACCAATTTAAGCTTTTAGTGCTATATAGTGGTGGGTTCTGAAAGGGTTATTTGCTGCAAATTTAGAAACTTTGTTATAGTATAAAGATGTCTGGGGATGTGATAAGTAGTGGTAAGTATAGTTTTAGTTGCATTGGTGAGAATGTTTTTGGCTCTATGTTTCTATATGTGTGTTTGTATACCCTAGACGTTGCTGTGGGTGACAGGAATAGCTAGCCAATTGTTTGTACTTTGAGAGATGATTGCTCGACTGTAGCCTTTTTTAATTTTTTTATTTGATTTGATTTTTTTCATGTGGTACTGATGGAGAATAAGGGATCAAAGCACAGAAAGGAAAACTTTAGTCATGAGGAAAATCATGCCCTCATGACAGCACTTAGGGATGGGAAACTTCTTTTTAGTAAAGGCAGGTCCAGGCTATCCAAGAGGAAGAAAGCCTGGAGTCAAGGAGTTGATAAAATCAGTGTGGTTTGAGGCAGAAACAGAGCATTGGCACAGTGTAAAAAAATAAACAGCAAATGATACAGTATTGTGTGCTAGAAGCAAGGCCAGGCAGAATGCAATTTCCCAGACCACTAGAGGATGGGGGCTTCAAATTTTATTAAGGTAAGAGCAGATAATCATTACCTTCTGTCCATTCATGGTGATGACTCTGATACAGAAGATGGTGCAACAGGAATAATTAAAAGTGATATGGACACTGTTCCATCTAACCAATGTCAGTAGTAGCAGTTATAGTCATCAGCTCATGAAGGTCGGTTTTAATGCACAAATATAGACAAAAATGAATGCTGTCAAATAATGATGTAATTAAACATGTCACAATTCATTATTATTAGGTGAGCCTTGAATATCAGCAATTACTTAAAATTAAGGCAGTGTGCATGGTAAGAGTCCCACTCACCCCCTTGTAATCACGCTGTACTGTATGCTGTTGCATTGTTTTCTTAATAATTTCTTTTTACAGAGTCGGCATCAGAAACAAGCAGTTCAACCATACAATTAAATATGGATGAAGTCAGTAGCAGTATAGGTGTTGTTACTGCTGCTGTTGCTACTTATGATGACGATAACATAATTATATTTATGAGGCAACCTGAGGGAAGTGTTGGGAAGTCCTCAAGTTCAATGCTAGGTACTCCCATCTCACAACATATTAATAACTCTGTAAATAGTAACAATGCATCACAAAGTCAAACAAAAGCTGACATCTCACTCAGGCTTGCACATCAGGAACTCCTCTGCTCCTCTATACCAGTAGCTCCTTACAAAGAAGAACAGTTTCCAGATGTTGGCAGACATGTTGAGGCAACAGAGTCCACAGTGACTCCATTTCAGAAGGGTGCCAAACAAATGAATTATTTACAACTACCCTAGGAATCATGTAAAGCATTGGCTGCCTAATAAGAAATGTGCCTTTACACTGCTTGGGCTCAAAGCACTGCCACATAAAGACAGCTGGAAATGGTCAACGTCTCCCAGAGTATGCATGATGATTTTCAGCACTACTTTGAAATGACAAAGAGCAGGGAAAATGCTACAATATCACTGATGCGTACTATGGTGGCACACTGAGTATCAGTTACAGCATCCATTCGTGCACTACTTAATATATACCAGAGTCAAGCTGGGCTCAGTCTTTATTATTACTTATTTTTAATACACACACATACACACACACACACACACACACACACACACACATCTAAATCTCTCTCTCTCTATATATATATATATATATATATATATATATATATATATATATAAAACATATATCTATC
>NC_056739.1:1908393389-1908470889 GCF_019279795.1 Protopterus annectens | reverse complement strand
TTGCTACTTATGATGACGATAACATAATTATATTTATGAGGCAACCTGAGGGAAGTGTTGGGAAGTCCTCAAGTTCAATGCTAGGTACTCCCATCTCACAACATATTAATAACTCTGTAAATAGTAACAATGCATCACAAAGTCAAACAAAAGCTGACATCCCACTCAGGCTTGCACATCAGGAACTCCTCTGCTCCTCTATACCAGTAGCTCCTTACAAAGAAGAACAGTTTCCAGATGTTGGCAGACATGTTGAGGCAACAGAGTCCACAGTGACACCATTTCAAAAGGGTGCCAAACAAATGAATTATTTACAACTACCCTAGGAAGCATGTAAAGCATTGGCTGCCTAATAAGAAATGTGCCTTTACATTGCTTGGGCTCAAAGCACTGCCACATAAAGTCAGCTGGAAATGGTCAACGTCTCCCAGAGTATGCATGATGATTTTCAGCACTACTTTGAAATGACAAAGAGCAGGGAAAATGCTACAATATCACTGATGCGTACTATGGTGGCACACTGAGTATCAGTTACAGCATCCATTCGTGCACTACTTAATATATACCAGAGTCAAGCTGGGCTCAGTCTTACAAGGAGCATAGGATGGGTACACATAGGGTGAGATCACATGATACTATCTCTGCTTCTCAAGACATTAATATCAGTAGTCAGAGGGAACAATCGCAACACATTTCACACAGGTCAAATCAATGGTCATCTACACCAAGTGAACCTCATGATGTGGGTCACAGCTACAGTTATGCAACAGTATCAGGTCACTGAGAACAGGATTACCTATATCAAGTACATCACAGCATCAGATTAATCACCTTACGCTTTCCAAAGTAGCCCGTCTTCCAAATCAGTTGAACCATCACCGGGCCTCTTGATAGGAGAAGTGTATATAACTCATTTGATTTGGAACTACTTTGAATTACATTCATTTTGCAGATCTTTCTGTTTAGCTGGGATGATTTGTTTTGGGGGGTGGGATGTGTATGTATGTGTATGTATGTATATATATATAAATATATATATATGTATGTATATATATATATATATATATATATATATATATATATATATATATATATATATATATATATATATATATATATATATATATATATGTATATGTATATATATATATATATATATATATATATATATATATATATATACAGGCACACTTTCTCCCTGCACAGATAATTTGTTACAACATATTGTTAATTCAAATCATTTACAGAACTTTTTGGTTGATTGGAATATTTTTTTTTATTGGGGGGGGAGTGTCAGTGTACACCTCTTAGGTACATGAATAAACATTGGAAAAAAATGCTATCTGGATTACTTTTCCATCTGGTTGCAGTCATCTGAAACATCAAAACAGTAATAAACAAACATTTTCAGGCAAAATATATCATAAGGAAATAGTTCATTAAAATAAGCATCCTACCATATAAACTTGACTGCTGCCACTACACCCTCATCAAAGCACAAATGATTCCAGTTTCTGAGGTCAGAATTTATTTTTCATGATACTATAAAAAAATGTATTTTATAGTACAATAGAATACAGTAAAAATAAATGCATTTACAATTGAATGCTTAATTGCTGTCAGTATTGCTTTCTGTTGGATAGTGAAGAAATCATTTAAGCAGAAGTTATTCATTACTGCAGGCAAAATTGTTGAGTTATTTCTTGATCAGATACCATTCATCATCAGTGAAACTTGATTTGATGCCATTCAGCATCACAGAACCAGGGTTACAACCATACTGGATCTGGTCCTCACTAATATGGGAGAGTGCTGCACACCCCCTACTGTAATGCCTTCCCTGGTAAGGTCAGACCACAAAATAATCTCCTTTGAAGTAAACATAAAACCTGGACCCTCAGCTAAACCTGGAATATTCAAGAACTATTCTAAAGATAACTTCCTGCTATTAAATGAGAACCTGGCAAAATTTCAAGACTCCCATAAACCCTGAGAACACTGCTGTCTATGCAGAACTGTTCATAGAAACCCTGTACAAGCATGTTAATATCTGCATAAAGGCAGCTGTACCCACCAGGAAGAAGTATAGAACTAACTCAAAAAACAAGCCACTCTGGAGGAAGCACAAAATAAATAGGCTGAAAATCATGGCAAAAATTAGAAGGTGCAGCACCCAGCGGGATAAAAGCAGTCTCTTCGAACTAAACAGACAACTGAAGAAGACAAATAAAGACTACCAAAACCAAATTTAAGGTAAGCTTGGCCTCCCAGGCCAAGGACAACTACAAAGCAATCTTTAGCTATGTCTGCAACCTCAAAGGCAATACACAGTTGTATGCACAGCTCATTGTAACTTGGAGCCACCTATACTGAGCCAGAAGACATAGCAATCTCCCTGTCTGATACATTCAGCTCCAACTTTACCCTTCTCTTCCCCTCAACCTTCCCTCAGGAAATATCATCAAATATAACTCCCCCTACTATCACTGGGGAACAGGTCCTTAATGATCTCTCTAAGACCAAGAACACTGCATCAACGGACCCAAACAATATCCAATGATCCCTTCTAAATAGCATGAAACATGACCTATCAGGCCTCTGAAACTACTATTTAACTGTAGCCTCATGAATGGAGAAAGGCAACAGTCATCGCTCTGCACAAAAGTGGGCCATCTACAGACCTTGGAAACTACAGACCCGTAAGTCTCACTAGTCGTATATGTAAAGCCATGGAAAAGAATTATCAAGGAGATGATCAATAGAGATGTAGCAAACCTCCAGACACTGGATCCAACCCAGTTTGGTTTCATCAGGGGTAGATCATGCCTACTCAATCTGGCGGATTTCTTTGAGGTCATCAAAGCAATGGATAAGGGCAAAATCATTCACACTGCCTACCTTGACCTAGCCAAGGCATTTGACACAATACACCACTCGGGCATTGCTGAAAAACTCAAGAGATAAGGTACAAACCCGTATGTCACCCTGTGGATAGCCAACTGGCTCACAGTCAGGACCCAGGATGTTAGAATTGGGGAGTCCACATCTACAAAGAGGCCAGTCACAAGTGGAGTCCCTCAGAGATCAGTCCTTGGACTGCTCCTTTTTGGCATTTACTTCTCAGAAGTCAAGGCCAATGTCAGTGGTCTCTAGCTGACTAACTTTGCAGATGATTGCAAATTAGGAGCTCTCACTGAATCTCACACTGACACAAATGTTCTCCAGGAGGGGCTGACACAGACAAACAACTGGTGTTAGAGCCATGGACTAAAATTAAATGCCAAGAAATACATAATAGTATCCTTTGATAAGTCATCCATCCCTGGTAACTATCATATTGACAACACACCCCTTAGAACTGAGCCAGTAGTCAGGGACTTAGGGACACACATAGATAGTAATCTAGGCTTTGACCATCATGTGTATGCAGTGGTGAGGAAATTATTCTATGTTGCACAACTTATAAACAAAGGTATGGCATCTAAGTCCAAGTCAGTCATTGTTCCACTATATTCAGCATTCATCAGCCCTATCATTGAATAAATTCCCCCCTTTGATATGTACCTAAACAGGCATATCCAACAACTGGAATGTCCACAGAAGTTCCTCACTAAAAGAATACAGGGCATAATTAAAATGTTCTATGCAGACCACCTCAAGACCCTACCCCTGTATTCTGTCTCCTATGGGCTTTTGAGAGGAGATCTAAGCCTGACATTCAGGGCATTGTCAGACCCCATTGTGATGCACCTCGTCCATATCCACAAAACAAACAGCACCAGAACTACCTGTTCTAAAGACTTAAACTTTGCCTGTGATATAAATAGGACCTGTTGGAGAGATAGGTATGTATCCCAGAGACTACTGCATCTATGGATCAGGCTCCCCATCCATGTTGCTCCCTAACCCAATTCAAGTGCAACTTGGACAATTGGATGGGAAACTGGAAATTCATCCATGGTTTGGCACCTATGTCTCTAATGGATACAGGTAACCTGTAAATGGTTCATCACATCCATCAAGGGTATCAAAACTTGTCAGAGATTTGGGATGCATGGCTAGGCTTAAAAAGACCCTTGTGATCATTAGCCTAGTAAACACCTAGGAACCTATGAATCAGTGAGCAGTCAGGCAAACAGTAATAATACAAAAATATTTTAAGATAAAAAAGAACGTCAGATGAATGGTCACATCAGACCATTAACCATGCAGCATAACCCACAATATCACTGCATACATCGAGTATACTCTATGTGTTTTTATACAAGAAAGGAAACACTGTGGTCCATAGTTCTGGACTAGCCACCACCTCTTTACCTGTGCAACTGCATGTCATGCACAAGCTTGCTGCTTGGGGTCCCTTCTACTACTGCCAGCTAATCATCATTAGTCGTAGTGGGACTAGAACTGGGAGCTGCAGTGACAGTGTGGGTCACTTCACCACCTGACCAGTGCATGATCATGTTTACAAAGTGTAACAGGTAATAAACATCTTGCACACAGTAGCCTCATAATACTGATGCGAACCCCTGGACTCATTCAGGCACCTGAAATGGCACTTCAGGAGGTCAAACACCCTATCAATGACAACATGGGTCTGGGGCAGGGATGTGCTATATGTATCTTTTGCAGCTACAAAAGAATTTCTCACTGGAGTCATGAGCCATGGCTTCAGCTGATATCCAGCATTATCTGAAAAAATGAGAAGTGGGGGGGGGGGGCAAGTCAGAAAAATAAACATTACTATACAAGTATAAAGTTTAACATGAATAGCTACTTAAATAACATTAAAAAAATCAACTTACCAACAAGATGACTACCAGGCATCCTACATTTCAGGAAGAAGTGGTAGAGTGAGCTATTGTGCCAGATATGGCAATCATGTGCACTGCCAGCATGCTGGCCAGAGATGTTGATGATTCATCTCCATGCATCACATACTACCAGGCAATTGCTGGAATGGTAGCTCTTCGTATTGCAGTACCATTCTCTCTATAGACTGAGAGGAACCATAATTGCAACATGGCTGCAATTTATTGCACAGTATACCTCAAGGAAATGTGCCAACACATAAAAGGTACTCATGTCCTGACTTGATCCTGATAACACTGGTAAATAGATGTACTGATTCATATATGCCAAGGGTACATGCATGAATTGCTTCAGGATCCTTGACGCACAAGAGCCTGTGAGATCTCCAGTGTGTCCCCAGTCTGCTTCTGGAAATGCTCCTCACAAGCATAATGAGGACTATATATACTCTGGGGTCCACAGGAGTAGGAAGTCCACTCATTTCTCAAGTTTTGTTATCGGGGTTAAACATACCCACTAAGAGCCTTATAATTTCCTTGTCTACTGTGAACCTGAATGATTTCCTGATTATCAAAGTTATAATGAGTGATCCTTACTTATATTTTTGCCTTCTAGGCATGCGGGCACTATTGGACACAAGTGTTTCTGCCTGGCTAAAATAAACAACTCAGACCTAGAAATAGCAAAGCTCACCACAAGTGATAGCATTTTCACTGATTGTGACTCTGATAGATTTGGTGATGCCACTCTTTATATAGTGCATCTGTGACCAGCACAGAAAAGCAGTAAAAATTGACTATGAATAGCAAATGGTGTAAAACATCATATAATGATTTACATCACTCCTCATGTTCATCTTATTTGCTCATTTGCATAAGTACATTTGAGATTTTCACACAATGGCATAAATGGTCTCAATGAATCACAACTCAGTTGTGTTCATTTGCACACTCCCCAACAGCCTTAATGCATTTGCATTGCTGACTATGAATATTGCCCTAGTCTTTTTAACATAATAATCAGCCTTTATTACCCAAAGTAAAAGTGGTGTATAACTGCACTATCACAAATTAAAAACACACATTTGGCACTTATTTTTGAAACTACTGAACTGAAAAATCTCTTCATATTTACTCAACTTCACAAACATATTCTATAGCTCTTTTCATGACCTTATATATTTTCATACCGTACACCTTTTTATTCCCTGTTTAATGTGGTCTTTCTCTATCAAATCTTATTCTTCCTTACATCTCCTATAGCCATATTCTCCGCTTTATCATTTACTATATTATGTGTAGGGTCATCCCTTAAGTTTATACAACACTTCTATGTACTATTATATATATCTATATATCTATATCTATCTGTATATGTTTTCTTTTTTCTCTGAGTAATGAAACCTTCTAAGGTTATTACAGTATGCAGCAAGGGAAATGCTGCAGGTCTTAGCCACAAACACATAAACACATTTCTCAGACTAGTGCACTTCTGTGACCTTAAGGGCACTATTTTTCTATTTGCTGCAAAATGTATTTGGTTTCTTATTATACCTGTTTCCTTCCAGATTTCTAGTGATACCTTCTGGTTTCATTTTTGTTACATGCTCAGTAACATGCGCAGTACCTCACTATATAGATTATTGATTGACTTGTAATAACTGGGTAGCTCTTTCATAAAGAAAAGCAGGCTCTTTTTTCTTTAGGATTAAGTACTAGTTTAAGATCTAACTCATTCATTTAAGTTATTGACAATAATACAGGAATCCTAATGTAGCTGTGTTAGTTGCAAGAAGATGAAGTAACGCAATAGCCAGCTAGGACAAACTAAACCTAAACTTAGTGATTACATTACCATTTTGCAATAATGTCATGTTGAGGACCTGACTGATTCCCTGAGACTCTACATACATTCTATTTATCACCTGGGGAAACCAGATTTTGAACCATACAATACTATGAAGTAACTGAAACATAATTATACCACTTGCTTTGTTCCCAATTCAAATAATACAAGATTTTTTTACGTTTTCTTTGTTTGAAATCATTATTACTAATTGTATTTTAATTCCTTACAACTTGTGTATTTAATGACATGCCATAACAGGATTGCCTATAATGCAAATTGCCTCTAGGCAGACTTCTTAACTCTCCCTGATATGGAGGAATGCTCCTATATTTCTGATCTGATTTACCCCTGCACATGAGGTAGCAGTTGTGGAAGGTTATGTTCCAGTTTTTGGGCTTGATGTACTCTATTGCACAATGTTCTGAATCCTACCCATCAAAAGTGATTACTGATGCTGTCTAATATGCAGCAAGCCACGCTATATGACCGATGTGGTAGTGGAACCAGTAATTTAAAGAACAAGGACACAAATGTTTTATCTTCCTTTTTCAAACAACAAAAATAAATGGCCTCATGTTATATGACGTGAATGACCTGAGACACACCTCCCTGGACTATATGAAAAGAGACATGGAGGAGCTTTCAGATTATGTGGCCCAGGCAGGTATGACACTAGCCCTGAGCAGCATCCTACCATTGTCCAGAATGATACCACAGTACAAGCAGAAAATGACTGACTTCAACAATTGGCTAAGTTTCTGGTGTCATTCTAAGGGGATCCAGTATCTGTCTGCTTGGGATGACATGACTGACAGACCTCGATGCTTTGCCAGAGATGGCCTGCATTTGTCACCCCTGGGTTTCTGGATACTGGCTAAGGCTTTTGCCAACCCTATTGTGCCTTTTTTAGGTGATGTTCCAAAGACCAAATTACCACCATAATGGCTATAAATAAATGCAATCTGAGAGTCATGCTGCTCAATGCTAGAAATCTAAATCTCAAGATGTACTTGCTTGAAGCCCTTCTCAAAATGGAGAACATCGACATTTGTACTGTAACGGAGACCTAGTTTAAAGCAGCAGAAAGCATCCCTGGGCTACCAGGCTATAACTCATTCCACACCTTTCGGCTCCAGAACATGGACCAAAGCTCCAAAGAATGGTGGTGTCTCCATATTCATAAAGGATATGCGCATCTTCAGACTAGTAGCCAAGCATAACACATCTGAGATACTTCAGGTACAACTAACATTGGGTAAGATGGCAATTCAGGTCATAGCCTGCTATAGGTCCCCAGTCATGTCCCAAGACTCTCAGTCCATGTTCCTAAGCATCTTGGAAACTATTAGGGTCCAACCCAACACTCTCATACTTGGTGACTTCAACTACCCCTCCATCAACTGGGAAAACAACTCATGCACCAACACACTGGCCTAACACTTCCTGGAATTGATCAGTTCCAATGCTCTGGACCAGCTCATTATTACATCTACTAGATGAAGCTACATCCTTGCCCAGTTATTACTAACATGGACAACATTTCCTCTACACCAATAGTCAACTCCTCCCTGGTTAGATCCGACAGCAAACTAATCACCATGGAAATCCACATCTCACCCACACACCCAGCAAAGGTGACCATCATGAAAAACTTCTCCAAAGCTGACTTTCGGCTCCTAAAAACAGAGGTGACTAACTTCACAGCACCCATAGCAATGGAAAATAGATGCATGACTGCCGAATCATACACCAATACACTGTACGAACACGAACATAAATGCATGGAACTAGCCATACCCAACCGAACCAAGATGCTCTCCTCCAAAAAAAGGAAGCCAATCTGGTTGTCCCCTGCCATTAATAAACTCTACAAAAGAAGGAAGAAACTGATGCAGAAAAAAGTGAAGTCCTAAGACTGAAAAACTCCCTTATTAGCCTCAACAAAAAGTTGAGATCCCTCATCAAACCTTTAAAGCCAGCTATGAAGGCAGAATTGCAGTAGATACTAAAAACAACTACAAAGCCTTCTATAGTTATATCAAGAATCACCACGGCAGTACCCAGGTTTTCTCTGAGTTACTGCACAATGGTACCTCCTATACTGAGCCAACAGATATTGCCAACATACTGGCTGGCAGATTCAATGGCAACTTTACCCCTCTCTCCCCCCTAAAGGACCAATCACAATACCGGAGGAATGCCAGGCACCCAGCATTACTGCAGCACAGGTTAAAGCTGCATTGTCCAAGGCCAAGAATACAGCTTCCATGGGACCTGACAATATCCCTGGATGTGTTCTACATAAACTACAAAGTGAATTGGCACCACATCTGTTTGCTCTGTTCAATCACAACCTCACCCCAGGCTTTGTCCCTATGGAATGGTGCACTGCTACAGTCATGCCTCTCCATAAAGGGGGAGAGACTACAGACCCTGGGAATTATCACCCCATTAGCCTGACGAGTCTGATATGTAAAGCTATGGAGAGCATCATTATGAACCTAATTAACAAGGATATAGGGAATCTCCAAACTCTGGATCCCACACAATTTGTTTCTGTGAAAGGTAGATCATGCCTGCTCGACTTCTTTGAGTCAGTCACCAGAGTTGTGGATGAGGGCAAGGCAGTTCATACAGCCTACCTCAATCTGGCCGAGGCCTTTGATACAATTTCCCACTCAGAAATTATTGATAAACTCACCAAACTAGGTATCAACCCTTATATCACTATGTGGGTTACAAATTGGCTCACAGATAGAACCCATGGTGTGAAAGTAGCGGACTCCAAGTCAGACTGCCGACCAGTCACAAGTGGAGTCCCACAAGGATCGGTCCTGGGTCCTCTCCTGTTTGGCATCTACTTCTCAGAAGTCCAGACCAACACGGAGGAACTCTGGCTGACCAAGTTTGCAGATGACTACAATCTGGGAGCCATTATTAACTCCCCAAGTGATGTAGATATCCTACAGAAATGCCTCACTGAGACCAATGACTGATGTCAAAACCATGGCCTTAAGTTTAATGCCAAAAAATTCTTCATCATCCCCTTTGGGGAAAACTCAGTTCCCACTAATTAAAACATCGATGGGAGCCCACTGAACACTGAAGCCATTATAAGAGATCTGGGGACACAGGTTGACAGCAACCTCTCCTTCGACCACAACATTGTCACTGTGGTCAGTCCTTCTATGTGGCACATCTCATACCAAGGGTTTTGCATCCAGGAAGAAAGAAGCCATCAACTCTCTCTACTCTTCTCTCATTAGGCCAATAATCGAGTATAATGCCCCATTTGGCATGTACCTCAATAGACACATGCAACAGCTGGAAAGGCCACAATAGTACCTCACGAAGAGGATTGTAGGCCTTAAACACATGTCCTACATGGACAGACTAAAAAAAATCCAGCTATTCTCTGTCTCATATCATCTACTAAGAGGCAATCTCTGCTTGACTTACAAAGCCATGTCTGACCCAGCTCTATTAGAAATGCTAATTTGAAGAAATCCCAATCCCTCTGCACCACGCACTCTAGAGACCTCAACATCATTACCACAATCAACAAAACATGCTGGAGGGACAGGTTCATAACCCAGAGACTGCTCATGCTCTGGAATAGACTTCCAATACATGTCAAGCAGAGCACCTCACTGGCCGTCTTCAAGAGAAATCTCGATGAGTGGATGGGAAATAGAAATTTCATTTTGGGGATCACTCCAGTGTCTCTACTTGACAGAGGCACTGGGAACTAACCTTGGGCGGCACAATGCCAGGTCACTTCTATGGGCTAGGCTTGTAAAGGCTCCATGGCCATTAGCCTAGTACATGCCTATGAACCTATAGAATTTTGCAATACAGTACATTCAATTCTACAGATTATATACTGTCTTTTTCATAATGCATTTATGATTTCCATCTTTTTTGTTACTCTCTGTGTTTTACACATGTGTTTTTGACTCGTATCCCATATTCTTCCTGGAAGCAGAAAACTTTACATGTGCACTTTGGTATTCACAATTTTATGAAAATTATAGGTCTAGATTTTTGACTGGATGTTATGGTTTTAATGGTATTTGTACCTATTTTCAATGCTTGCTGGTTGAGAGCTATGCTTGTAGGTGCATATGCAATGAGTATGTGAGTGTGTGTGCATGTGTGTGTGTGTGTGTGTGTGTGTGTGTGTGTGTGTGTGTGTGTGTGTGTGTGTGTGTGTGTGTGTGTGTGTGTGTGTGTGTGTGTGTGTGTGTGTGTGTGTGTGTGTGTGAACATCCTGTAATGTGCTATGCCTTGTCCAGAATTAGTTACTCAGTCTTATTTGTACTGAATGCCAGGATTGGCTCTGGCCTCAAAATAATCCAAAATGGAATTGAGAGAGTAATCTGAAAATGAATGAATGAATAAATAAACAATGCATGTGTAATACCTTATAAAACATGCAGAACAGCAATGTAATACCTAAGAGAATAAGTGCACAGAAAGAAAAAATACTGAACCAAAAAAAAAGGAATATGACTGAGGAAGGGAACAGCAGTCATTTTTATCTGGCAAAATAAGAATTGACATTTTCTCAGACTATGAACTTCTCTTTTTAGCAACTGCAACATCATGATGATACTGTCCAAAGAAGTGGTTGTGCTTCTATATCTTATGTTTTGAGTAATGTCTCCTATAAACTCTTGACAGCACACTTAAAAAAAAACTTTTTTCTTAATACCTTAGATTCATACATTTGTTCATACATGCTTTACATGATACATTTATAGGTAAATAAAAATAGGCACACCATTTTGTGGAATATCGTACATCTCAAGGCTTTGCCAAAAGCATGTCACAATTGTCAGCCATACCCATAAATGGTGCCCACACTGAGTAACAGGGACTGTACAGAGGCTATTAGGGGGTGGGTATACTACTTATAACTAAAATTTGCAGGGAAATACAGGCATACATTGAGTAACACAACATGTGCTGTTTCGTGAATTATTTCCATATGTTCTTCACCAATATTAATGGAGTGCTTAATTCCAGAAAAGAATGGAGTAATATTGTCATAGAAGATGATGAAATCCTGGGAATGAAGCAAACTATGCCAGTATTTAACCTTATATTCCTATAGGACAATGAGGGCTGACTACAGGCATATGCCATATAGTGGGTACTGATTCGATAGAGGCAGTGTGCCCTTGATGCCTATTGTACCCCTGGTTGACAAACAAGGCTAAGCAAGACAGTGTGGTGAGCATGTGTATTCTACGCATCCTGTGATAGTGTGCTGAGCATGTGCATTCTATGCATCTTGTGATAGTTTGGTGACCATGTGCATTCTATGCATCCTGTGATAGTGTGATGAGCATGTGCATTCTATGCATCCAGTGATAGTGGGGTGAGCATGTGCATTCTATGCATCCTGTGATAGTGTGGTGAGCATGCACATTCTATGCATCCTGTGATAGTGTGCTGAGCATGTGCATTCTATGCATCTTGTGATAGTTTGGTGACCATGTACATTCTATGCATCCTGTGATAGTGTAATGAGCATGTGCATTCTATGCATCCTGTGATAGTGTGATGAGCATGTGCATTCTATGCATCCTGTGATAGTGTGGTGAGCATGTGCATTCTATGCATCCTGTGATAGTGTGGTGAGCATGCACATTCTATGCATTCTCTGATAGTGTGGTGAACATGTGCATTCTATGCATCCTGTGATAGTGTGGTGAGCATGTGCATTCTATGCATCCTGTGATAGTGTCGTGAACATGTGCTTTCTTTGCATCCTGTGTTGGACAGAAGCCTGCTAGCTTAACAGTGAAAGTGGTAAGCACTAGGTAACTTATCTACCTCATAAGGAGTGGTTTCTGGCCCATAAATTGTAGTTATTGAGCATTTGGGTAATTTTTCCATCTCTCTCAACTTTCTGTTTTAAAAGCCCGCATTTGCAGTTGTTTCTTCCCTGCAACTAGTATAGTCCAGATACACATGCTTAGTTTTAGCACTTGAATTTGCTTATTTGTGCTCAGCACTTGCTCAGAACTTGTTGTAAGCACTAAATAAGCTACAAATTACTACAGCACTCAACCTTCCTCATTACCTAGAGGAAAACAGTTTTTGTACTTACTTTTTTCACTTGCTTAGAGAAAAACAGCTCTTGTACTCACTTTTCTCACTTGTCTAGAGGAAAATAGTTTTTTATTCAGGCATGGCCAAGGGTCAGCTCCCAGTGTTCTCTCCTGTCTATCTGATGAATCTGGGCATCTTGGGGTAATGTAGAAATTGTCTCATGTACACAGACAATCCTCTTCTCCTACCACCCAACACTACAACCTGTGAGAGATGCACATATTTAGCCAAACTGTTGGTAAAGTTCTCTCCAACCAAGACAAAACTTGACAGACGAGAGGAGAAGGTAGACACTTGCACCACACCACACTCATCACATAGTCCCACTAAACCTACACCATCAAAATCCACACATAGAAACACAAAAATATTCACGGAGGCTCTCAATAATAATCTGCTCAAGCAACAGAGACCTCCAAAGCAGAAATGTAAGCAACATCTACCCCCCAACACAACCTAAATGACACATAGCTCACAGACGAAGTGTGCCACTCAACCACAGCCCATAAGGCAAAACAACGTATTCAACACACTAGTCATAGGTGACTCTATAGTCAGGCACACTTATGTCCCACTCACGAGACTAAACAAGGAGAAGGGTACTGTCCGCTGCCTGTCAGGTTCCAGGATCCACCACATAACCCACGCACTCAGGTCACTCCACAACAAGTACAAATATGACTCTGTCATTGTCCATGTTGGTGTGAAAGACCTGAGACATACCTCCCTGGACTACATGAAAAGAGACATGGAAGAGCTCTCTAATCTTGAAGCCCAGGCAGGTATGACCCTAGCCCTGAAAAGCATCCTGCCATCGCCCACAATGATACAGCAGTGCAATTACAAAATGATTGACTTTAACAAATGGGTAAGTTTCTGGTGTCATTCTAAGGGAATCCAGTATCTGTCTGCCTGGGATGACATGGTCAACAGATCATGATCCCTTGCCAAAGATGGCCTACACCTGTCGCCCCTGGGATACCAGATACTGGCTAAGGCTCTTGCTGCCCCTATAGTGCCTTTTTTAGGCAAGGTTCAAATGCCAAATTCACCACAGTAACAGGAACAGGCAAGCAAAAACTGAGGGTAATGCTACTTAATGCTAGAAGTCTAAATCTCAAAATGCACTCACTCAAGGCACTCCTTAAAATGGAGAACATTGATATCTGTGCAGTGACTGAGACCTGGTTCAAGGCTCCAGAGAGCACCCCTGCATTACCAGGCTATAACTCATACCACACTTTCAGCCATCTAACCTGGACCAGAACACCAAAGGTAGAGGTGTGTCCATATTCATTAAGGATATCCACACCTCCAGGCTAGTTGCTCAGCATAATGCATTCGAGGTTATCCAATTGCAACTAACTCTGGGCAAAACTGCAATCCAAATTGTAGCTTGCTACAGATCCCCTACCATGCCCCAGGATTCCCATTCCTCTTTTCTTGATATACTGGAAAATATTTGGATTCAACCAAACAACCTAATAATGGGTGATTTCAACTACTCCACCATTAACAGGGAAAGCTACTCATGTACCAACTCCTTCACTCAATGCTTTCGGAATGCCCTGGATCAACTTATCCACACCCCCACCAGGGGCAACAATATCCTAGACCTAGTCATTACCAACATGAGTGACTGATGTTCCACACCTGAAGTAAACTCCTCGTTGGTCAGATCTGACCATAAGCTAATCACCCTAGATAGTCACATCCTGCCCCCACCCCCATTAAGGAAACCATGATAAACAATTTCTCCAAAGCCAACTTGATGCTTCTTAAGACAGAAGTGGTGAACTTCATGACACCCATGCAGATGAATAATACAGTTATGACTGCTGAATCATACACAAATGCACTCTATAACCACTTACATGAGTGCATGTATCATGCTATTCCAAACAGAACCAAGATGCTATCCTCAAAAAAAAAGGAAGCCAATCTGGTGGTCCCCTGACATAAACAAACTCTACAACAGAAGAAAGAAACTGTTTTAGTACCTACCTATGAACCTACGAACTGTGATAGTGTGGGGAGCATGTGCTTTCTCTGCATCCTGTAATAGAGTGGTGAGCATGTGCATTCTGTGCATCTTGTGGTAGTGTGGTGAGCATGTGCTTTCTATGTATCCTGTGATAGTGTGGTGAGCATGTGCATTCTATGCATCTTGTGGTAGTGTGGTGAGCATGTGCTTTCTATGTATCCTGTGATAGTGTGGTGAGCATGTGCATTCTATGCTTCCTGTAAATACATTATATTAATACTGAAGGCAATGACATGATTAGACTATAGAATCATATGCTGCCATGGTGTGCATTCAATACTGCAATATGTGCTGGAAGAGGAGATTATTCCAAAAAGGTTTGCAGTTATAGTACATCTAACTAATGAATCTGGCCGAATAGGGATCTGGATGATGCAAGTCACATAAACAGACAATGTCCTGGAGCTATTGGGAGCCAAGGCTAGGTTCTTTAATGATCTCCTGGATTGTATTCTTAGCAATTGTTTATAAACCAAAAAGCAAGCTGTACCTACAACTGTTGTGGTGGATGAATGAATCTGTGCACAGACTACAAATTTCTTGGAGTTTGGCTGGACACCCAACCTTTTTGCTTATTATCTTGAATGTCCCTGTATAATGCACCTACTTAACTCTGCATGGCCTAAAAAAGCTCATTTACTAATGAGAAATATAAGGCTCTCATTGGGAAACAGGGTACTCAACACCATTTTAGAATACAACTTGCCCCTTTTGGCAACAAACTCTTTGTAATATTCTGATCACATCAATGAAGCACATTTGAAATTAATTTATTGTTATAGTAAGTTTTTGTTGTACAATCCACACTTGTTAAGCCATTTGCATAATTTGCTATGCAATTAGAACATAAAAACTGCTACATTCTGATAATTTGCTTCTTTATCAGCTGACTGAAAGTTGATTTCTACTATAATGCTTTCTTCTTATGCCATAGGAGAAGTGACTTTACACACCATGTTTGATGGCAGTGATAACTCACATAGTTTTATGCCTTGGGATTTGATATCTCCTGAGAAAAAATTAGTCAAAAAAAGGAAATGAAAGGATCATGCATAATTCTGTAAAATTAATATTTCATATCAATTTGAATGGTTGTACTTTTACCATGTGTACAAATGTCAAACCTTTATATTCTATAAATAGGTTTAGCAAGAAAACAACAATGAACAAAAACACATGAGAACAGAATAGTCTGTATAACAGGAATGTGTTTTGTTAATTCAGATGCACTGAGCTTGTACCTCATTCCTGAAAACCTGTAGACCACGAAACCAATAATCACATATTGCTTACTGCATGCTCAACAAATTAGGCACTGCTCTATCAATGATTTAATGTGTTTGTAGGTTTATGGCTAAAAGTTGTACTCTAGTAACCAAGTCAATGGCTATGTGAAAATATTCAAGAAGTCAAGCTCTAATTATGAGATGTGAGTGTTTTTTTATGTAGGGGAAGGTCTATAGGCAACATTCCTACACTAGGCTTGTTCAATGGTGAATCATTCTCAAAATGGAAAAGCCCAGGTGAAACATTTCATCAAATTATAAAAGTTGTGTCCAAGCTTGGATGAAAATAAAGGTTTGTGATGGCTGTCAAGAAACCAATAAATCACCATCTAGTGTTTTTGAATGAGTTTTTATTAATGATCTGCAACATCAATAGAAAGGGCTTTACTTAAACAAAAAGCTAAGTTGATAGTTAAGTATGATGTATTGTGCCCTTTTGGGCTCAATTACAAACCTAATATGAGGCATTTACTTACTTAATTGCTAACTAATTTTTAAAGAATGTACTTGTGTTTGATTATAACAACATTTCTGTATTACTGAATGAGTGAATCCTAGAAGCCATGGTTTACCGAGGTGCCAGACCAGATGAATAAAGTGTGCACTTGTAGCTATTATTATTATTATTATTGTTATTATTATTACTATTACGATTATTATTTATTTTATTTAGTTATGTGTACATGAGTGTGTGTGTGTGTGTGTGTGTGTGTGTGTGTGTGTGTGTGTGTGTGTGTGTGAGTGAGTGCCTGTATCTGCGTGTTTGGTTTCATGTATATACACATATATATATATATATATATATATATATATATATATATATATATATTTATACACAAAATACAAGTGTGTTTGGTTTTATATGTATAATACAAGTATCTGGCCTGCTGCTTATATTCCACTATAATATTCTTAAATCACGATAACTACACAGATTTTCACTAAAAAATATTAAACATTAATATAATAATTTTCAATAAAAATTAAAATCCACATATAAAATAAACATTCTAACTCTTGCAGTAAGAGTGACTATTGTGACAATGTGCCAGTTCCAAAACCTAAATCATGCCCTCCAGCAAGTAACATTAAATATATCTTATAAAGAATATCTATTATAATGTAAAATAAACAATCTTGATATATTTGTACCCTTATATGTCCAAAACAGATATGTTTTATCAACTTGTGCCTAGAAAATACTGATTTGGAATTTTTGCCAACCAGCACTTCTTCTTTTGGCTTTTCCCGGCTAAGGGTTGCCACAGCGGATCACCTGTCTGCTCATGATTGGCAGTGGAGTTTTACAGTATCGAGGTGCCAGCCCGGCACCCAACCTTCCACAGAAGGCACACATGCACGCACTCATGCCTAGGGCCAATTTAGAGTATCCAATCCACCTACAGCATGTCTTTGGGATGTGGGAGGAAACTGGAGCACCTGGAGGAAACCCACATGACCACAGAGAGGAAATGCAGACTAAGCACAGAAGGCACCCCAGTCGAGGATAGAACCGGAGAACCTCTTGCTGTGAGGTGGCAATGCTAACTGCTCCACCACTGTGGCCGCCCTTTGCCAACCAGCACATAATATGAACATATCTATCATTACTTACTTAGATCCAACAGTGAAGACTCATATCACCTAAATGGCCATTATTGTGACATTTATATACTGTTCATTCTTTAAATTATTAAACAGCTAAGGCACAAAATATAAAATATATAAAAGTATAAAAAAATTGATAATGGTCCCAAACAGGGTGCTGATATTTTATCTTTATATATTCAAAGGATGCCAGTAGTAATTCACTCTCCGTCTCCATTACTGAATGATGGAGATCCTACAGCTGTCACCTCAATATCCAACCCTTCTAGTATATCTTGGTGAAGAATATTTTCAACATGGGACACCCATATGGAAGATACCATATCTGACAGAACCATTAAGCAGTCTCACAGTCCTGCCATAATTTTATTATGAGTGGGGCATTAATATATATCTAACTGCCTAACAGGGTCCTTGCTCTTTATGAAGAAACAGGAGATCTGTTCCTTAAAGACCTCCACTGATTAAATTTGAATCAGTTCTGCATGTCACATGTTCCCCTTTATTAAAAACAGCTTACAACAAAATTGTTACAATATCCAATATAGTCCCCCCTAAGTCTACACTTGGATTAGTTGTGAATATTAAATAGTCACCTACAAAAAAAAATAAAAAATAGTGAAACATTTTCATTACCAATATCACCAACCATGCATAATATCTTTCCTATTTAGCACCTTGCTCAATTGATCTGGTTTTAATAAAAATGAGGAGGGATCAGGGGTAATCCTTGTCTCCATGTAGTGACTTTTTAAAAGGCGAGAGACCCCTGACAGCAGATCTTTTGTCACCACCACAGCTCAAGGGTTAGTACAGAAAACTTCCACTCCATTAATAAACTCAGCTGGAATCCCAAAATCAGTCTTAGCCTTCCAGAGGTAGAGTTAGCTAATAAACACATGGGTTTTTTAAAGATCTAGTAATACCACCACAATGCTAGATCCACCTCTGACTGTTGTGTCTGCATCATTGTAATCTGCATACCTAGCTGGTTAGCACTAAACCAAGCTGACTCATACATTAGAACTTTTTTTTCTGGAAGGAAGGCCTACAATCTGGTCACGATAATCTGAGTGTATATTTTTAGCAAACATATAAGCTAATAATTGATAACTTCTGTCAGGTTTTTCCATAGTTTAAGAATCATATTAATGATAGATAATGTATAAGATGTAATTAGATATGTACAAACTACATCCCTTGATACAATGCTGGAAGATCTATGACCAGTTTTGCAGAGACACTATCAGGGGCTGTGGCCATCCCTCATTGGATCTTAACAGTGGCCATTTGAACTTTGTTACTCAGTTATAGGGAAACCAATTGCTCTCTCTGTCCCTAATCCAGCTGAGGTAATGTGTGCTTCTCAATAATTTCTCCAATTCTTTCACCTATTTTCTAAAAGTATTTTTCTCACACCTGTATCAGTTCTAATAATATTCCTGAAATGTACTGCTTGTGTTTTTTGACCCTCTAGTCAGCTGTCCTTTTTAACATCTAAAGCTATTGATTCTCACCTGTGTCCCGAATGGAGATGTCCCTCCATATAACAATTGTTGATGTGTATAAGATCACCAAAGTAAAGTGCTGATGACCTACAGGAATTCATACATTTCTTATGTGAAACACAAGAGGGAAGAATAATAGTGGCTGGAGATTTAAATTTAACTGAAACAGACTGGAATAATACTGTTGCAATAACATTTGTAAGGACATTATTCACAATGTATGTTCAGGAACAACAATTGCTTCAGTCTGTAAAAAAAAAAAAAAAAAAACTACCAGGGAATGGAAAATACTAGGCATTGTTTATGTTCCTAAAGAAATTACTGTTACTTCATGTCAGATTTTACCACCATTGATGCACAGTGATCATGGGGTTACACAAGTTAATTTGTTGCTAGATATTTCTGCCAAACTGAAATCTAAACCAATGCACAGAAGATTAATAACAGATTATGTGGAAGCAAAAGAGTCACTATGTGAAACTAACGGAAGTTATGTATTCATTGAAAAAAACTGCAGAAGGAACATAAAAAGATTTGAAAGAGAAATTATTTGAATGCAAAAAAATAATAATAAAAAAAAAAGTTTAACATCGGGATCTAGGCATGCAGTGTCAGGAGGATATATTTCCAAAGAGTTGGGAGTGTGGCTTAATGGCTAAGGTGTTTGCCTTATAAACACAAGGTGCTGGGTTTGAGTCTCACAAGAGATAATTGGCTAGGCTTAAAATGGCTCACAAGGGCAGTTAGCTTAGTACTAAACTATGAACTATAAGAACCAGATACTTGATTAAGGTGAGAGACAAAAATGATAAAAAATGGAAAATAGTCTGAACTACATATTTGAAAACTGAAATAAACAAGACAGACAAACAAATTAATCACAGTGTGAGATGAGGTCAAGAACAATTTGACGAAAATTTATATAAAGATATTGAGCGTATTAAGAAAACATTTTATAGATACATAAGATGTGGAAGTAGTAAAGGCATACTAGTTGATAAACTTAGAGTAGATGCTAAAATGTATTCTCAGACACAACAGATTACAGATATATTCAAAATCTTATGCAAAACAGTTTGGCTGCACAAAGTACCACCTGTAACATGGTGTTCTATAACAATATAATAACAGCTATGAATGAAAAATTGTGCTGTCATGTAATTTATATAGACTTAACTTGAGCATTTGATAGGGTTATACACAAAACATTGTTTGATAAATTAGAACACCTAGATATTTATATACTCTTCTGTAGATGGATAGGGGCATGGCTTACAAACAGGACATACAGGATCATGCAGCAAATGGCCAAGTAAAATTCTTGGTTACAGTCATGGTGTCCCACAGGGCTGTGTCCTAGGCCTATTGTTTAGATAGTACCTTTCAGATCTATCTTTTTCATCTGAGGTGTTTTATAGTTTGCATACAGATTGGCTTGAAATTGAGTAAGATGATTAAGTGTTACAAACAAGGCATGCCTGCAAAAGAACTTGCCTAAATTGACCATATGAGTACAGGAGAATAATATGGTGATAAGTACATCAAATACTAATCATATGAGATTTGGGACACATACATTGAAAGGTGAATATTTAATACAGCTCACAGTGATTGAAACTGTACATTAATTTAAGGACCTGACTGTATGGGTAAATCTAGCCTTGAGTGTTTCCTAATCATATCAACCAATTGGATAATGATAGTTATAGAACTGTAGGTTGTATAAAAAGATTGGGAAAGTCTAGGAAATCAGAAATGATGAAGTCATTGTGTGTTAGTTACATTAAACCAAAACTTGAGTATCATTTCTTGATACACTAGAAAATATTAGGGTACAACCCAACACCCTAATAATGGGCGATTTCAACTACCCCACCATTAACTGGGAAAACTACTCATGTACCAACTCTTTTGCTCAACGTTTTCTGGAATTCATAAATTCCAATGCCTTGGATTCACACCCCCACCAGGGGCAGCAATATCCTAGACATGGTCATTACCAACATGGGGGACTGGTGTTCCACACCAGAGGTCAATTCCTCATTGGTCAGATCTGACCACAAGCTAACCAGCCTAGACATCCACATCCCGCCCCCACCCCCCCATTAGGGAAACCACTGTAAAAAATTTCTCCAACGTCAACTTCATGCTTCTTAAGACAGAAGTGGCAAACTTCACGAAACCAATGCAGACGGCAGTAGAGGTATGACTGCTTAATCCTACACAAATGCACTTTATAACCACTTGCATGAGTGCATGGATCGTGCTATCCCTAACAGAACCAAGATGCTATCCTCCAAAAAAGGAAGCCAATCTGGTGGTCTCCTGCCATAAACAAACTCTACAACAGAAGAAAGAAACTGTTGCAAAAAAGAGTAAAATCCCATGACTGGAAGAACTCCATGGTCAGCCTCAGTAAGAAGCTGAGATACCTCATAAAATCTTCCAAAGCTAGTTATGAAAACAAAATCGTCACTGATTCTAAAGACAACCACAAAGCATTTTATAGCTATGTCAAGAATCTCATTGGCAACTCTTAAATCTGCTCTGAGTTACAGCTCAATGGCACTAAATATACAGAGCCAACTGATATTGTCAACATCCTGGCAGATAGGTTCAGTACTAACTTTACCCCCCCCCCAACCTCTAAAGGGCCCATCTCTATACTGGAATAATGCAAAGTTCCTGTAATCACGGCTGCACAGGTAAAAAGCACACTCTCCAAAGCCAAGAATACAGCATCCATGGGACCTGATAACATCCCAGGCTGCTTTCTCCATGAACTACAGAATGAAATGGCACCCCACCTAAGCATCATGTTCAAACATATCCTCACCTCAGGCTTTGTACCCACTGAATGGCACACAGCGAGGGTTATCCCAATCCACAAATGGGGAGCCACCATGGACCCCGGGAACTATTGCCCTATAAGCCTAACGAGCCTGCTCTGCAAGGTCATGGAATGTATCATCATGGAACTTATAAACAAAGACATTGGTAATCTCCAAACCCTGGGCCCCACCCAGTTCGGGTTTGTAAAAGGCAGATCATGTCTCCTAAACCTGATTGACTTCTTTGAAGCAGTCATCAAAGCCGTAGGTGAGGGTAAGGTGGTTCACACAGCCTATCTAGATCTTGCCAAGGCTTTTTACACCATCCCCCACTCTGGAATTATAGATAAACTCACTAAACTAGGTATAAATCCTAAGTCACAAGATGGATCACCAACTGGCTCACTGACAGAACCCACACTGTGAAAGTAGCAGACTCCAAATCTGACCACAGGGTTCAGTCCTGGGGCCCCTCCTGTTTGGTATCTAATTTTCTGATCTACAGACTAACACAGAAAGTCTTTGGCTAATGAAGCTCGCAGATGACTAAAAACTAGGAGCCATAATTGAAACTCCTAACGATGTGGACATCCTACAAAAGGGCCTCACTGAGACAGATGCCTGGTGACAAAGCCATGGCCTCAAGCTCAATGCCAAAAAGTGCATTGTCATCCCCTTTGGTAAAAACTCTGTAACCATGAGATACCACATAGGTGATAGTCTACTTAACACTGAAAGTGTGACAAGAGACCTTGGGACGCAGGTGGACAGTAGTCTCTCCTTTGATAATCACATTGCCACAGTAGTCAGGAAATCCTTCTACATGGTGCACCTCATCACAAAAGTTTTCTCATCTAGGAAAAAATAGCTCATTGTCCCCTCTACTTGTCATGCATTAGACCCATTATAGAGTACAATGCCCCTTTTGGTATGTACCTCACAAGACATCTACAACAACTGGAAAGGCTGCAGAAATACCTCACAAAGAGGATTACTGGCCTCAAACAGATGCCCTACACAGACCGTCTCAAAAAACTCCAGCTTTACTCCTTTGCATTTCACCTACTCAGAGATGATCTCTGCCTAACATACAAAGCTATGTCAAACCATGAGATGTTGGACATGCTCCACTTAAAGAAATCCCAATCATTCCGGGCCTAAACCTTGTCATCACAATAAACAGAACATGCTGGTGGGATAGATTCCCATCCCAGAGACTTCCCATACTCTGGAACAAACTACCTATCTATATCAAACAAAGCTCCTCATTAGCACTCATCAAGAAAAATCTTGATGAGTGGATGGAAAATAGGAAATTCACCCTGGGGATCACCTCTGTAGCTCTGCTCAACAGGGGCACAGGAAAATAATTTTCTTGAGTGGTGAAAGCCAGGGTACCCTTTTGGCTAGGCTTGTATAGGCCCTAGGGCCGATAGCCTAGTACCTACCTATAAACCTATGAACCTATGAATAATAATATGGAAACCTTAAAAGGAAACAAGCATGACTGAACTGGAAAGAGTACAGTGGAAATATACCAAGGGCATCCATGCATTTGAAACTTTAAGTTATTATGAGACACTAAAATATCTCAACTTGTACAGTGTTTCATACAGATATTCAAGTGGAGACATTATTCAGATATATTAGGCATTTGTAAATGACTACCTCTGAGAAAGTTTGGGCTACCAAAAAGTCGTACAGTATGAATCAGACAACCTTTGTAGAAGTTTCTGTTGGAATGAGAAGTGGTTCACTGAAAGAGAACTTGATGCATGGACTAGACTACCAAATTACATTAGAGCAAACATTAGTTTAGATATTTTTTAAGAACAGCCTGGACACTTATTATAGGAACAACTGTTTTGCTATTTTTGGCAAGTTAGAAGGGCACTAAAGCTCATGCTTGAAAATATTCATTTGTATGCATTATGTATGTATGTATGTATGGGTGTATGTATGTATGTATATATGTATGACTCAGTTTATTCAATACAGACAACTACATGTAGCTACCATGTCTAAAAGGGTGCTATTCTTTATTCAGCACTTCTCCACTCCATATAAAAGTACTTGTATTCCCTAGGTAATTCTTTATTTCCAAACCTAAGCTGTTTGCACCTGTGCCAAAGCATTTCAACCCTCCCTTCCAGGACCCATGGACTCCATCTGTTATAATCCATCAACATAATGTTTGCCTCCTTGCATAATGATAACTTGTAAGGGCACCCCCATATACCTGAGAGCATATTGCTAAAGGAGTTAGCAAGTATAAATTATTTAATTCAGAGAATAGTAGTAGGCTAGTTGCCATTGTGGGCTATTCTAAGCTTAACTAATGTGAGAATAAAACCATGCACCTTGAATCTAGAAGGTAAACACCTTAACCATTATGCTGACTTCCCAACCCCTTTTGAAGATACTGTACAGCTACTTTGTATGAATATATCAAGGGGTCAGTCCTTTAAGGATTTTTCTACCCCTCCTCTTTCTTATTAATCAGGTGTACTGACACTGGAAAATAAATACTTTCACATTTTAACTCCCCAACTTGGCTCCATCTACACAACAGCATTTTAAACCTTCTTCTAACATATTAAGCCAGGGTAGGAAAGTTACATCTAGAGACTTACGGGAACTTTTCCTTCTATAAATCTAAAATTATCAGTTCATTTGCAAACTTACTTTTCTCTGAGTTATAATGTTTGTTCCTGCCTTAAGTGAAGTCTCATCCATAATTTAATTAAGCATCGCATTACAGTTACCTCCTACTAATATCAAATTTGCATTCTGTGAACATTTCAATAGTTCATGGAAGAAAGATATAAAAGAAAATCTGGCTACTACATAAAATAGTCATAAGAGGTCCAGATAGTTCCCTGAGATGTAAATAACTGCAGAGGTACCCATATTCTTATCCTATCTTTTACTCATCACACTTGTAACTGTTTTCCTTCTCATGGTATGAATGAGTTCTCCATTTCCTTTAAAAAAAGTCATTGCTCATGCCTCACTGAATGATATCAACATCAGACTTGTATTTTTTAAGAATATACAACAATATCTGCCTTTTAACTTGCAAATTCAAGTTCTTTATATTTAATATGACAGACTTTATCAACATATGAGACATTAAAACAATTTAACTATGTAAAAATAACTTTTTATGGTAACCTGCTATAGGAATGCAGATGAGACTGCTAACTGTTCCCAACTAGACTGCCTCTTGCTTATCAGTTTGTGCACTGGATGACACATCCTTTCCAATGGTAAATTAAACTTAATCCTGGTCTACTGCTTACTGTCACAGATAATATTTATGTAATAAGAAGAATAACTAGGTATGGCCAATAAGATGTGTAGGAGCTAACTGTGGCAAAGGTAGTACACTTGAGCTATGCATCCATGGAAGATGTGTAGGGAACTACATGAAGAAAGGTGCACTGTACTCAGTTATTTGTATGATGAAGGCTGTGAACTATGGAAGGATTATGGCCTTTGATGTGGATGTCCTGCACATTCTCAAGAGTTGTGTTACATACAAGGGAGTCATCACCACTCTGGGCACATTTTATTGGATGTTCTGTATAGCACCTACCTCAGTACACAGGTGACATACCAGCTGGTCTGCTTATAGGGTGTGATGTCTACATTATCACTGGGCTGTGCATTTGTTTTCATAATGTACTTTTCTGGACTATATGAAGGGACACATGACTGAAGTATCAGATTATGTGCCCCATGGAGATATGATCCTAGCCCTAAGCAGCATTCTATCTTCATCAAGATAATGCCACAATATAAACAAAACTGATGGACTTCAACAAATGGCTTAGATACTAATGTCAAGCCAGGAGGATCCGGTATCTTTCAGCTTCAGCTTACATGGATGACAAGCCGCACTGGTTTGCCGAAAATTGTCTGAACCTGTATCCTCTTGGCTGTTTGATACTGGCAAAAGCAATTGTTTCCCCGTAGTGCCTTTGTTAGGCAATGTGAAAGCAACAAGTGTTCTAACATAACAACATCCACTGGAGGCAAACTCAAAGTTCTGCTGCTTATTGCTAAGAGTCTCAACATAAAGCTGCATTGGGTGAAATGGCCAATCTGCTAGCTGACAGATTTGGTGCAAACTTTAACCCCCTGACCCCACTGGTCATACACCAAAGCATAACTGACACCAGTCCCCTGCCTAGTATCTCTATACATCAGGTCATATCTGCCCTCTCCAAGGCTAAATTCCTCAATGACACCAGATAACATTCCAGTTTGCTTACTAAGCAATCTAAAACAGGACCTAGTGGACCAAATTAGTGTCCTGTTTGACCATAGCCTGAGAACTGGGTTTGTTCTAAGGGAGTAGCAAACAGCAGCAGTAAAACCCTTGTACAAAGGTGTGCCATCACCCAACCTTGGGAACTATTGACCTATTAGGTTTAACCAGTCTCATCCACAATACTATGGAGAGAATCATCATGGACCTTATCAACAAGGACATAGGTGACTTTCAGATTCTAGAGCCAACACAGCTTTGCTTTGTTAAGGGTGTATCATGCTTATTAAACCTAGTAGACTTTTCCAAGAACGTCACCAAAGTCCTGTATGAAGGTAAGACAGAGTGCATACCTCCTATGTTGATCTGGCCAAGGGTTTTGACATAACTCCCCACACAGGCATCATTGAAAAACTCTCCTAGCTGGGGATTCACCCTTACATCATTCATTGGGTAGCCAATTGTCTCACAGACATAATAAATACATTCAAAGTTGGTGACTCAGCTGCTACCAGTAGATCTGTCACCAGTGATGTACCACAAGGATCTGTGCTGGGCTCTTTACTACTCAGAATCTATTTCTCAAAAGTCCTGACTGAAGTATATAGCTTTTGGCTTACCAGGTTTGCAGAGGATTTCAAATTGGGTGCAATGAGTCCATCAATGATGTCAAAATATTACAAGAGGAGCTAACACAGACAGATGATTGGTGCCAAAGCCACACATTTTTGAAAATAAATGCAAAAAAGTGCCATTATTTTTGTGTTTTGCAAAGTGGAATTTCCTGCTAATTATAGCATTGACAACCCCCCCCCCACCACTCAGCTCAAACCCAGTGATGCATGACCTGGGAACACATGCAGATAGCAATCTGAACTTCGACCACCAAGTTTCCACAGCTATAAGGAAAGTCTTCTACATTGTGCACCTCATAAGTCAGGCCATGGTATTCAAGTCTGAAAATGTTATCATGCCACTTTACTCGACCCTCATCAGAAGACTAATAGAGCACAATGCTCCATTTTACGTGTACCTCACCAGACACCTGTAGCAGCTGGAGAGACCACAGGAGTTACTCAACAAGAAAATACAGGGCCTTCAAACTATGCCACGACATACATGAATAGACTGAAAGCCCTGTTATTGTACTGTGCATCATATATGATGAGGTGACTTTTGCCTGGCCTACAGGCCAGTCTCTGACCCTGCACAAATAATAATGCTGCACATCTAATGGCACTAGAGTCACTTGCTCTAGGAATTTTAACTTAGCTTGTGACATTAACAGAACATGCTTGAGAGACAGCTATAGCTGATGACATCAGCAGAGTCTGGTGAGAGGAAGATGGTAATAGCACTGTCTGATATGCTGGTGCAAAATGCTCTCTTTAATGTCAAGCAAGTGCACAAATGCACACCAGCTGACAGCAGTGAGAACACAACCTCTACCTATCTAGGCCAAATGGACTAAATGCTTCTGTATTTAACACAAGTGCCACAGCATAAGTCTGGCTTGGAGATTGTTGAACAATATTTTATAAGTGATGACATCAGCAGTGTCTTGTGGGAAGAAGATGGCAATAGCAGTGTCCAACATGCTCATATAAAATGCCCTGTCTTATGTCAAACAAGTACACAAACACATACACACACACACACAGACACACACACACACACACACACACACACACACACACACACACACACACACACACACACACACACACTAGTTGGCTGCAGTGAAAACAGAACCCCTACCTATCTAAGGTACATGGACTAGAAAACTGAGTACTTTACACATATGCCACAGCACAAATCTGACTTTTACAAGGCTGCAGATCAACTTACAGTGGATGATATGCTCGCTGGATGTTTAAGAGAAGATGTTGGAAGGCCTGCATTAAATGGATGTGTAGGCAAGTCCAACTGTGAAAATACTGGCACTCTGTGGGATTGTAGTGGTGACTGCATGATACACAATTATGTTTTTCTGACTAGACAGACAGACAGGCACACACACACACACACACACACACACACACACACACACACACACACACACACACACACACACACCGATTGACCTTTAAGTACACAGACTAGAAAATTCAATACTTTTCTCAAGTTCCACGACACAAGTCTGACTTTTAAATCTGTGGGACAGTTTATAGCAGATGGCATCATCACATGTTTTTGAGCAGATGTTGGGAGGCCTGTCAAGATCCTAAGGTTCTGCATGTTACCAGATTGATGAGTATGCAATGTGTAGTATTTGCTGTTGTGTCTCCAATGTGCAGGTATACTTTAAGAGGCAGCTTTACAAACTATACACAAAAAGCTGTCTACATTACTCCAACTATTGGAAAATCCGATGTGCATGGTATATAAGAAAGTATTTTTTTATTTATTTCTGTAGTGTAGATGATATATTTGTGAAGAAGTGCTGAGAAAACAGGTTTGCAGTGCATGGGGGGAGGTAACAGATGTCTGCTGTGCAAGTATATGTTATTTACTTAAAAAGTATCTTCTCTTTGTTTCTGTTTTTACATGTACTTTCATGGCATGAATACTACATGTCCAGTTATCATAAGTAATACATGCTATAATGCAATTTCCATAGTGCACCGCCAAGCAACTGTGTTGCATGATTGTTGGCAAAGTGTTTGAGCATGTGTGATGCACATTTATACTGCTTTCCCTATTTGCACATAATTAAGTGGTGAGCTAATGTGAATCTCATTAATAAGCTTCTGAGAGTTCTGAGCAATGAATGAATGAAACACACCTGATGCTTAGCCAACTATGTGGTAGCAGATGTAAATGCACTGATAGTTTTCTTTCGGAGCTCATATGATATAGTGTTCAAACACAGGTATATCTAATATTTTTAAATATGGGTTTATAATGCAATGAAATAATTCTTTATTCTACATTTACTGTGTGTCACCGCGTGTTTAAGTGGCATTGCTCAGAGGCAACCACACCAAGGAAGAGCCGCTCACCATCTCATACTATTTTATATTTGTTACTTGTGGTATTTGAACATACAATGTCTGACTAAAGTCTTATGCTTGACTCATACAGTTGTTTTTTGCTACATACTGAAGCATGCATGCTTGCTTTTCCAGTTAGGATATGCATGCTTACTTTGCTACAACTCTATAGAAAATAAATGTTTAATTTAAAAACTGCTGACAACACTTCTGTTGTGCTGCATACATACCCCTTGCTCCACTCAGTCCCTCTAGACACTCAGCATATCCTTCTCTATTCACAGTTATCTAAGGATTGGCTGTAGAATACACAGAAGAAAACAAGAGAAAAGCTTTATGCCTACCAGTCTTGCCTATATGTAGCTTTCTATCAACTACAGATTATCTTTATTAGTATACTTATACCACTGTGGGATGTTACTAATTCTGAACTCATCCATTAACTGGCTAAGTTTATCCCACTTGCAACTTTTTATGTCATTAAATTGATGCCTACAGTGTTGTCCAGTGTGTGGAATGCCATTTGCACTGGAGACAGCCTTGGCCAGACTATTCCAAGGCTCAGACTTGTACTGGGAGGAGGTATAGTCCCTCTGCAAAAGTCTTCAGTTGTGGCACTTTACAAGGAGGCCAGCGAAGATTCTGGACTCCTCAATACCCCACCTCTGTGCCCTAAATTTGGCACTTTCCACTCCAATACCAGACATGTCCAAGTAGAGAGAAGAGCAATAGTGAGTAATGATTTCCTACCAATTCCTGCTATCACTTTTGCTGCTAGTGCACAAACCTAAACAACAATGCCAACCACATTTGTGTGGAGTGAAGAGGAGAACAACAGTGCCAAACAGAGAAGAAAGTAGTCTTTTTAAAACAAGACACATCTTTATTAAATTATCATCTATGAAATAGGCCATGTTACATAAAATGGGAAGGTTAATATGACAGCTGGCAATAGTTTGAGGGTTGTTTGCTGCTGGAACTGTTAGGTGATGTTACTTTGCAGACAAGTACTTTGGGGAATACATTTCATGACCTGACACATTTCTGCTTTAGATGTATACAGTGATAAAGCAATTTTCACAATGTGGGATTCAAACCTAATGGATAAGAGACAAACATTTTCTTCCCCAGCAGTGATTTTACATCTGTGCCACAGAAGAAGTGTTTCTCGGTTATAGCCATGAATTATATATAAATGCGCATGACAGATTGAGAGATTAACTAAGTATGTATGCGACCTGATAAGGTCAAGGTTTATACTTTCATGTGTTTATGAGTCTTATTGAAGTCTGAAGGCCATCTGAGGTCAGATAGCACAATTATAATTACAGAAACATAGTTTTCTGTATACCCTCGGTCATACATATAATTCATATTTTTACTTTTATTTTATTTATTTATTTTATGAGTTCAACTACTCTACAAACTTATTGTTATTTATAAATTATGCTTAACTATTTTTTATGTTACATTTAACATAAAGTAAAATGGAACAACAGTAAAACTATTTGGAATTTGCTGTATTAGAACCTAGGACAATCTGGTTTTGTAGCCTTAAACTTATACCTGCTGCCACAGGAACAGCTAAGCAGGAACTGGATATTTCCCTATTTATTGTTTACTTCTGTCTGTTAACCACCACACAGTGCCCACTAGTGTGTTTATGTGGTGCCCAACAGACTTGATAGAATGCATCTGTTTTGCAAATGTCTACTGTCTGCTTCCTGTCTGCAGGTATTCTGGAGCTGCAGGTGTTGTAAAAAGCTCTGCTAACTGCCACACAATGACACTAAGTGATTTTGCATGATGGAAAGCAAAAAACTGCAACAATGTATCCTTTTTAAAATTAAGAATGTCTACATCCTGTCTGCAGGTGTTCTGCTTGCTTTGTGTGTGGGTCATTACTCATATTTATGTGATGGTAAGTGTCACACAAACAAGACAAGAAAAGCTAAACTTGATTTAGTCTTGTAAGTAGTGTTTATTAGGTTTCATCCTTAAAAGGGAAAGGTGGGATGCGAACCATGATCTACTGATAGCATAGATAGTATGTGTGGTGTGGATCAATGTATTTAGCAGATGTGCTACATACACAAGTGATTCACAGGTGTAGTTGATGTACTGGGTATCAGTGAAGTATTTTACATGATATTTATTGTATTTACTCATTTCTCATGTTTGCGCTTAGCCACTCACCATGCAAATACTGGCATTAAAAAAAGAAAAATGAAAAGAAATCTATAAAATAAACAACACAAGAATATATATGTTAGTACACATAAAAGATTTTTACACAAGTCTGAATTTGCAATCTCACAACAACGAACCTTCAAAAACACAGTAAGGTGTCTTATCCCTCTGCCACAGAAGCAGTTTTACATCAGAGAATGAAAATCAGTGTGTATGCAAGCAAGTGCAACATCATCCACAGTATTAACAAGACATATGACACTTGTACACTTTTGAGCTGTTTCAACATCTATTAATTTCAGATGTAGCACAACGAGTGATGACACAACCATTTATGACTATTGCTTAGAGAAATGGAGCTCTGTCTTAGCTTTCTGTGCATGTTGCTCATTCTTCTCTTATCTGAGCAGTAATCTGAGACATGCAGTCTGCAAGGCATTTTGTATGATTGTCTTTAAAATTTGTGAAAATATTGAATGGTAATAATGTACAATTTTCAACAAATGCAGTGAAGGTTGGATGTTACTGAACAGAAACTATGAAACATGTGCCATTTACTTCCATTTAAAACCTTTATAAAATTACTTCTACGCTTTGTAAATCTAACCTAGCTGAGACACCCACTGGAAGAAGAAAGGGAGTCTTTTTCCTTCTTCCTGCCAGTAATCATTTACAGTTGCAATCCATTAGCAACAACCACTGAGGGAGTGCATGTACTATGCTTACATGGAGCCAAGAATTTAGAATTCAGCAATTCTAATAAGTTCACACCTCATTTGCATCTTTACCATGTTCACAGCCCCGAATCTAGACTATAAAAAAGGAACAGTGTAGTTTAGGAACTTAAAGGTGAGGGGACTTGTTTATGTGGATAACACAGTAGAATATTGCTATTACTTTGGATTTATCTGCACAGAAGACTACTGACCTTGATATGGTATAATTGCATTTTTCAGTTATACACTGGATATGCTCAGATGTCACTTAGAAAACTATTTTTCTATATGGATTAGCAAATGCTACTTTTATTTGTATGCACTTCTTAGAAGTTTACTGTAACAGGCATTTTTGTCTGGGCATTTTACTTTCTCAGATGCACATCCTTATTAACTTTCATCACAAGTGTGAATGTTACAACTGTTTCTATTTACACTCTTTTATTGTTAGTTCAGTGAAATGTAAATGTCCTATATTGTCAATGACACAGCGGTGTTAGCCTGCTAGTATGGCCCATAGACACCACTAGGGGAGTGCTGGTCACAGGTAAAGGTGACTGGTGATTGCATAAAAATGAATGTTCTGTTGTAAATGTGTACACATGTCTGCCCAAGCGGATGGCTGTCAAAACACTTTTAATCTAAAAAAAAACATTAAAAACAGTAAAATAAAAAAGATGAGTGCTTTTGCATCACAATAGGATGCTTCATCAGATCTAAAGAGTAACACACAGTGTAGATATTTAAATAGTTCTAGTTTAGTGCCTCAGGCCATGTGACCTGCAATCCAGTTTGAAAGGAACATCTTCATTAAATCCTTTACCAGTAGTTGCTTGTAACAATATAAGCCACTTGGTTTCCAAATTCTCAGGACTAGTTTTAACATCCCCTCCCCTAATATTTGGTGTAAGGAACTCTAGTAAAAAAAAATTAAAGATATGCATGGAACCTTCTCTCTTTACATGTTTTCCAAGTGCATTCCTATCATCACATTTGTTCATACTATAAATGTGCTCCCTAATCCTATCTCTAAAATACCAGTTTGTTTTTCCAACATAACAGTTACATATAATGCAATAAGCATAATAAACAATATTCTATGCATTACAATCAGCATAAAATTCATAATTATACCTGCAGCCCATAACAGGATGTATAAAATAGTCACATTCATTAATGTAGCTACAAACATTGTAACTACCACACCTAAAAGTCCCTTTAAGAGTCAGTCCAGACACAGTGTCTCTCAAGAAGGATTTATAACAGAAAATTCTGCTAGACTTGTATTCTTGGATTCTTTTGTTTGCTTTGGTCAGCTCCAGCTCCTCAGTTTGGCTTATTTTCGTATTTTATAAATGTGTACACATGTTTTTGGGAGTTTCTTTGATAGCACTTATAACAGTTCACTGACATTTTATTCCTTTGTTTAGTAGCAAATGCCATTTAGTTGTTGTTTTGGGGGTGGGGGAACAAAGTTCCATTTTTGTGTTAGCACAAACAAACAAATTGCTTGTACAGAGGTTTGCTTTGGTATTATTACTATGTTTGTTTTGATTCCAACCTTGCTTTGTGTGTGACTGAGATATGTTACAAACACTTAAAGCCTTTTTTATATTTGAATATCCTGAAAGTTTTTGGATCTCCGGTGGGTAATACTGAGAAACTACTACATATGTGTTATATCTAAGCCATACTTTTATTTATGTTATATTTATGTGTATTATCCTTCATTTGTATTTTATGTCACCTAGGACAATGGCATCCAGGCATCCTAATCCTTGCAATCCCCCATTTAATGTCCCTGAAAAAGATGTCATTGAACAAGCATTGAGGTGACATGGTGGCCTTCTGCTTGAGAGAGGTCATGGGGGTATGTGAGGAAAAATGTAAATTTGGCAGCAGATAGTGAATGATGTCAATACTATTAGGGGCCAGAGCAGGATGTATGATCAGGTGCATCACAGGGCCACTGACACAATTTCATCAGCCCAGAGTAGAACAGCTGCAGTAGTCCTAGACAGATAGCTGCTGGTGGAGCCTGCTATAGAGTCACTGCTGGCAACAAATGAAGAGTTCCTGTCCACTGTCAGGGATACAGAGAGCTCAGTGTAAAGTGCACAACACCATGTGATTGATGTTGGTGCTGCTGTTTCATGGAGGAAAAGTATGTCCCAGGA
The DNA here is from genome assembly GCF_019279795.1 of Protopterus annectens. Lineage (NCBI taxonomy): Eukaryota > Metazoa > Chordata > Ceratodontiformes > Protopteridae > Protopterus > Protopterus annectens. The sequence goes on along the minus strand of NC_056739.1, from coordinate 1,908,436,483 downwards.
GGAGCTTCTAGGTAGGCTTACCTATGCCATTTGTTAAATATTTCTTATATGGTAAAATATTGACAGCAATATAAAGTTTGTTTAACATGTTTTTTTTTTTGGGGGGGGTAGTTATACACTTAACAACACATTCTGGTTCATTACACATGGGCTTAAGGTGGATGTGTCATCCAAGTTTCTGTTAAATGTACTGCTAATGAACATATAAGGGGTCAAATCATTTTCTCCTGTGTTACTGTTAATTGTGATGATGTTGTCCTTACCTTTCTATAACTTCTTCCAGAACCATCTTCCCTAGGAATGGTGGAGTCATCTGCACATAGTAAGCCAAGCATTTTTATTTCAGTACTGATGAGCAGTTCACAGAAATATTTATTTTTATCTGTATGTGTGATGTGGGTGTCAGGATTGCATGTGTATTGCTGTACTGACTGTAATAGTGGCACCAGTTTTAGCTTATTAGCATGTATTGAACTGTAGTAGTGTAGCTATTAATTTCTCTTCTGTGTTTGTTGCTTATTCTCACAGGTGATCCTGACAGCAGCTGTGTAGAACTCTTACCACCTGATGTAAGAGTATTGTCAGACTCTGATGATGATGGTGGGCAAACAGGTGCAGAGGTTGAATCTAACACTGAGATTGACATTCATCCATCCACTGTAATTCCATCGGACACAGCCAGTAGGCCTATGTAAACCCATTCCAATGAGTCCTCAGATATTGGACAGGTGGAAGGTGAGACACTTCATAGGTTCATAGGTTCATAGGTTTATACTAGGCTATCTGCCCTAAGGCATTTATAAGCCTAGCCCAAATTTTTGTGGCTTACGCCACCCCTTTTATGAAAAAATACTGTGCCCATTAGTTTGTTGTGCCTCTGTCCAGCAGTGACACAGAGATGATTCCCGGGGTAAACCTACGATCTCCCATCCACAGGTCTAGATTTCTCTTGAACAGAGTAAGCGAGGTGCTCTGCCTCACATGGACCGGGATTTTATTCCACAGCATAGGGAGTCTCTGAGTGATAAATCTATCCCTCCAGCACGTCCTATTTATATCCGTGCTAAGGTTTAAGTCGCTTGCTCTAGTGGTTTTGGTGGATTTGGATTTTTTGAGGTGGAGCATGTCCATTAATTCCGGGTTGGACATGGCCTTGTATGTCAGGCACATGTCACCTCTGAGCAGACGGTATGCGACTGAATAGAGCTGGAGTTTCTTCAATCTGGCAGCATATGACAGATTTTGGAGTCCCTTTATCCTTTTGATGAGGAACTTTTGGGGTCTCTCCAATTGCTGCAGATGTCGGGTGAGATACATCCCGAATGGGGCATTGTACTCGATCATTGGTCTGATAAGTGAAGAGTACAGGGGAAGAATAACCTCACTAGATCTGGATGTGAATCCCTTCATGATCAGGTGGGCAATGTAGAAGGTCTTTCTAACCACTTTAGCAATGTGAGTGTCAAAAGAAAGGCCACTGTCAACCTGGGTCCCCAGGTCCCTGATAACCTCTTCTGTGCTTAGTGGATTGCCACCTATATGGTAGCTTGGGGTTACCTTGTTTTTCCCGAAGGGTATGACTATACATTTTTTGGCGTTTAACTTCAGGCCATGGCTCTGGCACCAGCTATCTGTTTCCGTGAGTCCCTTCTGAAGGATATCCGTGTCTGATGCACTTTCCACTATGGCGCCCAGTTGATCAGGATAGTCTGGTTACTCTGGCTTTCGTGCCTGTTACTCTGGCCATAGCCAAAATGTGGATGAGGTGCCACTCAGAAGGGTTGTTAGGGGTGTTTAGAGGAGGTCTGCTGTATATCATCCACCTGATCCAGGTGTGTCCTTCTGTGCCACTTGATGCATGTTTAGGGCCATCATAGAGGTGTAGGCATGTTCCAATAAGGCCTCCAAAGAAATGCCTAGGGTTATAGATGTGTCTTAGGCTGATGTGCATGACTGACTCCACTGTGTTGCCGGTTCAGTGGAACAGATAAATGACACTTTGGAACAGGTGGTATCTGAGATGGAATATCTGCTGGGAGGGGATAGCATCCACATGGGAGTAAGTCTGATGTTAGCTGATGTGGTCATGCCTGATCACTTTCCCACAGAGGCATTCCTTCCACTGCTCCTTCACTGGTTGAGGTATCCGCACCCAGACATGGACAGCCATATGGTCATGGTCCTAGGTGTACTTCCGAGGAGACTTCATCCAGCAGATATTAATCACATTCAAGTAGTGGCAGTATATCAGACCATGGGAGTGTAAGTGCCAGTTAAACTATTGGCAGAGCCAGTTCTCATGGTCAGGTATGATGATGATGAAATGCAACCTCTACTGTGTTGCCAGTTCAGTGAAGTAGATAAATGACAATTTGGAACAGGTGGTGTCTGAGATGGAATATCTGCTGGGAGGGGACGGCATCCACATGGGAGTAAGTCAGCCAAATCATCTGATGTTAGCTGATGTGGTAATGCCTGATCACTCTCCCACTGAGGCATTACTTCCAATGCTCCTTCACTGGTTGAGGTGCCCGCACCCAGACATGGTCAGCTGTATGGTCATGGTCCTAGGTGTACTTCTGATGAGACTTCATCCAGCAGATATCAATCACATTCAAGTAGTGGCAGTGTATCAGACCATGGGAGTGTAACTGCCAGTTAAACTACTGACAGAGCCAGTTATCATGGTCAGGTATGATGACGATGAAATGCCACCTCTACGATGCATGACTCAAACCTGTCTGACATACCAAGACACAGAGCTAGCACAGAGCTTGGCTGTAGTCTTGCAGATACCCAAACACCAATTTCACCTCAAGTGCCCATACAGACACACACACAACAGTTACATAGTTCAGTCATGAGGCTTTAAGCTCATTCTGGCTCAGTTGCCATTTGATAATTTATCCAAATGTCTGCCTGTTTCTATTTCTTACTCACACACACTCACTGTATTTTGCTTTAGCCCAGGCTTCCTGCCCTCACCCCCAACACCCCGTGCAAATGATGATAACTGTGACATATCCTTGTTTTCTATATTTTGGATTCAGGAAAACATACATTGTGTGGCTGATGCTCAGGGTGCATAACTGACTTACAGGTTTTTGCAATGTGTACATACCTCCAACACTCTTAGAACAACAAACCTGGACCAAACCATAAATAAAAGTGGGACAAAGGCAGAAATATTTTGTTCTTATAAAGTTAGACAGTTGATATAATCAAAATGTGTTTGCATCACTATTTTTAATTTTTTCTGAAGGATATGAAGTCTGAAACTGAAATGTGTCTCATTAATTTCTAACTTTTCTGTTTAATGATTTGCCAGTACAAAAGTATGAAGTCAAACCGATGACATCCAGTGAGCATCAGTACTTTTGAGAGGTATAAATATGTGAATCTTTGATACCTGAGCCCTATTACTTGATAGAGGGCACAATTATTCATATAAATCACTGCTGTCACATGTTGAAGTCATTGCTGTACAAATCAACCACCTTTTACTTACTTACATTACCAAGTAACAGTAGGCAAGGATAAGCCATTCATTTGTAGTAGCACACATTTTTTTTTAATATTCCAGGTTCAACACACTTTTTATAAACCAGCAGAAGTTAGCAGTTTTAGTTCAGGGTGACCCTTCTGATGCTAGAGCATGCAGTCATTGGCATGGGTAGGTAAAGGTTGTGAGCATTGCCTGGCATCATTGTTACTTATGTATGTACGTAGGATGAAGGTTTAGCCTTAGGTAGTGAGTGGGTGCAGGGTGGGTGTGGGATGTGTCTTTAATGAGGCAGCATTGTGTATGCTCTATGTTCGTGCCACACCTGCAGCAGCTGCTGGTTCCACCTCTACCTCACCTGTGTGTGTCTGTGATGACCTTGTTATTGTGGATGTGTGCCCCTTCCCCTTGATGATCCTGCTGAAACTTTGCAGTAAAAAACTTTTTCTTCTCGAGTAAAGCACCTTGTGGATAGAAAATAATTCCAAAAGCCAAGTACAAAATCCCAATGGTGCACCACGAACTGTGAAAAAATCCAATAGGTTGAGTAAAAATAGAATCTTTTATTTGATATAAAACGAACAACAAACGAAGGTAAGCGCTTTCACGTCATACAGATGCTTCTTCAGACCTCAATGATATTCAATGTGAATCACTTCTTATATCCTGCTGAAACTGTTTTCTCAGGATGTTGTTGTGAAACATGGCACAGACAGTGACGATTTCAGTACATGTATGTGAATTATACTGCAGGGCTCCCCCAGATGTATCTAGGCACAGGAACCATGACTTCACCAGCCCAAACACATGCTCTATGATATTTATGGTTTGAGCGTGTACCTCATTATAGCATTCTTCAGTTGGTGTGTGTGCATTTCTGATGAGTGTCAGCAGTCATGATTCCAATGCATAACCTGCATCCCCCCAGTAAATGACCCTGTGGGATATCATCCCTAGTAAACATCTCATACATTTTGGAGTTGTGCCAGATATGTGAGTTGTGGTAAAACACACATTTGAGATGATTGCCTAGCATTACACACAACTTGGGAGTTAATGGAGGAAGCCCTTCATTTATATACACTCTTCCTTTTCCACAGGTGATATTAATTTCTATATGTCCATGATGCCTACCAAGGCAGTGTGCTACAGCGAGAACCTGCAGAGTCAGTTTCCTCTGCTGGGGAAAATAAAATGTACCTCACTGGTATGTTGGGTGATTGATTGAGCACCCTGGATACTGATGGAAACCCTGATGCTGATGTTGGTCTCAGCATGTTCCTCTAGGAAACTGTAATCTCGTTTTTGCTAAAACTGTAACTGCTGCATATACCTTTGTCTCCACTGGTATAGGTTCCCCTCAGTTTGCTCTGGCTCTGAGTTGAAAAGAGAGAGTTTCCAGAGTTTTTGTAGTGTGTATCTATCCATGATGCAGCGGTCTACAATTTCCATGTCATGCAGATTGCAATAAGTTAAATAGGATCTGAAAACTCTTCTTTTTCTTCTTGGCCATGATCTATTAGCAGTAGCACCAGCATAGACTTTAGCCTGTTGCAAATACACATATGAATTAAAGCAACAGCAGCCCGTAACATTTTTTCTGTGTAGACTCCTTTCTGTGGCTGTTTTCCAATAGGTTTTGGAATTCACAGGGAAACCTGCACTGAGTCTACATAGTTGCTTTATAGTTTGTTGAATAGCTCCTCCATATTGGATTGATTGATTAGCATACAATCCAGCTGCTTATGCTGTAATTAGCATGCCATAGTGTTTACCAAGTTTGTGTGGCTCTACACCTGTAGCACCATGGAGCGCACATGGTCTTAGTGGACTATATAAGGTTTAATGAATCTGTCCCCAAATTGCTTTTTTAAACTAAATGTAATTAACTTGTATTACCTTTCAGTAGCCAGTGTAGAGCTATTGACAGGCCAGCTCCAATTCAAGAGAAATGAAAGTTTTAGTATCATCAAGTGACTGAATTTTACAGACTGTAAGAAATATGATGTTAGTTAATCTTCAAATATTTCCAGTCATTGAAAAAAAAAATCATATTTCTTGTTTTCAAAATTCTTTATTTTTATTTTTCTTGAAATACATATCAAAACAACAGACAAAATGGAAATGCTTGTTGAGTTAAGTATTATAAGTATACAGTACATGTTTGTGAAAATAAAACTAAATTATTTACAGCTGTACAAAAGTGCCATACAATTTCTTATCTCATCCGTCAAAAAAGCTTATAATAATGTTGTTGTGTCTTTTGGCTTTTCCCAGTTAGGGGTAGCTACAGCGGAACTCCGGTCCGCTAATGATTGGCAGTAGATTTTTACATGCCGAGTTGCAGACCCTGACGCACAACCTTCAACAAAGGTACGCCCATTCACACATGTCTCCACACAGAAGACGCTCTAGCTGAGAATCGAACAGGACAACATCTTACTGTGAGGCGACAACTCTACAGCAGCACCACCACCGCAGTCATAAAAAAGCTTATAATAATATAGATAATTATTGTCATTACTTTAGCTTATAATAATATAGATAATTATTGTCATTACTTAGTTAAATGTGAGTTAGGAATGGAGCTCTGAGTATATTACTTGTGTCCTTATGTTAATGCGAGAGAGTTAAGCTAACAGTATGTTAAAGACCTGTTCCCATACTTCTAGTTTCTTCTTCTTATTATTATTTTTCGTATCAATAATCCATTTATGAGCTAACAGGTGTTTGATTGCCATCTTTGTGAATTCAGCCCAGTTGATGTTCAGTCTGTCTCACCATTTCGATGCTATGTATAGTTTCATTAGTAGGAATAATGTGGGTCTATATTAGAACATCGAAGTTTCAAAACTTTGAATGTTCTAATATCAACTCCTATTCAGTGAAAGCTGAAAATATCGAAACAACAGAAAACCAAATGTTTTCCTATGGAAAGAATTTGGTTGTCCATTTCTGTTGCTTTGGTATTTTCAGCACTGTGGTGGAAAGTTACGTGTCGGATTCAGGTAAGTGTGCGACTGAGTGTGAGTTAGGTTAGTTAGAGTTAGGGCACGGGTTAGGTATGTGTGTGATTGTGTGGACGTGAGGGTCAGGGCAGTTAGTGAGGTAGTTAGGTGGTTAGTAAAATATGCATTGTGTGGATTTGAGGGTTATGGCGGGTTAGGTGAGTTAGGTTAGGGCATGGTTAGGCAGGGTAGGTGAGTTAGGGTTAGGACATGGGTGAGCGAGAGTGTGATAGTGACGGACCTTAGGGTTAGGGTTTGGGTTAAGGTAAGTGGATAGTTAGTTGTGTGTGTATAGTTTAGTGTAGGGTTAGGTGTAAGATTTTAGGTGTATGTGTGTGGATTGCTGTTTGTTTGTTGTGCTTGTGTTGTGTGTATGTGTTTTGCAACAGCAATTTTTTTTCCTAGGGAAAAGAATTCGCTGTTCTGTAAGTTCGATGTTTTCAGCTTTCGCTGAATAGGGGTCGATATTAGAACATTAGAAGTTTTGAAACTTCGATGTTCTAATATAGACCCGAATAATGTGATGTGAATGTTTGCATGTCTTATGGATAATTCTGGGGGAGGAATGTGAAGAAATGTGAATTCCCATGTGAGTGTTGCTTTTTAATAGCCTTGCTTTTGTAATTGGATTTTTAGAGAGTTCCATAATTTAAATACGCATTTGCAGCTCCAAAACATATGGATTAGATCCACTTCCTGAGATTTGCAAAATGGACAATGTGGTGAGTTGGATGTGTTAAATTTATGCAGTACTGAGGCAGTAAGGTAAGCATTGTTAATAATCATAAGTTGTGTATATGTTAACTTTTTCAGTGGTAATGCCTTAGATGTTAAAACAATAGCCTGGTTCAGCTGTTGTTAAGTTACTGATGGGTTAATTTCTAACAAATACTTAGAAAAGAGTATGCTGTCTTGGAGTTTAATCTCGGTTATCAATTTGTATGTGATGGATATCATTTTCCCCCTGGATAACATTGTTTTCCATAGGGTTTCACAATTGTTTATATCTATCTTATCTAGGTTAGTATTTTGTAGGTGATTGGAACTTATTTCTTTGATTTGTCTCAGGATGATTGTGTATGATTTTGGAAGATGAAGTTGAGATCTCTGCTCTGAGATTGTGTAGTTGTGGTAAGGGTAGAGATCACGAATTCTCTTGTCTTTTAATAAAGCGTAGTTATTGAGGTTTATTATTGACTTATTCATTTTTAAGTTTGGGTTATTGTGGATCGGCTGAAGGATATCCATTGTTGACCAAGGGAAATAAACAACTTTTGAAGTGTAATGATGAAGTGTTTTAGAGGGACAATGATTTTATAAGCTGATATTTCTTTTTTGGTTATGAAGGAAAGAGCTCTAGGGTTAAAATCTAGTGATTTAATAAAATTATAATATATTTTCAGCCATATTGATGTCCATGTGTTGGGTGAAGGAGAATATTTTGCTATCTTTAGTATTCTCAAACAAACTGGTGAATTAACTACAAACAATGTGAAACTAAAATGAACAAATCCAACTACCCAATAGTAAAACAAAGCAGAATTTAATATGAAGCACTTTTCATCACTGTTAATACAGCAACATCATCAGATAAATTAAACTTCATAACATTTTTAAATACTAGTTGTCGTGTTAGAAAATGTCCTATCAACAACCAAGGCTATATATGCTCATATAATTAAAAAGAAACTGCAACCAAATTATTTATAGAATTTAAATACACAACGCTATTTGTAATAAAATGTAAATGTGTAACAAAACCTGTATGATGCTCTATAAGTATGAACAGTAAAAACTAGTGTCACACCTACTAATATAATACCATCTCTTTAAACTTTTTAGTTTAAGCAAACAAGTGATGTTACATGCTTCATTGAGACCAGGACTAAAAAAAGCATTAAGTCTGAATTGCCAAGCTAATTCACATTCCTCTAAAAGTAAATTCACTGGGCCACCCCTGACATCAGGCTGAACTTGATCTTTTTCTTTCTTTAAACATAAATCTATGTCCCCCACTCAAGTGCGAATGTTTGGCCAAAGAGTTGTCACTTTTATTTTTGTCAATTGCATGGATATGTTCATACACTCTATCACGGAGCCTGTGCTCCATCTTCCCAACTTAGAATGCTGTGCAGGAAGTATCAATCACATTGTTAAACTACTGACAGAGCCAGTTATCATGGTCAGGTATGATGACGATGAAATGCCACCTCTACGATGCATGACTCAAACCTGTCTGACATACCACCTCAAGTGCCCATACAGACACACACACAACAGTTACATAGTTCAGTCATGAGGCTTTAAGCTCATTCTGGCTCAGTTGCCATTTGATAATTTATCCAAATGTCTGCCTGTTTCTATTTCTTACTCACACACTCACTGTATTTATGATGATAACTGTGACATATCCTTGTTTTCTATATTTTACATACCTCCAACACTCTTAGAACAACAAATGAAGTCTGAAACTGAAATGTGTCTCATTAATTTCTAACTTTTCTGTTTAATGATTTGCCAGTACAAAAGTATGAAGTCAAACCGATGACATCCAGTGAGCATCAGTACTTTATCTTTGATACCTGAGCCCTATTACTTGATAGAGGGCACAATTATTCATATAAATCACTGCTGTCACATGTTGAAGTCATTGCTGTACAAATCAACCACCTTTTACTTACTTACATTACCAAGTAACAGTAGGCAAGGATAAGCCATTCATTTGTAGTAGCACACATTTTTTTTTAATATTCCAGGTTCAACACTTACCTTATAAATCCAGCAGTTGCTACAGTTTTAGTTCAGGGTGACTCTTTCTGATGCTAGGAGCATGCAGTCATTACATGGGTAGGTAAAGGTTGTGAGCATTGCCTGGCATCATTGTTACTATATGTATGTACGTAGGATGAAGGTTTTAGCCGGGATGTGTCTTTTAGCCAATGTGAGGGCATATTGTGTATGCCTATGTCTGCCTACACCTGCAGCAGCTGCTGGTTCCACCTCTTACTCCTCACCTGTGTGTGTCTGTGATGACCTTGCCATTATTGGTGGGATGTGTGCCCCTTCCCCTTGATGATCCTGCTGAAACTTTGCAGTAAAAAACTTTTTCTTCTCGAGTAAAGCACTCTTCTGAAAATGAGTTTAGGTACACTACCTAATTTTTCAGCTAAGAGTTTATCATTACTGATAAATTTCCAGTTTTTATATAATATAATATAACTTTTTCACTATCCTTACAGTATGTAGTTATAAAGCTAGTTCTGTAATTAGGCGTCATATTAACATTAGTCGAGTCTAAAATTTGGCTCGTAGTCTGAAAATAAGGAGAGGAAACTTCCTGCTCGGTTTCAATATTCAACACCATTCCACCCAATATGGGCTTAATTATCCCATTATACATTTTATGTTTCACTTCATCTACTAGTGCATCAATAAGGTTAATGGGGTATCCTTGGTGTTGAAACATTTTACTCAATAACTTACATTCATCAATAAAGTCAGCCTCAAGGGAGACCATTTTGACTGCTCTAATTAATTGACCCTTGACGATGGAACATTTTTGTGAAAAAGGGTGACTACTTGTAAAATGAAGGAATGAATTACAGTAAGTGTCCTTTCTAAAAAATTTTGACACATATCTGTTGTTCACTACATCCTTAGTCAGCCTAATGTCAAGGTAATCAATAAAGTTGCAGTCAAAATTGAAAGTAAATTCAAAGAAATCAGTTTTATGGTTTAAGTAGTTAACAAAAATTTGTGCCTGTGTTCCATCCCCTTTAAAGACAATAAAAATGTCATCCAAAAAGTGGGTGTAGTATATAAGGTTCACCATCTGTTGGGAGTTGTTAAATATAAATTCACTTTCCCAATATGCCATTACTAAATTAGCTAGACTGGCCCCACATGGTGAACCCATGGCCACTCCCTTCTTCTGGAGATAAAACTCCTTGTCAAAGTTAAAAAAAGTTGTTAGTGAGGATTATATCCACCAATACCTCTATTAGGTATATCTCATGAGCCGATGACCCCTTAGCTTTGAGCATCAAGCTCACCCATTCGACCCCCTCAAGGTGGGGAATCAAGGTGTAAAGATCTTTGACATCAATAGTTAAAAGGTTGTTATCTGTGTGGAACTCCAGGTCATTGATCTTTTGCAAAAAGTCCCAAAAGTCTTTATAGACTTGGAGTTCAGCCTCCAAATATCTCTGCAAAATAGTGTCCACGACCTTCGCACAGGGATATGTAATTGAACCCTTTCCATCTATAAGGGGTCTCATAGTGGGGTTGGACACGTCTTTATGCACTTTGGGGATACCAAACATGACGGGAATTTTAGGCCATGAAGTTGGCATGTAATTAAAATGTCGATATCAATTTTGTCCTCTATAAATAGGTCATTTAAGTAACCTTTAATATGATTGTAGGCTACATTGGTTTCATTTAGTGACACCTTAGAGTAAGCATCACTGCTAAACGTATTCCCATTCTAGTGTTATAATCCACAAGGTCAAAGATAGCCAAACCACCTCCTTTATCTGGTTTAACCGCACTCACTTATAGAGATCTTAATGTATGCAAAGCTAGAGCTTCATCTTGATTGACATTATCATTTCCAACCCTTCTGGTATTGGTAAACCCTTGGGCATATACAATGTGCCTCAGAGTGAGTTCACAAACATTCTCAAAAATACCAAGCACAGGGTGTAGTGGGGGGTTGAATATGCTGGGGACCCTAAAAACCCGGTCACTATCAACCATATTACCAAACAGAACAGTTAAGTTAAGTTTCCTAATGAAATACTTTAAGTCCATAATAGATTGTACAATGTTCAAATGTCTACTAGGGACAAATGTGTTGCCCTTGGCAGAAGGTCAGTAAGCACTGGATCTATATTGATAGATGAATAATTAAAAATATTAAAGTCCCCGGCAGAATTTTTCACAATTTTAACATTCAAAAAGCAATCCTGTGCTATCGTCTGTGTCTGTTGCTGCTCTGTTTGTTTTTTTTTATTCTGATGGTATTGTCTCTTTGAAATAGCTCCAGGATGGTTGATGTGAAAATTTTGATTACTGTTACCTACATTAACTTCTTGTTGATTAGCAACCAGATGGACAATGTTGTAATTTCGAATCCATTTACTGCGTCTCACTGTCTGGACTACCTTCAACCCCTCCTCAGCAGTAACAGTGTTGGGGTCATTACTCTCCTGGTGTAAAGAGTTGTTGTTAACATTAAACACCCCCACTTGGGCTGATGATGGTCTATGGCAAGCTGTACTGTTATTATAAGCAAAACAGTCTTGCTTCATTTTTTTGACTTTATTATTCCATAGTCTATCCAGCAGTTGGTCAATGCTGGAAAAGGACCTTTCATAGTTGTATTTGTATCTTAAAAAGTCTGTATTCAAAGTAATGTCAGTATTTAAGTCTGAGACTTCCTTAGTCAATTCCTCAATTTGAATAGAATAGTGCTTAATCATCAGCTGCATGAGATCAAAACCTTGGTGGTCAAACAGGGAATTAAGCTCTAGGTACAAAGGAGAATCAGCTGTTAATCCAGTGGGATACTGGTGGAACCTTAACCCCTTTGGAATGACTCACTCGTGTAGGCATTCTTTAAAATAGACTACTTCCAATTGAAGTTTTTTAAGCTTAAGAAGCTTTTGTCAAAAAGTTTTAATTTGTCAATTAACAAAAAAGAACTGACCTGTTGGCTCTCGGTGTTGTCAGCTGGTTGCTCATGACTTCGCCTGAAACCTGTCGAAAATTTTGTGGTGTCGTTAATCCAGTCATTGAAACATGGAGCCCCTATTAGCCCCACAACACTGCTCTGTAAGTTCCCTTGCTCGTTTAAGTGAGTACCAGTGTTAACGGTAAATTCTCAACATAAAGGAAAAAGCTAAAAAATAATGAGGTGCAAAGGACCAAAATTAGGGACAGATACTACCCTGGTTTCATGAATGCCATCATTTCAAGCTTCCATGGTCTGGGCAATAAGCAGCAGTGAGGGAGCCAATATGTATTCATTTGACAGGTCTGTACTTTGCTCCCGCCTTCAAAACAAGGGTAAGAGCCATAATATTCTAATGAAGGTACAAGTAGGTGAATTACGTGCTAATGAAGATAATCACCATAGCTTAGTGATTCTAGAATGTATAAAATCTTAGGCACATGACACACTCCCATTGAGCCTCAACTCCAATACTCTTTGGAATACAACCATGAACACACTTGAAAAGAAAATGCTAGGTGTTGTTGCTGCTATATATTAACCTGTATGTGCATCAAGGTTTAGTATAAGGTATTGCTGCTGCTGCTTCCAGCCAAGGTAAGTGATGAATCTTTAAGGAAGAGATAAAAATGATTACCCCTATGTGCCAGTATTGGATGTCACTAAGAAAAAAAATATGTCTCAACTGTACAGGAAAATCAGATGTGATACATGAAATGTAAACAGCAATTTATTAAAAGGAATGTAACAATTGCTTTTCTCCTCTGGCAGACAAAGTTAACATACAAATCTGTAGTGTGGATCTTGATAGATTGTGATTTGAATTTTGTAAGGTGTGTCCGTCAGACATTTCTGACGGACAGGAATAGCTAAACCAAAGACCAAAGATGTGGTTCAGTAAAAGGGACACTTTTGTTACATCTTAAACTCCTTGTTAGGGGAGCCATAACCATTCCAAATGGGTATATTAAGTAATCTCTTCAAGTGTGTTCTTCATGACACATTATGCTTATTTTTGTGACATAAATGGTTGATACACCTCTCTCGGGTGTCCTAACCTCAGGCATGGGTTTGAGTCAGGCAAGGTGTAGTTGTTGAGTATGTCAGGGAATTCTCACAGGCATTATTTAGTTCCCCCCAAAAAATACTGATCTGTATTGCATGATTTAATGCAAACATTTATATATACATTTTATTATTTTGTTCACAATATAAGGCTTTAAAGGAAATAGTGGCTTGTTTTTCTGTTCTTAATATGTGCCATACTGTAAAATTCTCACAAAGTGTGGATGGACACGTGTTGTGATACTTTCTTGTAGTTCTGTAATATGATTGTTGTCATTGCTGTACTACCTTAAGAACATAAGGGTCTGCATTGAAAAGAGACTATCAGCCTAATGGGACTATCCTGGTCAACTCGGGATAAATAAAATAAAATAAAAAACACACCCAGTATCATAATGTAGCAGATGTGCACAGTTTAGCACAAACCACTTTGGTAATTTATACTATGATATAGTTGCTGTCATCTGTTCTTCTTTGTCAAAAAGTAATAGAATTAGTCTCTAGAAGGTTGGTTTTGTCAAAGTTCACTCAATGGATTTATTGACTTATGGGTAGAAGATAAGAACATTTGTCACAGGCCATTGTACAGTTTATGTGAGATTAATATAAATTGTCAACAGTTGACTTATTAATAAATGTTAATGTTTCATGGTTTGTGATTTATGTTACTGTACTGTCATGCATACATTACTAATGTGTTTTACAAGTCTCACTTCATAGAAACATATGATGTATGACATGATGCTATACTTTTTTCATGTGTACTGTCATAGACATCAGTATTTAAGAGTGTATGGCGTGGCAGTTGCAGCAGTAATGACACTTGATATATGTTTGACTACACTCACACAAATGCATCATACTCAATTATAACATGATAGCTGATACATTTCCCCTGTAGATGATGTAATTATACAATGCTGCTGCCATATAAATTTGTTTGACATAAGTGTTGTATAGTTTATGTATTCATTTCTGTTATTAGTATCATACATACATACATACATACATTCTATTCATAGAGATGTAGTGACATTCCTACACATCTGGAACAGATGTCAAGGAACCGAGTACACATGCTTTTTTATGTGATTTATGAACATGTTAGCATATGCCATATGAGCATAACCCTCATTTTGTAAATACATACATCTCACATCTGCTACAGTTGAGACAGCTGTTAAGTATGGCTAGAAGAACAGTATTGTGATAATATGCTGCTCAAAGTGACACTTCTCTATATGTGTCATGTCCTTCTGGATTGCAGTACATACTTAGCACATATGAGTCATACTTTCTACCATTCACAACATGCAGGTTGCTGCAACAGATGCTTTTATCTGGAATTAATATTATTTTTGCAGTGATTTCACAGCTGTCCATGATTCACCTCAATATGTTGCCAATGTTACTGGTACATACACTGCCATGAAAACTTTATTATCATTCCCTTCACACACATAAGCAAATGAAAGTGCGGCAATTCTTTAACCTATATATATGTTCTAACACCAGTCAGGTATATATAAAATATTTCCTTTGATTACTCACACAGTATACATTATAGTGGAAGAGTAGGTCCATGCATCTGCACCATGGCTGTAGCTAGAGATACTCAATGTACTCCTTTTGAGTTCAAATTGTTCAGACTGTCCCCCTGTTTTACTAATCTTTGATGCAGGACTAGCTTAGTCCTGCACAGAAGTGGCCATTTAGGAGCAGGATGGCAGCGTGCCATGCATATTAACGAGGTGCGCTGCCTGAGCTCTTAATCTTACATGGAGCATGAAAGAGTGCAGGGGGCGTGTCTGAGACCAGAGCTCTCAGAATATACATGCCCCTGCAATGAAGAACAGCAGAAAGGGCTAAGAAATGAGCAAGAACCTCATAGGTGTCCACATATCCCCACCAACATCCCCCCTCATGTACAACAGCAAGTAATTACAAATAAAATGAACAAAGCTTTTTTTTTATTTTAAAATCCAATTAAAGCTAACCGGAGGTGAGTGGGTGTGCCCATTGCTTAGCTATGGTTAATGCAGCTTAAATGCCTGAAGAGGATAACAAGGAAGCTATACGGGCAGAGTATTCGCCGTACGAGCTGGCATTCCTGGTTCAAGTCCCACTGCAGCACATTCCATTTTCCATGGCAAGGCACATTATGACCAATGTTTTTGTTGCATAACCTGCTAAATAACATATATTTGTGAAGTGGAGTACTGCAATTAAATGCACATGTGAGGTGTCAGTGTCATAATGAATAAAGCACTAGCAAGCAAGTTTAAGCACCAATAAGCAGTAGTAAGCATATGTAAGCACTAGTAAGTGGGTTTAAGCCTGTTTGCACATGGGTAAGCAATACACACACAGGTTAAGCAATTTAGATACTAACTCTCTGTAAGCATCATTAACTGGAGGTTAGCAGTGCTTCCCTTCATGCAAACCCGCTTACAACTGCTCAAAAGTGCCTTAATCACTCTGTATCCAACAGCCCTTGTTCTGCCCAGCAACAAAATAAACAGCCTTACAGGTCTTGAACCCAGGACCCTATACACTATATTCACAGTAGGTAACCACCAAGCCATCACAACAGTACAACAGAATGAGGTATCAGCAAACAAGTCCTCATTATAGTAAAATCAAACTGAAACTGTGACAGGAATCAGTATACAGTCATATGTTCCATAACATAATTGTTGCATCTTTTGGCTTTTCCCAATTAGGGGTTGCCACAGCAGAACTCTGGTCTGCTAATGATTGGCAGTAGATTTTTATGTGCCGAGTTGCCGGCCCTGATGCACAACCTTCAACAAAGGTATGCTCATTCACGCATGTCTCCACACAGAAGATGCTCAAGCTGAGAATCAAACAGGACAACGTCTTACTGTGAGGCAACAATGCTACTGCAGCACCACCACTGCAGGAACTATGTTCCATAACCCACTACATAACATAAATATGAAGTGAGGTATAATTATAATAGAGTGTTGAAGTCCCCAGTAAAACACAAGGACACCTTACAGTGTATGTACACATGAATCATGGATACCAGGCATACATATAATATGTAATGAGTAATAAATCAATGCCAAAAAGAAAATATAATGCGAAGTCTAATGCAAGCAATGCTAAGCATTGCACAGGCCAGCTTAGGAGGTGTAAGCAATGTGTAGGCCAGCTAACTCAATGTGCCCAATGTTATATCCCTTTAAACAATGCCAACCTTAGGTAAGCAGGTTTGCCCATAGCTTAGCCTTATCAAAACTGGCCAATCATGAAAATATGTGGGAAACTGGCTCTACTTAAACCCAACAGGCAGGAATACATCTCATAACTGGTTGTAGCTTCCCTTGCAGGCACCATGTCAGGAAGGAGAGAGGGTTTACACTTTTGGGAACAGTGCTGGTGCATCCAGGAGTCCAGGGTCATGGCAGGTCTCCTTGTCAAAGACCATGAGCAGAGACTGCTGCAGGCTAATACCAGGGTTCCCAATATAAGGCAGAAGCCTGCGACCATCTCGCCCATGACCTCACCAGTGCCACTGGCATACCCTGAACTGGTGAGCAGGTCAGGCATCACTATGCTGACCTGAAACAGCATAAGGGGGACCACTTGGAGCAGAGGAACCAAGAGGCTAGAATGGCAGGCGATATCCCAGCTGTGTGTAAGTATCACCCCACTATGTGTGTAATAATTGCCAGCTCATGTATATCATGGATAGGTATGGCTAAATATTCCTCTTATGTCCTCCACAGCTGCAATCAAGTGGGATGCGAACCAGGAGGCCAATAGAATTTGCCTGGAGAGGTTGCAATGTGAGGCAGGTCAGTAATACTCTTGCATCTATTGACACAGGAAATAAATCTAAAAGTATTAGTAAATTAATTGCCTGTATAAAACCTTTATTGTTTAAGGCAAGTACTGATTACACGGGAAAATATGGCAGGAAGAGACTCATATTGTATGTATGTATGTAAATATAAGCATAATAGTCTGTCAATAAAGGTCTAACTGCTGGACTGCATGCATATACTCTGGTATAATATGGTAATGTAGATTTGCATTCACATAATAGTACTCATGCATTTACTGTCATAGGAAATAAAAATAAAAGTAATAGTAAATTAATTGCTAGTATAAAACCTGTAGTGTTCAAGGCAAGTACTGCATATACTAGAGAATATGACAGTAAGAGTCTCATATTGTCTGTAAGTCAATAAAAGTGTAGTAGCCTGACAAAACAGGTCTAACTGCTGGACTGCATGTGTATATCCTGGTATCATATGTTAATGAAGATATGCAGTCATGTAATAGTACTGTAGTATTAAGCACTGTTACCCACACTGTGCACCATAGATAGAATGTGTAGGAATGCTTGTATATGACTGGTGTAATTCCCAGAGGCCATTTAGTACAACTGAGAGGCACATAGACAGAAAACAGGGAAAGGTCAGACAACAAAACCCGAATAGCACATGCAACTGAGATGTGAGCTATTGTATTTTTAGCACACACAGCCACGGTTTGAAATCTGCCAGTGGTAGTAGTCTGCATACAGAATCATATCCCACAACTGTACAGATATGTTCAAAATGTCCAGTAAAGTGGCCCATATCTGTTGCCTGTCAACCTGTCCCCCTGGGCAATCAGTGGGATGATCACAGACGTATAGGAAGAAAAGAGGAAATACAACCGACTGGCACACATGTATGAGAAAAAGCTGGCACACTAGGAACTCCCCAAAACCTTATGAGACTAAGAAGCCACATATGTCCCATTTAAACCCCCATCTTGTCAAGTTTTTGCCAAAGTGGGTAGAGTAACAGAGTGAGATGTATGTGCATAACAGTAATGTGGATTCTGGTACTGTGTGTGTCAACATTCAGGTAGTGCTAACAAACAGTTCTCCCACAGGTCTGTCAGATAACAACACTGTGCCCTGAAATACAAGAATGATACCCTGTACTGATACTATTTACATTGGTATTGTATGGTATTGCGACTGATGCAGTTGCTCTGAATAATGAGGTATTACTCATCACTGTCACCCACACTGTCCTACAAAATATAATTGTCTAGGAAATCTGTATACGAGTGTTGTAATACAAGGTCAGAATGCAAAAGCACAGGAGAATTATAAGACAGAAAGCAGATAGGAGATATACAGCAATATCTTTATAGCACACACAACTCTGATGAGCAGTGTTTAAGTTGTAGCAGACATAACCGGGGTCAGAATCCTGGGAGTGGAAGTAGGCTGCATACAGAATCATACCCCACAACTGTACAGATGAGACCAGAATGTCTGGTATTTGGGCCAGTATCTGCTGCATGTCCCCCTGTCCCCCTGGTAAGTCTGTGGGATCATCCCAGATGTTTAACCAGCAAACAGGGAAAGCAAGTGCTTGTCCAACATCTATGTGAACAAACCTGTCACTGTAGCAACTCCTGAAACTGTTAGGAGAGTAATAAGCCAAGTATGTCCTATCTACACCCCTATGTTGTCAAGCTGTGACCAGAGTGTGTACAGTAATGGAGTGAGATGTATGTGCACAATACTAATGTGTAATCTGGAACTTTGTGTGGCAACATTCAGGTAGTGCTAACAAACATTTCTCCCACAGGTACATCGGATATGAACACTGTGCTGAGAAATAAACACATTATACCCTGTACTGGTACTGTTTACTCTGGTATTGTAGGGAGTTGTGAGTGTTGCAGTTTCTCTGAATAATAAAGTATCATTGATCACTGTCACCCACACTGTGCTACATAATATAACTGTGTAGGAAAGCATGTATATGTGTGTGTCAAGTCAATAAAGGCTGAAGAAGGCAATATTCTGGATATGTCCCTGTACACCTGCATGTGGTCAACACATGGCCAGAGTCTGTGCAGAAAGAGTTGAATAGCTATGTGCACAATATCAACCCAGAATCTGGGAGTATGTGTAGAAACAGTCAGTTAGTGTTAACATACCTTCGCTCCAGAGATATACCAGATAAGAGGTGTATACTGCAGGTAAAACCAGTTAATGTATAAAGATGACGACAACCATATCACTGTCCAAACTAAGGCTATAGGGTAGTGTAGCAAGACATGTAAGGTACAGATATCAGCACTGACTAGGAAAGTAATGTGGACTACAGGAATATACTAGTTGTCAATTGACATCTTTCTCTCGCTCCCACTATACCTCCAACAATAAACAACATACCCGCCCCAACTGGTATGTAATGACTCCAATGTTCTGATAATGCCATATTGTTTGATAAATATTTTAATTGATGCCATGCATGTGCTATATTGAATTACTCCAACGTTGTTGGCATGGTGGCATCAATGTACCTGCATGCTGTTCTTAATACCACTGTGGTCCCATATATGCATGTATTCTGTTTGCTATGCAACTGTTCTGTATCTGGTGTCTGGGTTAATGGGAATATCTATGCATGCTGTTATACCTAACCATGGAATGTGTTGACTATTACTAATCCACATATGATGATAATCTCTGAACACTACAGCAAGTTTGTGAAGGCCGGTCCCAGCGACCTGTCCCACCTCAGCTGGCCATGGCACCGGGCACCAGCATGTCTGGGGCCCAACCTGGGACCTCCCTGTCCGTTGGTCCTGCACCACCTTCGGGTGGAACTGCCTCAGAGGATGGGGCTCAACCCCCCCCTTGAGAGCGGGCGCACACAGGAACCTGTCACACATCTCCAGGTCCAGGTTGTGGTGTGTAGAGAGCTCAACCAGCAGCTTGGTGATCTGCTACACCAGCTCAAGGGCCGTGTGTCGCAACTAGAGTCAGGCTGGTTCTGCGACTCAGCCCCCAGCACAGCCACCTTCAGGGCTGTGAAAGTGCAGTGGTGACTGCCATTGGGTGGGGAACTCAGTTACACTGTTTCCACTAGGGGGGGCTCATGGGCTTCCGATTTCCCAACACCCCTCCCCATCAAGGTGTTTACTCCCACGTGTCACATACCGCCCCTGTATGTGTCTTGCTTGTCTTGTCTGTTAACTTACCCAACTTTCCTCCCTGAATATACCTACTATCCCACCCCAACAACCCAGTCTCACCTGAAAAACAAAAAAGGGCAATCTGTTCCCAAAAAAAAAAATCTTGCCGCATACATAGCTGTCCATTTCGCACACATGTCCACTGGACACATGTGATCAGGTCGAATTGGCATTACAACTTATTATTGTTGTCCTCACCCCTGTCCCATGGGTTTGAGTGTTCAAATCTACCTCCAAATTCAGTGTATATGTACAGTTTTCACTGTAGAAGAAATGGGCAGCTATGGACCTTCCCCACACCCTTCCTGCACATCCCTAGCTATTTTCCCTACTGTCTTTCCCTCTTTTGCAAATTTTTCAGTTCTGAAGAAGACCATTTGACTTGGTTGAAAGCGCTAAACTGTCATATTTTTTTATTTTCACGTTGTGCACAGTATATGTATGTATTTACGATATTCTGTGTGAGACTTTTTGCTCACCAGGATTTATCTTATGTGTCTACAGTCATTTATGGTGTAGTGTCGTGATGTCTAATAAATTGTGAGCTTATCCAGCTACCTGTGGATTATTGAAGTTTGTCCAGCATTTTACTCGACTATTGAGCAGCATACGCTTATTGGTGTGACCGAAGGTGATTACACTGTGTTAGTTTCAGCATTGTTACGATGCAAATTTTTAACCACTTTCCTATCAAACCTTTTTCTTTTCTTTTAAAGAAATTAGTGCGGGGATAAGTGGGACTAAGCACTTTTAAGCAGCAGTAAGCGGGTTTAAGCCTGTTTGAGTGGGCGTAAGCAATGTCTACACAGGTTAAGCAATTTAGATGCTAACTAAATATAAGAAACAGTAACCAAAGTTAGCAGTGCTTACCTCCGCTCAAACTCACGCAAACATGCTTACAACTGCTCAAATGTGCCTTAATCACTGTGTATCCAACTGCCATTGTTCTTCCCAGCAACAAAATAAACAGCAAGGCTCAAACCCAGGACCCTGAACTCCATAGCCAGAGTGATTTACTACTAAGCCATGTCAGATATACATAACCCTGATGTTTATACAAACATATCATCCAGCCCAGTCATTCAACAGTACAGGGAATATATTCCAACATGTAGATGTATGCGTGTGTGTATATGTATTAATATCTAAACAGATAAAACATATCTATATATATATATATATATATATATATATATATATATATATATATATATATATATATATATATAAATATAAACATATATACATACATGTCCATACATCTATAGATATATATGTCTACATCTATATGTATATATATATATATATATATATATATATATATATATATATATATATATATATATACATACAGAGCAAGTGATATATATGTAAGCAGATATATATATCTATATAGGTATATACGGACATACATCTGTAGATAACAATGGGAACATAACAAAAACATATATGTCCACATGCACCGTTAATGGGGTTGAGAGGCCCCAATCAACATACGTCTTGTACAAATAGGTATATCCCACACAGCCAAACATGTCTGCCATGCAATGCACTACCAACTGTTGCAGATCCCATAACCAGGCACTGACATGACATGGGCACAAGATGTTTACAGTACTCCATCCCACCTGTATGATGCCAGGCTGGTATCAGTAACATATCATGCAGTACAGTCTGGCTCCCATAGGGAATGTACAATGTGGAAGCTATCAACATCCCTAAGATACATATACACAGACACATATATGCATATAAAGATATACATATATATGTATACATATATATATATATATATATATATATATATATATATATATATATACATATATATAGACATATATGTAACTACACATACACATGCAGATATATCTATATATATATATATATATATATATATATATATATATATATATATATATATATATATATATATATACATATATATATATATATAGTAAGATACATATGTAGAAGGTGCACACAATATGGAACAGCCACTATGCCTACAGTTACCACCTTAACAACTGGACACTGCATGAGCCACCCATACAAATGACAATCACTGCCTGCAACATATACCCACAGAGAGGTCAAAGGTTTGCATAAATGGAGAAGCTTTATTTATGTACTATTAAAGTTGTATATGCCATGTCACATAACTGTTTAGACACTGACATCCATATAAACAGAGTAATGCAACTGTGAAACAGTTATACTAATACAGTAGTCCGGAAAGGTTTATAAATGTTGCTGTCCAGGCTGAGGCCTTCAAGAAGTAAGATAGTAAAGACAGACTGGGGCACAGGATACCAAACAATCAACAGTAAGTAATGCAGATGTATAGTTCAGCAGAATCTGTCTACACTCTGTACACAGTCCCTAGGGAATAAAGAACTCAGTTGACACAATGGGATGTAACTGTTACATAAAAAGGCAAAACTGGCAACATCACAAGCACACTGTCAGACAGAACAGTCTGTATGGCAGGCGGTGGTAGTCTTGCATTTACCCAAGGTGGATTGTATGGTAATGTACATCCAGATACCTTAAGGCAGCGTAGACATGGTGTGTGTGCATGGTCACATCTGCTTTTATCATGTGTGCCATTGGCTACTAACAGACAAATCCTAAGGACATCATAGGACAGTACGACTGCTAGCACGTAATGCTCCTGTGGACTGCAGCAGAGATATTGGCCAATATATGTGGACAGTCTGACACACGCTGGACAGTCCAGAGGAATACACAGACCCCTTAGTGCAAGACATGTGGACCAAGCCTGACAATGTTGATGTTAAGTGCCATGTAGATGGGTATATCACGTAATTACTAGTGCACATTTGCCCCCATAGGTTATGCATTCACATACCTCTGTCTGTCCTGACACATGATAACTGCTGGTACGGAGGTGCCATGGCCACATACTAGCCACTAGCTATTGACATACATCTGTACAGCATCCCACTGCTCTGTCTGACACACATGACTGTTATGATGGCCCAGCAGTAGAATATTTGGCAAGTATCTGGACATGACATCTCACTGGGTAAGTACACTAAGCTGCTAGGCATGTAACAACACACTGTGCAGTCTACATGCAGACTGGCTCAACACTGGCCTACACGTCCTATGGGGTAATGCACATGTACCAGCATGTATAGCAGGCTCTACTGGCATGTCACAGCACAGAGTATAATACACCTGTGTGAAAGTGCGTAATCACAACCAATGTAAACACAGCGACAGCAACATATGGTAAGCTAGCATAATATTACAGTATTTGGAATATCTGTGCAATGCCATCCTCATATGTGCCACACACATACTAACCCTACATATACTGGGCCACTCCACAATGTTGTCCGAAGCCTGACTGTGGTATGGCCCTACACATGTGTAAGCCGATAGGGTAACATACAGTGGAGCAGCATGTAACATCATATAGAACAGGGCCACGAATAATGACATCTACCACAGTCTGTACACAGGCCAAAGTACATATGAGCAATACACAGACCTCAATACTGTACACACAACCACAGAATGTCCAGGTTATGTCATAAATTGTAACCCCTACTACACATAACATGTGTAGCAGTCTGATATCTCACTAACTTGTTATCAGATATGATGACACTAATTATGGTGTACAGCAGATATGCACCTCTTACTGCATGACAAATATATGAAGGGTGACAGAGTTGTGACTGGAGGCACATACACAGGGCCAATATTGATATGTTGCTTTGATACCCTCATACATTTACTGTTGTAACAGGGTTTGTTGCAACATATGTCCTATGAGGGATATGAAGTCAGTAACTCTCATGGCTGTCACCATCTACAGACTGCAATCCTCACATTAACTTCTGCAATTCACAGACAGGTGCTCTGTGGATAACATATGAAAAAAAGGCACCACACACTGCCCAGTCTGCAGAAGATGCTACAGATGGGGGTTTCCTCATAAACATAGCACTGACATGGCAGCTATTAAAACATGTAGGACAGCCATATCCACACACACCCTGTTACACCAACATTACTCCAAATGCAGTATAGCAGTACTTACAGTCTGTAGCCAGGTCAGGCACATCACCCTCCTGTGTGTTGCCCTGTTTCCACAGTGTATGTTGTTAGAGGTAGATTCCCCAATCCATCTGAGATGCTGTTTGCCAAACAACGGATCGAGTTCCTGCTCACAGTGAAAGTAAAGACCCAACACCAACATGATGTTCCTAGCTATTGGAGTGTGTTTGCATGCAATTGGCTATGGGAATGTTACCAGAGCTGTTCCACATGCAATCAGCTAGAGGAGGGATGCAATTCGTGCAAAAGCCATCAGCTGATCATGAGCAACACTTAAAATACACATGCTGCTGCCTAAGCACAGCAGGTGTAAGTCTCCACATCCACCAGAGAGGGAGTGAGAGAGGCAGACAGAGGCAAAGAATAGTCAGGGAGGGATGGGAGGGTAAAACATAACCATGTTTGTGTCACGCACCTAACAGTACAGGGTATCAAACCCCTGACAACTGTGTAGTGCTGTCACATGTCTTTGCAGTTATTAGATGTGCCACACAGGTTGCATGTTGAAGAGCCCTCAAAACGTATATGTGATGGTGAGTGACATTTGCAACAGGGACATAGTAGCTATATGGTGGGTGTAGTACATGTGCCTGTCCACATGAACAGGTGCCAGCATTAACTCAGCCACACTCTCACAGGGACGCACACACATTGACACACTTGGCAGGGTCAGGAATACAAATCTTCACTAGTGGGATTGCCACAACACATTACAGTGTAGGTATCACATGCACCACAGGGGTCATAAGGAGGTTATATTGGCAAAGGGTATGTGGAGGTGTCTGACATCAGACAGCATGCTTCAGTATGCCAATGGGTGTTGTAGTGAGTGTGAATGTGATCATATGCATCATACAACACACACACAGACACAGGGTACCAGTACTGACATGCATGTGTGCATTGCTGCAAAGATGTGTAGTAGTCGACTGTGCCAGATGGCTATACAAGGCTAGGTGATGGGTATACCTTGGCATCAGGCCACATGACAATGGTCTTCATTGTGGCTCAGGGGTGTAGTGTCTGGATCTGACCACACAGGTGGGTATTGTATTCACCATCTAGCCAACTGGGTGACTATTGTGTGTGGTCAGTGCTGTGCATTGCTTGCCAGGAATGTATTCCTTAGTCCATGACATGGATGGTGTCTGGGATGTGCACACCTCCCGCATTCATGTACAGTGACATGTGGAACTGTACCTGGGGTGTCTGGCCCATGTTGTGTCTACAGATTGTTATCAGATGTGCCAGTCCTGGACTCATGTGGAGGGAACTGTTAATGGATGGCAGGTTGACCCAGCACCTACATTGATAGTATGATACTGGTATTCCCTGTTGTCAGTGGCATCTGTCCATACAGGGCGTATTTTCAGGCATGGTATGTCCTTTGTGTGTCACATTTGAATGCACCACGGCTGTTGCTGGTGTCCAGTGAGGAACATGGGGAAGGTGCACTGCTGGCATGTACGTGTCTATTGGACTGATGGTCAGTGTGCCATACTCACTGTAGCCCACTGCAATCACACCATGGTTACTATCAGTGGGCAATATGCAGGGTACTACCAACATAGCGGTTGTTGCTTAGGCAAGTGTGTGCATGTATGAGACATGGGTTGAGAGTGTTATCTGGGTAATACTAGTGTCGCTCACTTTGTTTGCCTGGCCTTAATGTCAAATTTAGGGGTATGGATATGCACCCCAGCCTCTCAGCTATTTCACATCTGTTATCCCTGTATGGTGGACATTGTGATATATACTAGAGCCTCCATATAAGCGATTTTCAAAACCCGCTTCCCATTGACTACAGTTGTTACATACTCACAACCACCTCCACACAGGATACGAATTACAAACACACACATACACACACACACACACACACACACACTGAGACACACAGACACATACACACATACACACACACACAGACACACACACACACACACACACACACACACACACACACACACACACACACACACACACACACACACACACACCTATCATGTCTGGTATTAGAACTCCTACCTAACTAGTTTATTACACTACAGCACTACACAGTTTTAGGGATGTGCCACAGAGATTACTGGAGTACTCCTTCCTCAAAGGTGTATTTCACAGTGAATGACATCAGCAGGATTGCCAAAGTAGGGCATTTGAAATATAGTGAGTATGACTAGCCTAAAAAGCATTGCTCTCTACACAGGCTCACACACACACACACACACACACACACACACACACACACACACACACACACACACACACACACACAAACACACAGTTGACAAGTCTGGGATTAGAACTCCTACCTAACTATTTTATCACACTACAGCAGTATGCAGTTATATGATGCACCATAGAGATTACTGGGCTACAACCATCCCAAAGCTGTATTTCATAGTGGATGACCTCAGCAGGCTTGTCATAGTAGGGCTGTGGGGAGGCCAGTGTGTGTGCATGGGCCATAAAACATTCATCTAGGGGTTGACACAACACATGTGGGCACATGCAGGACTTTATTCCACAGGTACGTGTATACAGCTGCTAGATGACTACTTCCTTGTACTGTCATGTTGCACAGCTAGCACTTGCACCACATAGTCGATACTGCTGACAGATACCATTGGTTAGTATCTACAGTGAGTGACATCTGAACCTCATGTGGTTGTAGCCATTTGGCTGTATGCTGGGTGGGACAGGCCTGGATGGCTCCTTGTCACAGTGACTCTCTTCCACACATCTATGTACATCTACTTTTGGCTTATTATAGTGTGTTATCCTTGGATATATGTCTGTATTCCTATCCATGGTGTGTGCAAAGCATGAATGGTGCATACTGAGCAGTGTCTGCACTAAGATCTGCAACTGCCAGATATGTCTGGTCCACTGTTGTTTGCAGATATGGGCTTCATGTGTGAGCATGCCCAGTATGACCTTTTAGTATGTTGTTGTCTGACATTGTCTTCATTCCTCTGTGTGTGAGCATGCCCAGTATG
This sequence comes from Protopterus annectens, assembly GCF_019279795.1. Taxonomy (NCBI): domain Eukaryota; kingdom Metazoa; phylum Chordata; order Ceratodontiformes; family Protopteridae; genus Protopterus; species Protopterus annectens. The sequence goes on along the minus strand of NC_056739.1, from coordinate 1,908,409,063 downwards.
CCCTTCTGTACTGAATGTGCTGATCGATTCCAGGTAGTTTGTACTCCAGTGCAGACCTTTGTGTTGTACACCTACAGGTAGCCAACTGTTTCTGCAGGGTATCCGTCGATCATTTGGCAATATGGGGACAAACTGTGCAGGGGATAGTGTGTACCATAGGTGATTGTGTCTGTGCTGCTTCTACTATATGGTACTGCTGTTAGCAGAGATATTCAGACATGTGCACTGTTATACACTGTGATGTTTTCTGTCCTCATGTACTGTCAGGTGGATATTCCTGCTCACAGTGATGTCTTGGGGGACAAGGGTGACTGCAAATGGGTGCGGTATTGTGAGCAGATGCCTACATATTCATGGTAGGTTATGCCATCCTGGAAGGGGTGCTGCAGACACTTGCTGCTGGGTCTGTGTATCCAGTTCAGCACCTTGGTACAGTACTGGCAGTGGATCCCATACATGTACATCCAGCAACATGACAGTATAGCCTTATATTGTTATGGCAATACCTCACAGCTGTACAGATTCACACAGGTTACCCAGAGGCAGGGCCATGAGTCAGAACATTACCCCTATTGTGGTGTATGGGCAGGTATGTAGGCACCCATTTATGTGTTTACAGCGAGGGATTGTGTGTGCACACAGCTTTGTGTCAGACCTTGCACATTCCATGCTGGCCATGCCCCCTCAGTTATTCTCTCCTCTTCCTTCCATTATGCATACATTCTCTGATACTTTCCCTATGGTTTCACCCCATCACAGCTGTGTGTTGGTGTTGGTCAACAGTTCATGCAGCGAGACATAGTGGACATGTCACTGTGGTTTGTCCATATGGCCTTGCATATGGCGTGTGTGGAGTGTGTTGTGTTGTTAATTGGGTGTCCATGACATAACATGCTTTGGCAATATGTGTGAGACACAGGCCCTTGACAGAGGCCTGTTGGCCATTGGCTACTGATGCAGGCCAGATGTGGCAGGCAGTTGCATTGTCTGTCCTACTGTCTCAGACCACCATACAGTATATTCCCCTCGGGTGACAGGGTAGGTGTGCTAGGTGTTCATGCCAGTACCTTCTATCAGTACTGATTGATGTTGTGGATGCTGGCAGGGTGCTACCTACAGCTGGAGGCACACCTGCATGGGACACCTGCACTGCATGCTGCATTCTTTCACTATTGCCATATACAGCTGGGGTCATATTTAACCCATTCCCCACAGCAGGGATACAACCAGGGAGGTACCTGTGGGTTGTGTTTGAGTGAGCTGGGTGCATGTGTGCTATGGACACTACTTGCATCTGACACACAGATATGCATTGGGCATTCAAGTTATGCTTGCATGTGCAGGTGCATCAGCTGTTTCACACTACATCAGTCCTACCTCCTTTGTGATCTGTGAGTGTTTGGGTAGACAACACCGGTATCCCCTACTACAAGACCAGATAATGTGATACATACTTGTTTGTACTATTCCAAGGGTGTGCCCATTTCACAGTGACACAATATATACTGTATGTCTGGGGTACTTTCCCCTGAGTACTGCTTGTATATCTAGCCAAACAGCCAAGCCATATCAGTCTTTCAGATGGTGACACATATTACCACCATACATTTGCAATGGCTTACTGCTAGCTTGTGTTATACTGGTGGATGTTGTGTTTGGCACTGCAGTTGTGAGGACTTGTCCCTGTCATCAGCGTTAGTGGGCAATGGCCACCAGGTCTTACCTCAACATGCATACATGCCGACCACTCTCACACAGTATGAAACAAACGCCAACCTAACACGCACATACCTGCATATTGTGCAGATGCTACAGCCTATCCTACTACCTTGGCCACCTCTGTGCATCTGCGCTCCACTGGTATTATACCTACACATGCATGTTCCAACATTTCTACTTAGGGTTGTGGGGGGGGGGGTACACCTGACTGTTATGAGGTGTGTACATCGGATTGAGGGGGACACAGCAGACCATTACTACATACATAAGTAGGATTGGGGGGGAGCACACCTGACTGTTTATACATTCCTGCACAGGATTGGGGGGCACACCTGACTATTTCTACATTTCTAGACAGGATTGGGGGGCACACCCGACCATTACCACATAAATAGGTAGGGTTGGTGGGAGCACACCTGACTGTTTCTACATTTCTACACAGAATTGGGTGGCACCTGAATGCTACCACATTTCTACACAGGATTGGGGGGGGTCACACCTGACTGTTTCTATATTTCTACACAGGATTGGGGGCACACCTGGCTGTTGCTACATTTCTACACAGGATTGGGGGCACACCTGACTGTTACTACATTTTTACACAAGATTGGGGGGGCACACCTGACTGTTACTACATTTCTATGTAGGATGGGGGAGCACACCTGACACTTGTACACATTTGCTATGACTGTACTGGTATGTCAGGTACCCCATTTCATTCTGTATTCTAACCTATCATGCTGACTAGAGGCATATCAGAGTACTACAGATCTTAGCTTTGATTGACCTACCATTAGTTTCTGACTTTCTACCCTTCAGTACTAACATCCCACTGCCTGACCTGCTGTAGTTTGTCTGTGTAGGCCTGGGGGGGGGGGGTTTCCCATAGGTATCATTCAGTGGCCATAGCACAGCCTTTGTTTGTGTTTGTCTACACCTGTCCTGCTGGCTGTGACTGTTGTTGGGTATGTGAACCTCCCTGACTGGCATGTTTGAGTCACTTACCTTGTGGGTGTCCCAGTATTGAGGGTGGTGCTGCAGGGCTGCCTATGTTAGAGGCACATAATACACTCCCTACACATGGTTAAGCACAGGTAGTGGTGTCATGTTTGGCATCCCTTTTACTGTATGTTAGAGTCAGAGAGAGGTGTTATTCCCTGGGTCGCTCCTGTGTCAGTCTATGTGCTATGCATTGCCTCTTTGTCAAAGCCAGGGCATACTGGGCATGCCTCCTTCTGCCTACTGGGACAGGCTCAGGTTGTTCCTCCTCTGAGTCACTCTGTGCCTGTCCATTCCTTGGCAAAGGTGGGGGGCTGTGTGGCCCTGCCCCATGCTGTTTCTGCTGCAGCTGTTTCCACAGGATCATATTTTGTAGCATGGCATATACAATGACAATTTGGGTACACGTAGCTGGTGAGTACTGCAAGGCTCCACCGGATGTGTCCAGGCACTGGAACCATGACTTGAGCATTCCAAACACATGCTCTGTTATAATCCTGGTCTGTGTATGTGCCTCATTATGGGGTTCTTGTTCGGGTGTGTGTGTGCATTTCTGATGGGTGTCATCAGCCATGGCTCCAGTACGTATCCAGCATCCCCCACTAGGTGACCATGAGGGATGTACCCATTGGCAAATCTCTGATACAGCTGTGTCAGATGCCAGATGAGGGAATCATGATAGCGTCCAGGGCAGCCAGCACACACATTCATTATTATGCCCTGGGCATCGCACATGACCTGGCAGTTGATGGAGGGGAAGTCCTTGCAGTTGATTTAGAACCTACCCCACTCACCAGGTGGTGCTTTGATGCATATGTGTGGGCAGTCTATAGCACCCACTACCTCAGGGTATTTGGGTTCATATTATAAGCTCAAATGTCCTGTTCATCGAGTACGAAAAGAGTGACACATATTTAACGGACCGCGAATACACCGAGTAGCATAAACCATGAAATTTAAAATCACACATCATCACACTCGGCCAAGCCCACCGCCTGCGACATACTACCTACCCAAACAAAATAAATAAACACATACATACACTATATCTATGCACTTACCTTAACCCGTATCCTAACCCTAAGGTCTGTAACTATCGCACACTTACCCTACAGAGATATACCCAAACAAAATAAATAATCCACACACATACATTTAACAAAACCTTACTTCTAACCTTACATTAAACCTTACATACATTACCTATTTATGCACTTTCCTTAACCCGCACCCTAACCCTAAGGTCCGTAACTATCACACACTTACCTTACGGAGCTATGCCGCAGACGGGACAACTATGACAAATCGACATTTCGAATTTCCCAGTTTTGAACATTCGCTGTTTTCGTTTTTTGCGCAATACATGCCGCTCTTTTTGTATTCGCTGAACAGGACCTTCAAGCTTCTAATATGAACCCGGCTATTCTGCTATTTGGTGGAACAGTTGCATATTGCTGGCCAATGCCTCATGGGTGTTGGGGAAATATACATGCTCACCGGCATGTGCTGACATGGCATCCAGGAACTGGTGGAGTACCCTGAATGCTGATGCCTGTGAGATCCCCATCATATCCCCAGTTGGACCTTGGAAGGTACCCGTAGCTAGTATTCTTATGCCTACACATACCTTGGTATCCACTGGGATGGGTTTCCCTCTGTTAGTTCTGTGTGTCAGCCATGGCCGGTACAGCTCAAAAATCTGCTGTAGGAGGTCCCTGTCCACCCTCTAGTGCTCCACTATCTCCAGCTCATGTAGCCCCTGGTAGGTTACCCTGGGTCTGTACACTCTTCTCTGTCTCCTCACTGTGGGTTGGTCAGCAGCATTCACATCCTCACCACCCTCAGCCTCTTCCACAAGTTGTTGTATGATAGCTATTGCAGCCCGTATCATTTTGTTGTTTTGTCTGTTAAAACTTCTTGCTTGTATACACTGGTGGTGTAGAGTATGGGAAAAACCAGAGTAGAAGGTGTCTGCATAGTTTATAAAAGTGTTCTGGGCTGGGCTGTTCTGCTGCCTGTGTAATTGGCTGATTCGGATACATTTCACCCGACAGCTATGCTAGTTCTCCTTGATTAACTTCCTACTACTGTTTTCCCTTCCTATTGCCTTCCTGTTTAAGTCGAGAGGCACGCCACAAACACAGTGCTCAAATGTGCACAGAGATGTTATTTGCTGGTTTACCTTTTTTTTTTTTTTTTTTTTTTTAAACCCTGTGCGTGGCATGCACACCCGCTTAGGCAATGTAGGCAGACTCAGACACACACCCTTGCTTAGCTGTGCTTAGCTAGGAACAAGCCTGAGCCACAGGGCTCCAATCCACTTATAGTATGCCTGACACCCTCCCCCTGTGATGTCAGCTAACTCCTAGGCTTGCACCAAGCTATTCCTGCTCCTACACTGTTGTGACCTGACTAGCATGCTAGGGACAACTGGGATTCACTATCATTCCCCTCATTTGCATAGGATTGCCTGCTAATGCATAGTTACATGCCTCACACTGAGCCTCCCAACTTAGCAACCACTACTCACTGGCCATGTTGTCTTCTGCCTGCCATTGACTTTAATGTCAGAATAGTGATTTTAGTTAGAATGCTTATTTTAAGTTTACTTTCTTATTTTCCCCCTGATCCCGTTTGTGCGCCGCTGCCCTATGCTTAAACTGAAGAGATTGGCTAAAAAAAAAAAATGAAAGTTGACTTTTTTTTATTTTTCAAGCTGTTTCCAATGCCAATGGCCTTATACTTGGCCATTGGCATGCCTCTTGACTGATATGCACCCTTTATTTGGAGTTTTGGAATTTGCAGAAATGTACTCAGTTAGTAACAGAGTACTTTTCTGCAGATTACACTAGTCCTGCTCGGCCTGTTTCCAGCTTCCTGGATTACAAATTTACCTCATTTGCATGGATTTCTCCTGCATATGGGGTAGTTTGCATACAGGAGCTGAGTCCATGCAGGACTAGTGCAGGAGCGCTCGTGCCCCTGCAGGCTATTCCTGGATCACTCGGCAGACATATTGCCTGCTAGAGCTCCTGCACTAATCCTGCATGCCGTGCAAGGCTTGCAGAATCCGGGGGCTTGTCTCAGAAAATATAGTGGAAATAGTACATAATTTTTTTATAACTGTTTAAACTATTGCATAATGTACATTCCTATACAACCCATGCTTTGATAAAACAATTTTAACTATACAATATATACAAAAATAAAGTCCAAGGCTGTAGGAAGCACCCCACTGAAACAAAAGGCAATAAAAACGCTCTTTATTTTCCACAGTTTCACACAGAAGACATTAACGTTCACAATGACACATATGTTTTTGTCTGTAAAAAGACTTCATTATTTAAGCTTCAAATACAAATATGTCTTCTGTATGAAACTGTGGAAAATAAAGAGCATTTTTATTGCCTTTCATTTCAGTGGGGTGCTTCCTACAGCCTTGGGTTTTATTTTTGTTTATTGGTTATTGCTTTGAAGAATGGTTATTCTTCAGTTTTGAACATTTACTGATTGTGTTTTCTTTGTGGAATATGGAAAGCCCTGTTTCCTCACCTCAAGCAGAGAGAGGGAGGAGGGATGAATTAGGCCAAATGCGAAAGGTGATTGGGCAGCTTTCACAACTTTTGGACTTACTGATGCCCATTGGCCACTCCCTTGCTTCCTTGCTTTCATCTGGGACTATACCAGGCAATCAGGATACACTGAGAAATGGCAGAAAATGGATGGCGACTGCTGTTAATGGTGAAGGAGAGCAGCCTCCATTCAGTGCAGTGGCATTTAATTTACAGACTGGTCAGAATGTCAACAACAGTCAGGGTATAGGTGTTCCTAACCTCTTTTCAATCCAGGTGGCATCTGGAATTAACTTTAATGAAGGACAAGGAGTTCCTGGGACTTCTCGAGTTCCCCAGCAACAAGGTGACTGTTTTAACTTTAAAAACAGGGATGGGGGAACTGTTAAGCCCAGGCAGCCTTTTTCTGCCTGGCTGGTTGAAAAAACTAAATTTAACTTTAACACACCCAGAGACTTTTCAGCTGTACCTAATGAACCTGACACTAATAACTGTTTTTACAAGTTGGCTGATTTACTGGGCAAATATAAAACACTCAATATTGTCAATGAGTATGTAAAAGAATGTTTAAACAGAAGTATTGTTCCTAAAGGATTGCAGGTTTATAAGCTTCCTAACGATGTGGTGGTGGGTTCTGGCCTACATAATGAGATATTGGAAGTCTTTAATAAATGTGGTTTAGAAATTGTTAGGGTGGTAATTAAGCAGAATGAATTGACTATGGTTGGAGTTGCACAAAACTATTGAACATCTTAACTCCCAAATAACTAATGACTTATGCACACTGTGGAAACTGAGAAATGTAAATATTTTGCTATTTTAAATAAGACAGATGAAAAATGTACTGTGAATATTAATAGGAAGATAAAAAAAATTAGCGAGGGATATTGTTGAATACAGGGAGAAGCGATGTTATCCCACCCCAAAGGGGAACAGAAAAGACAATTTCCCTGATGAATACAAACATGGCAACAATTCTAATGTTAAAGGTGGTGGTGATGATGGATCTCTTGGTGAGAATCACCCTGACCATTTAGAGTATCCCCTCAATACTATCGGCCCACAGGTTGGAGAATGATATGCGGGGGACAATGAGGGAGGGGGGATTCTAACACCCACATTTAGTATTGCATAGACTGGTAATAAGTACACTTACAAAAACATTAATATTTTCAACTATAGTAGTATTGATCTCACTGTGGAACATTTTGATTTGTTGTCCAGGGGTTTTACATGTATTCCCAACAAGGGATGTGACCTTACCAAGCTTATTCTGGATTTAAAATTGTTCAATAGGAAGGTAAATCTAGAGCTTTTGTTTCAAGGTGAAGACAGAAACCATACTCCAGGTGCCATTAGATGCAAAAGTGAATTTAACCCCTCACTTCACCTCCAGATAAAAAAATTTGAGCTTTTGGTAGAGAATGAAATTCAAAAATTTTATTTTCACACCAAAGGCTTCAGAACAAACTTGAATCAAGGTGAAAGGAAAATCTTACAAAAACCTAGGAAAGACAGAAATGTCAGGGTTATGAAACCTGACAAGGGTGGGGGGGGGTGGTCAGTTCTGATGTGATGGACAATGTTATTTATAAAGGAAAGATAACACAAATCCTGGGGGACACTAATACATATCCCAGGGTCTCCAGGAATTAGATTAATTAGGCATATAGAAAAATTGACCTTACTATTTATGACCTCCTTTTGGAAGGCTTGATTGACCATGACACCTTTAAATATTTGTCCATAACCAGACCCAGGATACCTACCATTTTTGGTATCCCCAAGGTCAACAAGGACCAGGAGGATCCTCCCCTTAGGCCTATTGTGTCGGCTGAGGGCTCCAGGACAGCACCCCTAGCCAAATTAATGTGGATACTAAATTAAAGAGTTTGTTGGATACTGAGACTGAAATTTTAAAAGATTCCCGGGAGTTTTTGAAGGGAAATGATGTTAATCAGTCTTTTGATAACATAATTTTTGTAACAGTGGACATTGAAAATTTGTTTTCTGTTATACCACACTATTGGTTTAGACTGGCTAGAAGCAGCCATTCTGGAAAAATGTAATAGTTCTACTGACAACTTGCATGTGGTACTACAACTTATGGAATTAGTGTTAAAAAATAATTTCATGTATTTCGGTGGCGAGTTCTTCTATCAGATTAAGGGGCTGGCCATGGGGGCCAATTGTGCCCTCACTTATGCAAATATTGTACTGTTCTGGTGGGAAAAGAACTATATTCTAAATGCCAGAATCAGTTCCAGTTGGTCACACTATAAGCGATTTTTGGATGACATTTGTATTTTTTGGAGCGACACCGAGAGCAAACTACATGAGTTTTTAGATTATCTAGAAACTACTACCACATTTCTTCACTTTATCAGTACTGTTACTTATAACAACATGGACTTTTAGATGTAAGCATTATAAAGACATCCCAGGGTATTAAGTATAAAGTGTTTCACAAAGAAACCATTTCCAACTCCTATTTGCATTTTGGGAGTGCCCACCCTCATCATCAGAATAAAAGTATATTTAAAGGGCATATAATTAGAGCTAGAAGGATGACCTCTGTGAATGAGGATTTTGATGAGGAATGTGAATTTTTGGAAGGTCTGTTTAGTGAAAGACACTAAATCCGAAATCAAGAGTCCGTGTGCAGAAAAATATTTCCCTCTGCTAGGTAGGGGGACGTTGATTACTGGGAACCAGTGCATTGGTCTAGGTGGAGACCAATACAATAAGGCACTTATTACTGAATATAATTCAGATTCTCAGAAAGTAGAAAAGATTCTGTGGAGAGAATGGAACAGATTCACCACCCTTACTGACTTGAAAAATTTGGCTAAAGAACCCATGAAAATTATTTTTGAAAAGGAGAAGAACCTAAAAGAACTTTTTGAAGGTTGTAAGTCAGATATTAAAGGATATAATGTTAATAAGAAAGGAACATATAGGTGCGAAGCATGCTCACAATGTGCCTACATTACAAACACTGATAATATATTAATTTCTAGTAGGAATAAGGTGATCTATGGAACTAGTTAATGTAATAGCAACACTAGTAGTTTGGTATACTTAGTGATCTGTGGGCTCTGCAGAACCTATTATGTGGGCAAGACTGAACAAAAATAAAAAAAAAAACATATTTACAAGAATTTGTATGGCATTAGGACAAGGAATGACAACAATGCTTTGTACAAACATAGTTTGAGGTGTGAACATGCAAGTTTTTCTTTCTTTGTTCTTGAGACTGTTCTTTCTGATGCTAGAGGGTGTCCATGGGAAACCAGACTTGAATATATTGAATATAGTGAGGTATTTTGGCAGGTGACCTTGGATGCTCTAAAGCCCCTGGTTTAAATGAGAATATTTATATTGCCCCATTATTAAAATTAAGGGCTGCTAAACTATAGACCCCCTTTGTTCCTTTCATTCTATTTTTAGGGTTTTTATTAATTTCACTGTGTTCTTTTACAATAGTTTAGAATTGTTCTGGAAAGATTATCACACTTAATGTGAGCCGACACAACCTTTTCCTTAATGTTTGGAATTAAGGGCTCACTTTCTATTTTAACCACTTGAGGGAGACATTGTATTATGGTTTTAAGAAAATTAAATAAGATTTTTATATATTCTTGCACATATATTTAAACATATTTTATATATACATGCATTCAATGTTTATGATGTTTTACTGATAGTTTTGTTTGTCAATATTTTAATGTATAAGTAAGTTTTTAAAAAGTGGTGGTGGCTACTGTTTCAGTGTGAGAACAAGGTTTTAACCAGTACTAAGCAACAATTAGCAATCTTTGTTTTTCACTCCACGCATTTTATTGATGGCTTTTTAATAGCTGTTTGTATAACTTGAGGGAGGGAACACAGGAAGCTCATCTGATGAAGTCTTTTTACAGACGAAAATGTATGTGCTATTGTGCACGTTAATGTCTTCTGTGTGAAACTGTGGAAAATAAAAGAGTGTTTTTATTGCCTTTCGTTTCAGTGGGGTGCTTCCTACAGCCTCAAACTTTGTTTTCTTTATTGGTTATTGCTTTGAAGGCTGTTTATTCCTCAATTTTGAACATTTACTAACTATAAAATATCTTTAGAATCCATTACCTCTGCCTTCAGTCCAACACCACTACAATCATCACTGTATCAATTTTAATCAGAGCAATGGGGAAATAGTTCCCTAGTACCATTCGGTCTTACCCTGCCTTATGGGATAAGTAAAACCCTGGCCTTGGTAAAGTAATATGATAGTATTTCTTTCTTACTAGCCCTGCTCTGTAATGACCTAATGATTGAAACCCTTCTTCATGTACCACTTTCTAAAGCATACCATTTAGGCCTCTTAGCCATGTAGCCTTGCCTTCGTTGCTTCTTTAAGTTCAGCAATTTCTATGTTCCCGCCAAATTTATTTAGCTTCATTCCAGACAGACGATGCCAAATCTAGTTTCTGTGAGTGCGAATGTTGACATCCCTCCCTCTGTAAAAATCTTCAGTAATTTTCAGTATTTCTAGTTTACCATAACCCATCTCACAGTAATTTCTTCTTAAGGATGCTTTTATTTCATTTTACATTTATTTTCCATACTAAAGTTTTACCTCCCCTCTCTCCTTGCATCTTCCAAAACTCCTTCCTTCTCATTCCCCCCTTCTTACACATATGTGGTCTCTAGATCTGTTATCGTCCTCTACTTTAGAAATTAACTATCCAAACATCTCCCTTATTCCTTCTGCATGCCTCTCAGGTGCTGTTCCCAAATCCACATAACACATCTCCTATTCTTCTCCAGTGTCCCTTTTTAACAATTGCCACTTTAATGGGTATTTAAGCAATCCACGACTGCACCTCCCACAAGCAAGAGTGGATTATTGCTATTATGTAATTACATTATTTTTCTTTCTTAAATAATGTCTTTGTATAAGTGAGCTGTAATATTCCTCTTACTTCTCTCTTGTTTACTGATGTACTTTGCATGCGTATGGGATTTATATTCTCACACTTGTGTGATATATCAGTACAGTTCAGGAAAAGCAATGGAGAAAAGAGAATCTCTGTCACTGTTTTTTTTTTTTTCCAGTGTCATATGCTATAACTTCATAATATAAGAAATCTGGACAAAACCCAACATAAGAGGGGGGAGACAAAAGTCCAAAAACAGGGATGGATTTTAAATAGTGCTCATATAATCATAGAAAGTTTTTGGAATAAGAGGTTTTGTGTTAGCATGCATTTTTCTGAAGGATATGTAACTGAAACGTCTGCCATCAATTAATGACTTTAATCCCCAGTGGCTTGCCAGAAAACCTCAATTTTTATGAGAAACATACCAAAACTATGTGGCAAAAATCTGGACATTTTGTGAAAATCTGGACAGTTGATAGGTATGACTGCCAAGATTTTAATAGGGACAGCACAAAAATACAAGCAAAATCAGGTATGTTCCTGTTTCTTCAGTTTTGTAGAACCTACCTGATTTTGCTTGTATTTTGTAGTTTTTCGTAAGCATATGTCAATAGAATGTCTGGCCGCACAATGGTACTTCAGTAGCCAGATTTTGTTATTTTGGTATATGTTCAATTTACAATGGGCATATTGGTTGGGCTGTGTAATCAGTGTGCTCATTTCTAAATAGTAATGAGCCTTTATTATACAATTAACAATAATGCACTGTTTGTCTTCATATCTATAGTCAGGCTTCATATTACTTAATGATATTGTGTTTAATAACTTCAAGAATTATTTGTTCTTATCGTTCATAGGAACATAGGTATATACTAGGCTAATTACCTCTGATAGATTTATAAGTCTAGCCAGTCATCCCAATTGTATCCCACAAGTATATACACAAGTATATGTACCTTAGAAGTTATTTTAAGGGGTATATGCAAGCTAGGGAAATATTTACAGGCCGTCTCTGTCCATTAGAGGCATAGGTGCTAGACCAGGGTGTATTTCTGATCTCCCATCCACTGCTCCAGGTTTCTCTTGAATAGAGTTAGGGAAGAGATCTGCTTCAAATGGATGGAAAACCTTTTCTAGAGAAGGGGAATTCTCTGAAACATATACCTGTCCATCAAGTGTGTTCTGCTTATGTCACAAGCAAAGTTAAAATCCCTAGATTGAGCAATTCTGATGAGATTCATTTAGTGGATATGCAATAGTAGTTCCACCAGTGTGATCCAAGGATGCCTTGCATGGCAGGCATACATCACCTCTCAACAGTCTGTAGAAAACAAAAGTATACAGATAGGGCTTTGAGGTAATCTTCATAGGACATGCCATTTTTGCCCTGTATTCTTTCTGCGAGGAACCACTGGAAACATTCCAGTTGTTGCATGTGAATGGACAGATACTTGCCAAAGGAAGCATTGCACTTAATGATGGACCTGATGAGTGGCAAATGCAGTCAAATAATGACTTCTTTGGACATAGATAACATGCCCTTGCTTATAAGCTGAGCAACATAGAATAATTTCCTTACTATCTTAGACATAGGTTGGTTGAAAGATAGGTTACTATCTACATATGTATCCAAATCCCTGACTGCTGGTTTTATGCTTATGGGTGTGTTATTGATGAGTTAATTTCCTAGGGAGTCTGACTTCCAAAAGGATAGTATTATCCAATTTTGTCACTGAGTTTTAACCTATGGTTTTAGCACCAATCATTTGTCTGTGTTAGTTCTTCCTGCATGATGTTAGTGCCTTGGGGGATTCTATGACTGCTCCTAGTTTGGAATCATCTGCAAACTTGGTCAATTGGAGGCACTTGGCATTGGCCTTGAAATCAGAAAAGTAGATGTCAAAAAGTTGTGGACTTAGCTCATAGCCCTGAGGTACTTGGCTAGTGGCTGGCACCTTTCTGGATGTTGTTTCCCATATCCTAACTTCCTAGCTCCTACCTGAGTGCCATTTGGCTATTCAGTGCCTAACATAGGTGTTTGTGCCTATATCCATGAGTCTGTTTATGATGCCTAAGTGTGCTATTGTATCAAACACCTTAGCCAGATCAAGACAGTCACAATACACCATTTTGCACTTATTTTGGTGACCACCTCAAAGAAGTACAATAGGTCTAGTAGGCATGATCTGCCCTTGAAAAGAAAAAGAAACTGGGCTCAGTCCAGTGTTTGAAAATATTCTATGTCCTTATTAATCATTTCCATGGTAATTCTTTTCATGAATTTGCATATGAGACTAGACAGACTTATGGGTCTATATTTTGTGGAGTCTGTTGATGGTTCACCTTTGCAAAATGGATGACCATTGCAGTTCTCCATTTATGTGGCACAAAGCCTTTCTGGAGGATACAATTAAAGACTCCAGTGGTCCCAATAGGATATGTTTCTGGCTATTTAGCAGGCAACTTGGAATATTATTAGGACCCATTGGTGTGCAGTGTTTTTGGCCATAGAGACCTGCTCCCTAGTGATAGTTGGGGGGGGGGTATTTGATGGTATTTTCCAGGTGGTGGGTAGGGTAGAGAGGGAGGTAAAATTACAGCTGAATTTGCTGGCAACAAATTTGCAGTATTTTCTGGCTCTACAGTCCGTTCTGCACACTACTGTGTGTTGCACTTGAAGTATTGGGCATACCTAAAGAGAGCCTTCTGGTTGCCCTTTGCCAGGGAGTTTATCTTTACCTCAAATTTAGCTTTTGCAGACTTAAGTTTCCCTCTGAGATTTTTGTTTAGATTGACGAGTGTGGTTTTTCAATCGGGGGCACAACTCTTCCTAATCTCGGCTATGTCTTTTTTTTCTTCTTTTGTTGTACAGCCTGTTTATGTTTAGATTCCAACATGGTGATTTGTTTTTTGAATTAGTTCCGGGCTTATTACTGCTAGGCACAGCTGTCTCTCTGCATCTATTGACATGATTGTTCAGGGCTTCTTTTAACAATTCCAGACAGACAGCTGTGTTCTCAGGGTTTAGGTGATGGGACGGCTTGATATTTTGACAGGTTATCACTTAGTAGCAGAATATTTGCTTTAGAATATTTTCTAAATGATAGGAGGCTAGATGGGGGTCACATAACTGATTTTGTTTATGAAGGAAGATTCCCTTATCTTTAGCCATAGCCTGCTTCAGCAACCTCTTTCCTCTCTTTGTATGCAGCTGTCTTTCATTATAATTTTGACATGGTATTGATCTACTAAACATCCTTTCCCTATGTCTGTTCACCTGACCAGACTTCTATCTATGATGTTCCCTTGTATCAAATAATTGCTTGAGAAAATAAATATATTGGGCTCTGGGTGTGCTGTCTTCCAGATGTCTACCCACTGCGTTCTCTTTCCCATCCTAGTAGAATCTCTTTCAGCTTTGTGGTTATGGCCTGCCAACCATTTACTTAAACATGAGAATGACTGTAGCATTAAAATATCCTGACAACCCCTCAATTAATCAATGTTGTGTTTTCACTCCCATTGCTTATCAAACTCAAAGGTGGCAGGTCTATTTGATTGTTTTCAAAGAGAAAGGCTAAGAATTATGCACAGGTCCAGAAATAAACAAGCAGAAGCTGTTGTTCTGAAGAACTATGGGGATCAAGTCATGATTGTTTAAACTGTTGATTGAAAACTAATTGAAGTACCAAGAAACATATGTTTTCATAGGTTCATAGGACAATACTAGGCTATTGACACAGAGGTCCTTTTAAGCCTAGTCAAGAATTTTACCCATGTTCCCACAAAATCATCACCTGTTTTCACTGTCCAGCAGGGACACAGATAGGATCCCAGGGGTATATTTTCTGTTTCCCATCCAGTCATCCAGGTTCCTCATAAAGAGGGCTAGTGAGGTACTCTGCTTGACATGGAGAGGAAGTCTATTCCACAGATGGGGGAGTCATTGGGACACAAATCTATCTCACCAACAAGTTCTATTAATGTCACAGACCAGGTTGAGACCTTGTGTGTGGGTTGCGCGAGTGGAGTTTGACTTACGGGTATGCAGTTTTAAAATGAATATCATAAAATAACTGTCTCTAAAACAAATATGTAGTATTTATGATGTATTCAGAAATGAAAAATTCAAAGAGGTGTCCAAAAAAATCTAATGAAATATTCAAAGAGACGTATACTGAAGTAGTTAAAAAGCAGACAGTTCTGTCAAACATCATGTATGCAGACTGCAGAATCCCCCAAGGTCTTTATGTTTGGAAAATTACTGAGAAAGTCCTCCAAATATGCACATAGTTCAAGAACTGAAATACCAGAAATGAAATGCAGTAATTATTATGCCATTCTGAAAAAGTCTGCATATAAAACTGTATATTAATAAAGAGCTGTAATGGTACTTTATATGTCAGCTGCAAAAATGCCATAATGTTACAGAAAGGTCACAAAGCGAAGTGATATCTAAACTCTA
>NC_056739.1:1908100889-1908388389 GCF_019279795.1 Protopterus annectens | reverse complement strand
GTGTATAATTTACTACAAATCATTATTGATTTATCCTGACGTGCAGTTTTCATTTCATCATGGGATGTCACTGGGAAGAAGATGGTGATAAAAGGTCTTCAGTGAAAAAAATATGCAGCATTGTCCTGCACATAAACAACAAACAATGGCAGTGGCTGGGTACAAACTATATTGTGATTTATTTGAGATAAACAGATAGAGTAAACTAAAAGCTTTAAAATAATAAGTATATAAACTGTTATGTTTGCTTCACCTGCACTGGATTACCCAGCTGTATTCCTGCTCATGAATACTAAATAATGTGAAAGTGTGAAAGATTAAATCTGATAGCAGAATGCAGCCAGCACTCATACAGGATATGTATTTCTTCATTTATTTGCTGGTATGCATGCTTATGTTTGGTGAATGATGTAGAAATGAAACATCGAGAGTCTGCTTCATGATAAAAGTATATTTCATTACTCTATAGAATACTAGAAGTAACTTCAAATATGAATGAGTTCTCCATTTTATTATTGTTGTAAGCCCAGAAATCCTAATCATCTTGAAAGGTAAGATATTTTAAATAAAGGACTCAAAATCATTGTTTTCACCTTTGTTTTCATTTGATAAAGGAAGATATGAAAGAAAGGAGTCAAGGTGGGTGTCAAAAAGTGAGTGCTTTAGTAGTTAATAAAATAAAGTCTTAAATATAATCTTGGTTAGAGTAAATGGCAGACACCATTGCACCTTTATTGTATATGACTATAGCATGAACAGAAAGGTAAGGACTTAATTTTGCTGAATTGTAGTATCTTCCCACTTACATTATAGGAATTTAATGAAACACTGGTAATAGGTTCATAGGATGGTACTAAGCTATTGGCCCGCAGATCCTTATAAGCCTAGCCAAGAATTTTGCCCATGTTCCGTCATGCTTATTACATTGTTATTAATGTGATAATTAGTAATAGTATATAATTTCTACTCTTTAGTCACTGGAATGTGAATTCTAGGAGTTTATTTCACAAGACTGACACTTCAGAAAGTTGAACTTCTTATGTTCAACTTTCCAAAAAAAGTATAAAAATCTATGCCTGGACCCCACACTGCTGCATGTTATATAAACCAAGTCTGAGATGACACTACAGTGAGGAAAAGGGTAAAAGGGTAAATTGCCCAATCCCCAATGACTGTAATCTCCATGCAAATGCTTCATCTTTTCAGAAAGTCGATCATATGGTCTTGACCATATGAAGTTCGATTTTCTGAAGAGTCAATTTTTCTGAAGGGGACTCAAATTCTAGTCATTACATGGATAAAAGCAAACAATAAATATATAATATCCCTATAAGTTATTTCAGAAGCACATTTCTCCACAGAAAAGGTCACCTGCATGATCTAGAATCTGATTTTTTTCTTTAAATATCTCTTTGAGTGAATTGAGTATGTGTTTCCCAGTATATCCTCGATTTGTTCTCTAGTAATCATATTTTCAGGCAAGATGGAATCTATTTTGCCAATAACATACTTTTGTTTTGGATGTCATGACCTAAGTGTAAGGGAATGCCCCTTCTGAAATCAGACTGAGCAGTGGCTTTACAAAAGGATAGCTTACTTTCAATGAGTGCAGATGACCTCTAAAAGATTGGTTTGTGACCCTAGTGGCATTTTATATTTGTCATAAGGATTATGAATAGCTGCCACCTTCACTTCAAAGTGAACTTCAAGCACACCAGAAGATGTTTACTGACCACTGGCAGTTTGCACAGTTAAAGGTCATGAAACTGTTTTCCACCTGTAAAGAGTACTGATCAATACTGTAATATAGGCACCTTCATAACATGCAGTAGGATCGATAACCTTATCTGAAAATATTTCTTTCTTAACTACTTCTCAATTAAATTAAATATAATCAGTAAAAACGTAATGCAAAATACATTATTAAAGGTGTGACTACTTCATTAGTTCCCTTTATGTAACATGGATGTGATTTTATCAATTCATTCTTATTAGTATCTGAAACACCAAACTGATCATGAAACATGCTTAGTTGTGGATTTCAGGCCATATAAATGATTAACAGCATGAAAAAATAATCTTTACCAAAGTGTCACAAGGAAAGGAGCAAGAGCCTATGCTTTA
The DNA here is from genome assembly GCF_019279795.1 of Protopterus annectens. NCBI lineage: Eukaryota > Metazoa > Chordata > Ceratodontiformes > Protopteridae > Protopterus > Protopterus annectens. The sequence goes on along the minus strand of NC_056739.1, from coordinate 1,908,386,265 downwards.
AAGCATGTAGTAAATGTTACTTGCCTTCTTAGATCTGCTTTCTATTTTGCAGCAGTAGAATCCTTAGTTGTTTTATCTTTTACTATAGATGTTAATTATAGTTCATCACATCTAATCACATATGCCGTAATAACTACAAATCAAATCTGTTCTGTTTCCTTTCTTTTGCACAACTGGTCATCAACTGCATGCCAAAAAAAAAAAAAAAAAACACCTCAGCTAACCATTTTTTCATAAACTCAGTCTGGAAAGCTACCTTATAAATAATGCAGTATGAAAGTTATTTATCAAGATAGAATAAATTAAAACTTAGAAACAAATCATGGTTATAACTCTTTGGAAATAGGAATCGGGTACATATAGCAACCTTACCAGAATTCTGTTGGGTGACAGTTACTCTACAGATGCAAGACACAAGTAAGAATGATATGCCTAAGGGCAAACATTTCACGACAATGTGCAGGAAGCAAACTCATAAATTTGATAATATATAGACTTCTGGACTGCATGACGTTTAAACATAACTGCCTCTGAGAATGTCAAATGATCTCTCAGGGAATACTGATTGACATCACAGTAGAATAAGGTCTTAACCAAAGGTCATATGATTGATAAAGCCTGTGTTCTTTGTGGATAATCCACTAGTGTATTGATCTGTTATGAGTAACTAATAGATTAGATAGCATGTTAACTTTGGCACAGATTATAAAGTGACACCGCAAACACGGAATCAAGTTCTTAGTGAAAAACTGAACTGTGCCATGCCATTCCACTTAATGACTAAATGATGTATGTTTACATATTTGCATACACCTTTATTACATGTTGACCATTCTCCATGACACTGAATGATTTAGCAACCATTTAGCATATTTCTAGATATGTACTTATTTTTTAGTTGTTTCATATGAGTGCCAATAGAATCACACAGTAATGGTGCAAAAACTTTTAATTCCTAACATGAAAAGGGTATCATATATTTATACATACATATATATATATATATATATATATATATATATATATATATATATTTGTGGATTGCTATACCTTCTTAGACTTCCCTGCACTCCAAGGTACAGTGATCCCAGAATTAGTTTCTCCATCTGTCTGTCTACCTTATACATTAATCTGTCTGTGTAACTATGTATATATAAGTATCAAGAGTGTGAGGTGGTAAAGCCCTTACTTTTCCTGGAGATACATGGGATGAAGCCATACTGAAGAAGTACTTTAAACAGCATTATACCAAATATCAGTATTTGCAGTTTTCAAAGATGTGTTCAGTGTTATGAAACTTGTGATTGCAGGTTTCATACATTGGTCATGGAGTCCATCATAATGATTGAGATGTGGTCATCATAATGATTGAGATGTGGTCATCATAATGAGTGAGATGTGGTCATCATAATGATTGAGATGTGTGGCACTACAGAGCTGTTCTTTCAATAACAAACTGCAGGGCATTTAGTGCTGGTCTGTACCTACATTTAGTAATACAGTGAATGATGGCATTGCTATAAACCTTAAATAAATTCCAAAGATATTAACTGCATGAATGAATGAATAAAATACATAAGTAAAACAGTTAGAAATACAATTGTTGCAAGTGGTAGGAGTTATATGAATTTAAGAAATGGGAGCTGACAAATACTGACATATCTGATTGCTTTATTACATTCTCATGAAATAGGTGTCATGCTCAAAAAAATAATCAGAAGGATTTGCCCCCACAAATAATTCCTACTCTGTTCCAAATGGAAATATTAAACTAGTCCCAACAATGTGGATTGAGCTTAATAATGCTTATTGTTGTTTAATCTCGGTAAAAATGCCATCATCCATTAGAATGTTACTGAACAGCTTCAAAGTGTTCTATTTTTCCTCATTTAATTTAACAGTTTAAATTACATATATCAAATAAAATTAGTTATGCATGTCTTTCTACTTTCATTGCCTTATATAACTTAGATGTATATCCCATGTCTGCCCTTTTCTATTAGTATGACTGATTATAGACAGGTCTGCACACTATGACATGCTTACAGAGCCAGTAGAGTTCAAATGGCCTATAATATGGGGCTGCCATTGTCTGAACCCTTCACTATCATAGGTTTATCATCTGATGTCTATTAAAGTAGTGCGAGAGATACATTTCCTTATCCACATGATGTTTTGTGGTCTTCTTGCCTCTGTTGATGTTTTCGGCTCTTCACCTGGCTTTGCCTATCAACATTTAGCTCCCGCACATAGCTTTGTCTATAATGCCCCAAACTATACCCATTTACCCATTCCATCACATACTTTGCCTTAACTCTTCAACTCCATATTGAGACAGATTGTCCTGTTGCTTGATCATTTTATTTTAATGTCACCTTCCTACATATACTTCCCTGTTGTTATGCCTGGCCAGTAACAAGCCTATCTCTCATTCTCTGTCTAACCCATACAGTGTCACCAACTGCTTACTTTGAGGTATGTTAGCACCACCAAGGGGTCACTTGGTGTAAGATGAGGGGGGGGTTCTCTTCATACCTCTAATCTGCCTCTTCCTGAAATATCAATCTCTCCTTCCCATGTTTCCTTCTACTAAGGCCATAACCCTACAAGTTGGCTCCATAGCCCTTTCTTTCTTCTTTCTTCCCTGTAAAACAAGGCAGTGACTGGATGCTACTGTACCTTAGATAACTACTTCTAACAGGGAAAGATCAAATAAATATGACTCAGTGTTTAATAGGTTCATCTCACTATTTCTGAAAGCTTTCTGTCTTATGTCTGTTTCATCATGATGTATAACTAGCCCTCATTTCTTAAGCATGTTTTGATAATTGTCATATCACTGTTCATTTATCCTTCCAGGTCTTCCAGATATTTGTGCTAAATCTCTCAAAATGTTCAGAGGAAGATATTCAACTTGTAGGCATTCTCTTCCTTCTTTACTAGTTTCTTCAATATTCCATCCTTCTAATTTGCATATCTCTGAAAGTTTCAGTCTTAAAGGATGGCTAACTGTATTACATTACATTGTTCTCCTCCATAAATCCCTGCTTCTACTACAAGATAAGGCATGTACTTGGATTCCTGTGTGTTCCACTGCAAAATTACACCTTGCCAAGTTTGCATGAAGCCAGTTGCTTTATCAGTGGTTATCTGCTCCACATCTGTTGCATACTATATACATGGTATAAAAAAATCTAGTTGTGCCTACAGGGTATCTAATTTAATTCAGGTAAATTGTCTTTCGTAGCTATCATTTTTAATTACTTTATCCACGTACATGTTCAATCTCATCAATGGTGCTGAATTTTTAATCCTCTATTTACTTATTTTTAGTAAACTCACTTGAATTCCATTATGTCTTTTAATATAGACTTGCCTCCCTACCTTCAGTTGTTATCCCTTTCATATTTTAATTTTCCTTACATATCTTACTTCTTAGTCCCCTTCCTGTTTATCTGCAATACTTTTCTGTAATATAATTAACAATTCCCTGTATTCTGATTTTACTTAAATATACACATCCACATCACTACTGACTAATCAGTATTCCAGGTATTTATAATTCCACAGCAAAAAAATATATTTTTTTCTTTTTTTAAAAACATAACAACAGAATATAAATTAAACAGTTTTGCAATCATTTGCAATCAAAGTAGTTACATTTAAATCACATTTAAGTAAGCACTAAGGTTATATTATTCCCATTACACTAGCATTGTCATGTAATTTCCCTTTAAGTATATTTATTTGATAACAAGTTCAACTTAATCAAACTCTTATAATCAGGTTTTTGATACAAGATCTTATTGTTATTATCTTTATCTCTCTATGGCATACAATAGTGGTTTATTGTATGAAATCTTTAAAGGAAGGAGAAGCTGCTTTCATCCAACTCTTTGTTGTACCTTTCCTTGTAATAGTCTAAAATCTCTATAATAGAAGATATTCAGATATTTTGATGCATTCAAGAAATGGGACATTGATCTGCAATGACTTGCATCAAAGATTCTGAAACTACAAACCTGATCATATTGTCTTGATAAATGATTGCACGTCATTCCAAAAGCCTTTACATTTTTCAAATTAGAAAATGATATGCTATCAGCTTTTAAGAAATTGCTACATCATTAGCAAGTGATGTCTTGAGTTGTACCTATTTTATTCATACTAAAATGTGTGATACATTTTTGGATAAATACTTTTCTATGTGAAAATTTTCCAACACATACCAATAATTCTCAGACCTACCGATTTTAAACTCAGATGACTGTTATAACTATTATCATTTATCTCAAGTTTACTTAAGATTTTCCAGTACTTTCCTCTTATAATTGTTTCTAATACTAAAATTAATTTGTTCAACTTATATAATGATTGTTTTATTACACCAATTCCTTTAAAAATCATTAAAAAGTAACACAATCATTTTGGAAATCTACTTTTTTCGTTTGACTTTAAATTTATTTTATCTGAGATGTTTTGTCTTTAAATTAAATATTAGAATCCCACTAGAATTTTCTAACCAAAGTTACTTATTGCTCTATTACTGAAGAAATACAATTTTCCTTAATTCTATCAAATGATAAGGCTTATTTCTGTGTACACATCCCAGCATAAATGCCAAAAGGAAAAATGAGAAAATCACATTGTTAGTGTAACATTTTTACATATAAAATGTTTAATTTTTTTTATAGATTATTAGTAAGTTTATTTAAACAATAGTTTAATATATCTATATATATATATATATATATATATATATATATATATATATATATATATATATATATATATATATATATATATATATATATATATATCAGCTCAGTGTTTGTCTATAACATAGAAAATAGGTTTTAGATGGAAGCAATCACACATTATACTATGTATTTTGTTTCACTGAGCATCATATAATTTTTTGACAAATATAGTATTACTCTGTGAACTGATGCCAATATGTAATTCCCAATATTAGGAAATATGTTCCCCAATTATCTCAAGAGCTAGTTTGATTTGCATAAGCTGTTCTTGGCTTTGATGGATGCTACTAAAATGCCATCAATATTTTTTTAATTTCCAGCTTTATCATTACTTGGGGATAATGCCATAGTTTGAACCAAATATAATATTCATGAAAATAATTTAATTTTAATCAACATCAATCTGTCTTCAAAAGAAAAATGGAGTATAAAATATATATTTGATTTTCAAATATAAATCTGTTATAGCTAGTTCTTAATTATTTTATTTAGCATAATCTATAGTTACCATAATTCATTTAATATTATCATGTGTTTTATCTTTATGTATTAGTTTACTACTTCTTTTATGATAATATGCATATTAGTTTTATTCATTTAGTTAGTTAGTTCATTAGATAATTTAAAATAGCCTTTGAAGTTAAATTTTGACATCAATCAATACTATAAGGCAAGATAGAGTAATGCAATATTTCATACTAGAAGTGCCTATGTGTGACCTGACTTACAGTAGGTCAAGCTTAAATGTGTTATATACAATTTCTTCTAATGATAGAGCAAGTGAATGTTCATGTGGTATAGAGGAGGGGCTGCCATGTGAGCTAGATGCTGACTTGCTGCAATAATGTGACTTGCTGGATGCAGATGGTCCTACAGACACATATCTGCTAGAACTCTGGGGCCAAGAGCTTGAATGAGAGGGTCTGCTGCATGTAGATGTATGCTGATACACAGGGTTTGCAGTGCACATTGCCACCATGGGAAGATATTCCCATGGTTGAAAAGACAGTGGTGGTGAAGTGCATGAATTATCTCCCTCTGCAACCTGCAATGTCTCCATCTACTTGACTTTGTAATCCATTGTCACTTCCTTAAGAGTTATATAACTGCTGTGGAGTATGCAATCCAGCCGTTAAAGCTGACACATGTAGGCCACTGTTCTCAGGCTGTCCTGTGAATATAATAACATTATCATCATCATCAACAACAGCCATTCTGCCGTAGACTTTTTCCAGCTGTGGTGGTAAAGTGCAAGGGCTACTTCCTGCAGCTGACCCTTTGAAGAATTAATTTTATTACATTAGTACTGAGACAATAGAGAAAACTACTGATTGCTGTGTAATGAGTTGTACAGAAGACTTATCATGCATACTCACTTCAGTTTAATGACAAGTAGAAATAGAACTTTCACCTGTTGATTGTAAATATCATGCTATATGTAAACTATTACCCTCTGCTGTCATGCTGTTACTGTGTATATGTCATGCTGGATGCACTATGCTTCCAGAACTAATCTGTGGATGCAGCTGAAGTGGATAGTTGCTGGTCTCTGATCATGCTTGTGCCTTCCTCAACAGTGCCATAGTCATCTACTCATATAGACAGTAGGAATTCTCCATCAGATATTAAAGGATAAGTGTGGAAGATCCCCCATCAGTACTGCTATGGACAATGACATTCTGTTTTGCTTTTGTCTGGCATGAGCTACTATATCCTTGGCCCATTTTTGCACTGTGTCAAAGTATGGTCCCTCCTCCAAACAGCATTTATGTCCATAAATGTCTGGTTCCTACCTCTCTCAGATTGGTTTGGCCCCCCTTTTGCAACAGAGGCTTAAAAACAAACAAACACAAGGGTGTCTTCAAACCACTTTCTATACAAAACAATCCAAATTAGTTGCTTTCATCCACAGCTAATGTATGAACTTCATCAGACAAAATAGAAAATACAAACCAACATTTAAATAGGTCAAATCATTGTCACATCACACAACACAAAAAAAAAATTAAAGATACATACTTCCAACAAGATTCCATAAATTCCATCTTATTAAATAAAAAACAAATTGATTTGTATAAAACACTAAAACTATTAATATTTAAACTAACGTTAGCCCATAATTATCATCTTTCCAGAGATTTTAATCTCAGATACAAAACGACAGTCACCACCCAATGTTCCAACAGCTTAGAAACAAAGTCTATAAGCATAAAAAAGCTGAGCGAACACCACGGCTATAAAAAATAAAAAGATTTATTCAGTCTAAAATGGACAAGTGCTTTCACGTAACTAAAGTACGCTTCTTCAGATCCTTAATCTAAAAATACATTTTAAGGAACATTGGTTGTTTAAACCAGGATAAATGTATGCATTAACCTTAAGTTGCCAAAAAAGCTCTCTTTCCTCTAATTGAAGAAGCCAAGGTCCACCCCTAATGTTTTTGTTCTCATTATCAATAATCAAATAGTGAAAATGGTGTCCAGGATTTTCCATGACATGTTTAGCCAAGGCATTTGTGACATTCTGCTTACCTATATTATATAGTTCATATATTCTTTGTTTAAAATGCCTCTCCATTTTGCCAATATAAAACCCAGTGCAAGGTTGGCACTGGACAAGGTAAATAGCTCCAGGAATGTCACAGTTAAATTTGCCTCTAATTCTATATACAACATTTAACAAGACAAAGAAAAATCCAATCTTCCGTGGTGAAGAAATAAATATTTAATAAATCCACAAACAAGCAAAAATGAGCACTTTTGTCTTGAGCACAAGACTTCATCAGATGTCATTTTTAAAAAAACAACCCATATATATATATTTATATATATATATATATATATATATATATATATATATATATATATATATATATATATCACAGACAATTAATTAAAACACTTCATGAATTGAGTAATTGCATAATTCACTAATTGAATAAAATTAAGGTTTAAAAAAAACGCAGGTTCACTGCTGAAAAACAACAAGTGAATAAACCCTTTTCTTTAACCCTCACAAAGATAAAATGTATATGTGTCGGTATTTTTATAGCTGATATAAGAAAATGTATTATACATATGAAGCTTTCAAAAATAGTACAGGTTTAATTGAAATGTATTCGTTAAGTATGGGGTACATACTAGATTTAAACCTAAGCTGCCATCTAAGCTCTCTGTTCAATAATATATTTCTAATGTCCCCTCTCCTGGAATTGTTTCTTACAATATCTATAATCCCAAACGTAAAAATGCTGGGGGAAACACAGTCTAGGGTGTGTTTATATAAAGCACTTGTCTTTTTTTTAGACTTGATATTGTATAGATGTTCGTATATTCTATCTTTCAAAGCCCTCTCCGTTTTCCCTATATAAAATGCTGTGCATCCCCCACACACAGCCAAATAAACTAACATCCTAGTGTTGCAATTACCTTTACAAAATGTACACAGCTATTTAACCCATTTTGTAAATGTAAAAAACGTTCCTTAATTATGTAGGGACAATATCTACATCTTCCACAGGTGGTTGTACCTTGTTTATCTTTAACATTTCTAGCATATACCTGTTCAAATTCACTTTTCAAGTTTCTACCAGTTCTGTAAGAAAATATGGGCCCATCCCCCACTAACTCTTCTAATTCTTTATTAACTTTAAATATACTCCAATTTGCCATTATGATGTTTGTAAAGGGCTCAGTAAAACCATTGAACTCCACTACACATGCTCTTTGGAAATTCCTTGTGTCTCTATCATAATTAGAAACCAGTAAGGGTTTACCTAAAAGTGCCTTGTACTTGGTACCCCATCCTCTATACACTTTGTTCAAAATATTCTGAACAAATTCAATGGGGGTAACCCCTGTCCACAAACATTTCCTTCAAATTGTCAAACTCTTTTAGCAGTTTTTTTTTATCTGAAGTCATCCTTGCAATTCTGACTGCTTGTAACTTAACCAAACTTTTTTTCTGAAATGTAGAGTGGCTACTAGTGAAGTGCAAATAACTATTACACCAAGTGTCTTTTCTATAAATCTTGGATTTAAAACCATCTTTTGTGTAAGATATAGTAGTGTCCAGGTAGTTTATATTTTCTTTGTCCCAAGTGTAAGTAAATTTGAAAAAAGAAGTCGTACCATTAATATATTGCATAAAGGAGTGAACTTTCTCTTCTCCTCCCGTCCACAGAAAAAAAATGTCATCCAAAAACCTAACATACAAGCATATATTGTCCATGAAGGGACTATTGAAAATGTACCGTTGTTCCCACTGTAACATAACCAAATTGGCATAAATGGGGACACAAGCTGCCCCCATTGTTATACCACTGATCTGTTGGTAGTATTCACCTTGGAAATGCAGGTAATTATGATCAAGTACCATTTCCATTAGTTCCAAAACAAGTAAAATTTTATCACCTGTCATGGTCGAAAATTTGTATAAAGTATCTGCAAAGTATTGATGCCCTAGATTTAATCTGGTAAATAAATCTTTAACATCTATGGTCAGCAAACTAACATTTTCTGTCCAAATCTCCTGTGTTAATTTACTCAAAAACACCCATGAGTCTTTAATCAGATTGTCTGCTTACCTATATTATATAGTTCATATATTCTTTGTTTAAAATGCCTCTCCGTTTTGCCAATATAAAACCCAGTGCAAAGTTGGCACTGGGCAAGTTAAATAACTCCAGGACTGTCACAGTTAAATTTGCCTCTAATTCTATATACAACATTATTAATACGAAATCTGTTTGATGCATTCATAAATTTACAAAAATTGCATCTTCCACAGTTAACCATACCAGTGTTAGAAGTGTTCACATATGTTTAACTTTCAAGGGTGCTCTTTAAATTACAGTTTTGCCTATGGTTAGTTGCACCTGGATGGTTTCCGAAGCCATGCGTTGCCACCAACTTGGAGGTGTGGGTATCCTTTATGAATATGGATACACCCCTCCTTTTGTGGTGTGGTCCAGGTTTTGGGGCCGGAACGCATGATATGAGGTAAAACCTAATAGTGCCGGGTGCTCTCAGGAGCCTTGAACCAGGTTTCAGTTACAGCACAGACATCGATGTTCTCCATACTGAGAAGGGCCTCGAAAGTGCGTGCATTTTGAGATTTAGACTTGGCATTGAGCAGCATTACCCTCAGTTTCTTCCCATTTTTGTTTTCTAGGGTGGTAGGTTTAGAATTTGAGCCTTGCCTAAAACGGCACTAAGGGGGTGGCAAGAGCCTTAGCCAATATCCGGAATCCCAGGGGTGACAGGTGCAAGCCGTCCCTTGTGAAGCAGCGTGGCTTGTCAAGCATGTCATCCCAGGCAGACAGACACTGGATCCCCTTTGAATGACACCAGACATTAAGCCAATTGTTAAAGCTGATCATCTTGTCTCTATATTGTGGCATCATTCTTGGTGAAGGAAGGATACTGCTCAGGGTTAGGTCATACCTGCCTGGGCTACATAATCAGAGAGCTCCTCTATGTCTCTTTTCATGTAGTCCAGGGAGGCACGTCTCAGGTCATTCACACCAGCATGGACAATGACGGTGTCATATTTGTACTTGCCGTGGAGGACCTGGAAGTGCTTGTGTTATGTGGTGGATTCTAGCGCCCAATAGGCAGCTTACTGTGACCCTCTCCTTGTTCAGCCTGGTGAGTGGGGCGTCAGTGTGTCTGACTATGGAGTCACCTATGACAAGTATGTTTGGTGTTGTATTTGGCCTTAAGGGCTGTGACTGCTTTACACACTGCTTTTGTGGTTTATGTGTTGCTTGTGGGGTGTCTTGAGGTAGCAGTTGTTTGGGTGTCTGCTTTGGAGGCCTCTGCTGTTTAGGTAAATTTTTACTCAGAGCCTCCGAGTATGTCTTTGTGTGTTTATGTGTTTGATTCAGTGGAGTGGTAGCATTATGTGAGGCTGGTTTTGTGGTGTGTGTAGTTGCCTTCTCCTCCTGTCTGGTCTTGCCAGTCCTGAGTTGAGAGAGCTCAGCCTCCAGTTTGGCTAAATAGCTGCATCTCTCGCAAGTATTTGTGTTATGTGGGAGGAGGAGAGGGTTGTCTGTGTACACGAGGCAGTTATAACATTGCCTCAAGATTCCCAGATTCACCAGCTGGACCGGAGAGGAGATTAAAGGATAAGTGTGGAAGATCCCCCATCAGTACTGCTATGGACAATGACATTCTGTTTTGCTTTTGTCTGGCATGAGCTACTATATCATTGGCCCATTTTTGCACTGTGTCAAAGTATGGTCCCTCCTCCAAACAGCATTTATGTCCATAAATGTCTGGTTCCTACCTCTCTCAGATTGGTTTGGCCCCCCTTTTGCAACAGAGGCTTAAAAACAAACAAACACAAGGGTGTCTTCTAACCACTTTCTATACAAAACAATCCAAATTAGTTGCTTTCATCCACAGCTAATGTATGAACTTCATCAGACAAAATAGAAAATACAAACCAACATTTAAATAGGTCAAATCATTGTCACATCACACAACACAAAAAAAAAAAAATTAAAGATACATACTTCCAACAAGATTCCATAAATTCCATCCTATTAAATAAAAAAACAAATGCATTAGTATAAAACACTAAAACTATTAATATTTAAACTAACGTTAGCCCATAATTATCATCTTTCTAGAGATTTTAATCTCAGATACAAAATGACAGTCACCACCCAATGTTCCAACAGCTTAGAAACAAAGTCTATAAGCATAAAAAAGCTGAGCGAACACCACGGCTATAAAAAATATAAAGATTTATTCAGTCTAAAATGGACAAGCGCTTTCACGTAACTAAAGTACGCTTCTTCAGATCCTTAATCTAAAAATACATTTTAAGGAACATTGGTTGTTTAAACCAGGATAAATGTATGCATTAACCTTAAGTTGCCAAAAAAGCTCTCTTTCCTCTAATTGAAGAAGCCAAGGTCCACCCCTAATGTTTTTGTTCTCATTATCAATAATCAAATAGTGAAAATGGTGTCCAGGATTTTCCATGACATGTTTAGCCAAGGCATTTGTGACATTCTGCTTACCTATATTATATAGTTCATATACTCTTTGTTTAAAATGCCTCTCCATTTTGCCAATATAAAACCCAGTGCAAGGTTGGCACTGGACAAGGTAAATAGCTCCAGGAATGTCACAGTTAAATTTGCCTCTAATTCTATATACAACATTTAACAAGACAAAGAAAAGTCCAATCTTCCGTGGTGAAGAAATAAATATTTAATAAATCCACAAACAAGTAAAATGAGCACTTTTGTCTTGAGCACAAGACTTCATCAGATGTCATTTTTAAAAAAACAACCCATATATATATATATATATATATATATATATATATATCACAGACAATTAATTAAAACACTTCATGAATTGAGTAATTGCATAATTCACTAATTGAATAAAATTAAGGTTTTAAAAAAAACGCAGGTTCACTGCTGAAAAACAACAAGTGAATAAACCCTTTTCTTTAACCCTCACAAAGATAAAATGTATATGTGTCGGTATTTTTATAGTAGATATAAGAAAATGTATTATACATATGAAGCTTTCAAAAATAGTACAGGTTTAATTGAAATGTATTCGTTAAGTACGGGGTACATACTAGATTTAAACCTAAGCTGCCATCTAAGCTCTCTGTTCAATAATATATTTCTAATGTCCCCTCTCCTGGAATTGTTTCTTACAATATCTATAATCCCAAACGTAAAAATGCTGGGGGAAACACAGTCTAGGGTGTGTTTATATAAAGCACTTGTCTTTTTTTTAGACTTGATATTGTATAGATGTTCGTATATTCTATCTTTCAAAGCCCTCTCCGTTTTCCCTATATAAAATGCTGTGCATCCCCCACACACAGCCAAATAAACTAACATCCTAGTGTTGCAATTACCTTTACAAAATGTACACAGCTATTTAACCCATTTTGTAAATGTAAAAAACGTTCCTTAATTATGTAGGGACAATATCTACATCTTCCACAGGTGGTTGTACCTTGTTTATCTTTAACATTTCTAGCATATACCTGTTCAAATTCACTTTTCAAGTTTCTACCAGTTCTGTAAGAAAATATGGGCCCATCCCCCACTAACTCTTCTAATTCTTTATTAACTTTAAATATACTCCAATTTGCCATTATGATGTTTGTAAAGGGCTCAGTAAAACCATTGAACTCCACTACACATGCTCTTTGGAAATTCCTTGTGTCTCTATCATAATTAGAAACCAGTAAGGGTTTACCTAAAAGTGCCTTGTACTTGGTACCCCATCCTCTATACACTTTGTTCAAAATATTCTGAACAAATTCAATGGGGTAACCCCTGTCCACAAACATTTCCTTCAAATTGTCAAACTCTTTTAGCAGTTTTTTTTTTATCTGAAGTCATCCTTGCAATTCTGACTGCTTGTCCCTTAACCAAACTTTTTTTCTGAAATGTAGAGTGGCTACTAGTGAAGTGCAAATAACTATTACACCAAGTGTCTTTTCTATAAATCTTGGATTTAAAACCATCTTTTGTGTAAGATATAGTAGTGTCCAGGTAGTTTATATTTTCTTTGTCCCAAGTGTAAGTAAATTTGAAAAAAGAAGTCGTACCATTAATATATTGCATAAAGGAGTGAACTTTCTCTTCTCCTCCCGTCCACAGAAAAAAAATGTCATCCAAAAACCTAACATAGAAGCATATATTGTCCATGAAGGGACTATTGAAAATGTACCGTTGTTCCCACTGTAACATAACCAAATTGGCATAAATGGGGACACAAGCTGCCCCCATTGCTATACCACTGATCTGTTGGCAGTATTCACCTTGGAAATGCAGGTAATTATGATCAAGTACCATTTCCATTAGTTCCAAAACAAGTAAAATTTTATCACCTGTCATGGTCGAAAATTTGTATAAAGTATCTGCAAAGTATTGATGCCCTATGATCCTCAGGATGCTGGTAAATAAATCTTTAACATCTATGGTCAGCAAACTAACATTTTCTGTCCAAATCTCCTGTGTTAATTTACTCAAAAACACCCATGAGTCTTTAATCAGATTGTCTGCTTACCTATATTATATAGTTCATATATTCTTTGTTTAAAATGCCTCTCCATTTTGCCAATATAAAACCCAGTGCAAAGTTGGCACTGGGCAAGGTAAATAACTCCAGGACTGTCACAGTTAAATTTGCCTCTAATTCTATATACAACATTATTAATACGAAATCTATTTGATGCATTCATAAATTTACAAAAATTGCATCTTCCACAGTTAACCATACCAGTGTTAGAAGTGTTCAGATATGTTTAACTTTCAAAGGTGCTCTTTAAATTACATCCTTATTAAAAATTACCCCAGGTCTGTCAGTAATTTTTTGTCTAATAAGGGGTTCTTCCAATAAGATCACCCAATTTTTTTATCAGAATGTCCCTCAGATGACTAGCATCAAGTGAATAAGGTGTGATAAATTTTAAAGAATAATCAAGGCCATTGATCATAAGAGGTAAAGATCCATTACTGGATTCATGATTTAGATTAACTACTTCTCCATCATAAATGGGCTCAGTAGATTTCCTCGATGTTTCATTTAAAATAGGTTTAAACCAACCAGAATCCCTTTTTCTCACTACTACGACAATAATATCATCAAGCAAGTAAGAAGGGTAGGATCTTTTGAGAAACATTTTTTTTTAAAGTATCACAATCCAATAGAAAATCACTATCCAATGAGGTCATTCTATCAGCTCTTACCAATTGACCCTTAATAACTGCCTTTTTTTGATGAAATGGATGAGAACTGTTAAAATGCAAAAATGTGTTTGAATACATAGGCTTATGGAAGATTTTAGCTAAGTATCACTTGTTTGATTTATGTTTCATCAACTGAACTTCCACATAAGAGATGTTATCAGTACTATACTCAAAGGTAAATTTGAGAAACAATGTAAAATCATAAATTGATTCCACAAAGGTGAAAGCCTCATTCTATCACCCTTAAAGATGATAAAAATGTCATCCAAATGTCTAGTATACCAAAAACATTTTCTTAATTTAGGTTGTTGTTAAACAAAAATTCTTCCTCCAAGTAAGCCATTTCACAGTTAGCAAAGCTGCCCCCACATGGGGAGCCCATTGCAGTAGCTGTTATTGCAAATAATGTTTACCATTAAATATGAGGAAGTTATTAGTCAATACAATGTCCATTAAATATTCAATTAAGTCAACCTCATCACTGGGAGCCCCCTTCTTGTATAGAACTTCTCTAACTCAACTGAAGCTCATGTGGGATGACTGTATATAAATTCTTGACATTAATGGTGAGAAAATTAAAATTACCATCAAAACATAAAGAATCAAGGGACCCCAAAAATCCCATGAATCCTGGCTGATTTGGGGTTCACCCTCTAGGTACTTTTTCAATTTCAAATCCACAAGTTGGGCACATCCATAAGTAATACAATTCCTCCCATCAACAATGGGCCGAAATGGCGGATTTATCAAATCTTTATGGATCTTTGGTAAACCAAAGATCACTGCTGTTATTGGTGCTACCATATTTAGATAATTAAATGTATTAAAATCAATACTATTATCAATGAATAAATCATTAATTAAGGATCGTACTCATTGGCAAACACCCTTAAACTCATTCAGTGAATCCTTTAAATATGTTTCAGTACTAAGAATACACAACATTTTGTTCACATAGTTGTATTCATTCTTAAAAATGAACCCACACCCTTTGTCTGACTTTAGAACTCGTATTTCTTGAATTTTTAGCAAATCTAAAACATTTCTTTCAGCCACAGAGATGTTAGGTTTTTCTCTTTTACTTGCATATTTGTTTATTAAACACCTAATGTCAAGTCCGTACAGTTTTTCAAAAAATAAAAGAGTACTATTAAGAGGGGGTTTAAATATGCTAGAGATTCATAAATCATTGTTCAAACTAGCATGGGATCCCATTAATATTTTTAGATTTAACTTACGTGTAAAAAGTTTTAAATCCAACAAGGTGCTGGACAAATCCACTTGTTTGCTAGGTACAAGCGACTACCCTTTGGAAAGTAAATCCACAAGTTCAATAGGGGCATCAAAGTCCGAATAGCTATATATTCTAAAATCACCAGTAGAATTCAAATGAATGCTTAAATTGTTGTTGGTAGGTAAAGTTGCATTGCAAGGGAAACTTAGCCCATCAAGTCCATTTATTATCTCCGACGTCTGTTGGGTTTCTTGTAACATTGATTGTTAGAAGAAATGCTCTTTGACTGTGGTTTGTTCCCCTTCCTGCCTGCTTGAAAAACCTGGTTGTTTGATTGGGTGACATTATCTGACTGCTGTTTTAAATGCTTACTGCATCTTACTGGCTCATTACCATCATTATAGTTTTATCTTGGGTTTCATAGGAAAGCTGAATGTTACTATCGGGATCACGCCCATCATTTAAATGACTAGGTAAATTCCTCATATCATTGGTTGGCAACTCATGTATATTGGAGATGGATGGAGGTGGGCATGCTGTTCCATTAGAATAGTCCCTCCTATCCCGCTCCAGTTTTGTCATTTTAATTAGTCTTAATTTTGTTAAAGTGCTCTCAATGCTGCCGAAAATATGATCATAGTCGTATTTGTAACGAGGAAAGTCCTCACCTTCTTTAATGATAGTTTCCAAAGCCAAAAGTTCATTTTTAAGCACGGACATCTCCTCATTATAATTTTTAGTGAGAATTTTAAAGAACTTACAACCCTATAAGTCAAACAGTTAGGTGAGTTCATGATAGAAAGGAGAGTTGTAAACAAATCTATTAGGAAATCTCCACTGGCGTAGACACTTGGGGATTTGGTGTCTATTGGTGCATTCTTGCAAATAAGAAATTTCAAGCTGTAACTTTTTGAATTTGAACAGCTTGGTATCAAATGATTTTAAATTGTTGACAATATCACTTCTGATGTTGTCATTGATACTAGCTGCACCTTCAGATAATAAGTCAGTCAGTAAATGAACAGATTTGTTTAAACAATTAAATAAAGAAGGTGTGGTAACATGCAATTGGTGGTGTAGTCTTTTTCTAATTCCACTGGAACTGGAAGTATAAGAAGGGCCAGGCAAAGAGTGGTTTAAAGCCAAACTCAATGGTGCTGAAGAAACATTGGTGAGTACCAAATCTGTACCACTAGTTGTTTACCTCAGTCACCCAGATTCAGTAGCCACATGCAAGGTCAGGTTAGCTCCACGCAATCTCACTGGTAAATCATCCACTCGAGCAGTAAGTTGTTGTATTAACAAAGTCAAATTCCCCACAGCATTTGCTTCAATGGTAGAATCAGTTCTCTCTTGTGACAAGATAGATCGTGAAATAGGAGAAAGACTACTTGCTATAACAACAAACTAGTAAATGAAATTGTACAACAAACCAGCTAAAAAACAAATGAAGGCAACGGTATCTTTAAATCACTTAGGAGGAAGGATTTTTGTTTAACAACAACCTATATAAAGAAAATATTTTTTGGTATACTAGATTTTTGGATGACATTTGTATCATCTTTAAGGGTGATAAGAATGAGGCTTTTAGTTTTGTGGAATCAGTTTCTGATTTTACATCATTTCTCAAATTTGCCTGTGAGTATAGTACTGATAACATCTCTTATTTGGATGTTCAATTGATGAAAGATAAATCAAACAAGAGATACTTAGCTAAAATCTTCCGTAAGCCTATGTATTCAAACACATTTTTGCATTTTAACAGTTGTCATCCATTTTATCAAAAAAGGCAGTTATTAAGCGTCAGTTGGTAAGAGCTGCGAGAATGACCTCATTGGATAGTGATTTTCTATTGGAATGTGATACTTTAAAAAAAAGGAAAATCCTGGACACCATTTTCACAATTTGATTATTGATAATGTGAGCAAAAATATTAAGGGTGGACCTTAGCCTCTTCGATTAGAGGAAAGAGAGCTTTTTTTGGCAACGTAAGGTTAATGCATACATTTACCATGGTTTAAACGACCAATGTTCCTTAAAATGTATTCTTAGATTAAAATCTCCAGAAAGATGATTGTTATGGGCTAACAATTTAAATATTAATAGTTTTATTGTTTTATACTAATGCATTTGTTTTTTTATTTAATAGGATGGATTTTATGGAATCTTGTTGGAAGTATGTATCTTTAATTTTTTTTTTGTGTTGTGTGATGTCACAATGATTTGACCTATTTAAATGTTGATTTGTATTTGCTATTTTGTCTGATGAAGTTCATACATTAGCTGTGGATGAAAGTGGTAATTGGATTGTTTTGTACATAACGTGATTTGAAGATACACTTCCCTTCGTTTTTTTTTTCCAACAGTTGCTTACCATATGCCATTAGGGCCCCATGAAAACATGGTTCTCCTCAAGACTGAACTTTTCTTTTCACTGTCTTGATGTCTGGAGCTATACCATGCTTTAACCTGAAGCATTTTATATATATATATATATATATATATATATATATATATATATATATATATATATATAAAACCCTAATGAAACTTAATTTAACAAAATTAAACATTCTCATCACCCCCGCAACAAAGGACATGCAAGCAAGCTTGAATTATTGACACATACATTCCCCTTTAAACTATGACAGCAGTGCTGTAGGGAAAGAAATCTTAAAATCATAAAATCACTGATAATCTAAGTACAGCATACCTAATAATTCCATCATGTAAATACAACAAAGCAAATATCAACTGAGCAATGTCCTTCTCAGCCTTTCATAGGTTCATGGGTTCATAGGTTCATAGGTTGGTGCTAGGCTATCGGCCCTAGGGCCTATACAAGCCTAGCCATGACAATTCCCTGGCTATTTCTTCCCACACTATTTACTTCACTGGACCCCTGTCTAGCAGGGTGACTGTCATGATCCCTGGGGTGAATTTTCTTTCTCCCATCCAATCATCAAGGTTCCTTTTGAAGAGGGCCAAAGAGGCGCTCTGCTTGACATGTATGGGCAGTCTATTCCAGAGTCTGGAGAGTCTCTGGGTCAGGAACCTATCCCTCCAGCATGTTTTTTTATTGTGATGACAGGATTTAGATCCCTGGAGTGTGTGGCTCTGAAGGATTGGGATTTCTTTAATTGTAGCATGTCTATCAGCTCTGGGTTTGACATGGCCTTGTATGTTAAGCAGAGATCGCCTTGGAGTAGACAATATGCGACTGAGTATAGCTGGAGTTTTTTAAGGCGGTCAGCATAGGACATCTGCTTTAGGCCTGTGATTCTTTTAGTGAGGTATTTCTGTGGCCTTTCCAGTTGTTGCAGATGTCTTGAGAGGTACATACCAAATGGGGTGTTGTATTCTATAATGGGTCTAATGAGGGATGAGTACAGTGGGACAATGACCTCCTTTTTTCTGGATGAAAAGCCCTTAGTGATGAGGTGTGCCACATAGAAGGATTTCTTGACTGTTGTGGTGATGTGGTTATGGAAGGTGAGACTACTGTCCACCTGTGTTCGTAAGTCTCTTATCACACTTTCGGTGTTTAGTGTACTGCCGCCTATGTGATAATTCACGGGTACGTGTTTTTTCCCAAAGGGGAATAACTATACATTTCTTGGCATTGAGCTTGAGCCCATGGATCTGGCACCAAGCATCTGTTTCTGTAAGGCCCTTTTGTAGAGTATCCACATTATTTGGGGATTCAATAATGGCTTCCAGTTTGCAGTCATCTGTGAACTTTGTTAGCCAGAGTCACTTAGTGTTGGCCTGTACTTCAGAGAAGTAGATGCCAAACAAGAGAGGTCCCAGGACTGAACCCTGAGGTACTCTACTTGTCACTTGTCTGGAGCTGGATTTGGAGTCAGTTACTTTTACAGTGTGGGTTCTGTCAGTAAGCCAGTTGGCAACCCATCGAGTGACGTAGGGATTAATGCCCAGCTTAGTAAGTTTATCTATGATTCCAGAGTGGGGGATGGTGTCAAAGGCCTTGGCGAGGTCCAGATAGGCTGTGTGGACTGCCTTCCTCTCGTCCACGGCTCTGGAGACTAATTCGAAGAAGTCAATAAGGTTCAGGAGACAAGATCGGCCCTTCACAAACCCAAACTGGGTGGGGTCCAGTGTTTTAAGGTTGCCAATGTCTTTGTTTATAATTTCAATGATAATACGTTCCATGGCCTTGCAGATCAGGCTCATCAGACTGATGGGGCGGTAGTTCCTGGGATCCAAGCTGGATCCCCCCTTGTGGAGTGGGATAACTGTAGCTGTGCGCCACTCAGTGGGCATGAAGCCTGAGGTGAGGGTATGAATAAACATGACACTTAGGTGAGGTGCCAGTTCATTTTGTAGTTCATGTAGTACACATCCCGGGATGTCATCTGGTCCCATGGATGCTGCATTCTTAGCTTTGGAGAGTGCATTTTTTAACTGTGTGGCCATTATTACTGGAATTTGGCAATCTTCCAGTATTGAGATGGGCCATTTAGGGGGGTGAGAGGTGGGTGAAGTTGGCACTGAATCGATCTGCCAGAATATTGGCAATATCCGTGGGATCAGTATATTTAATGCCATTATCTTGTAGCTCAGAGCAGATCTGAGCATTGCCATTTAGATTCTTGACATAGTTATAGAAAACCTTGTGGTTGTCTTTGGAATCTTTGGTAATTTTATTTTCGTAACTAGCTTTGGAGGATTTTATGAGGGTTCTCAGCTTTTTACTGAGGCTGGTAAAGGAGTTTTTTGCATCCTGGGATTTTCCTCTTTTCTGCAACAGTTTTTTCCTTTTGTTGTAAAGTTTGTTTATGGCAGGGGACCACCAGATTGGCTTCCTTTTTTTGGAGGAGAGCATCTTGGTTCTATTTGGGATGGCACGATTCATGCATGAGTGGATGTGCTCTTACAGTTCCTTAGTGTAGGACTCAGCAGTTGAACTTTCAGTTCCCATCTGCATGGGTGTCATGAAGTTTGTAACTTCTGACTTGATTAGCATGAAGTTGGCCTTGGAGAAGTTTTTTACAGAGGTTTCCTTACTGAGGGGTGGGATGTGGATGTTAAGGGTGATTAGCTTATGGTCTGACCTGACCAATGATCGGGTAACCATAGGTGTGGAGCATCGATTTCTCATGTTGGTAATGACCAGGTCTAGGATATTGGAGCCCCAGGTGAGACTATGGATTAGTTGCTCCAGGGCATTGGAATTTATGAATTCCAAGAACCGTTGGGCAAAGGTGTTGGTGCATGAGTAGTTATCCCAGTTAATGGCAGGGTAGTTGAAATCACCCAGTATTAGGGTGTTTAGTTGTATATTAATATTTTCCAGTATGTTTAGAAAGGTGTGGTGAGAATCTTGGAGCATGGTGGGGGATCTGTAGCAAGCTACATTTTTTTACTGATAGCCTGTGCAATATGATATAGAAATGACAGAAATTACATGCTTTTATCATCTTCACTGTCATATTGTGTTATGCCATTAGATAGGCACACAATTAAATATTCAGTGACTTCTCCCCAAACATTCCTTATGTAAATAGCACTATCATGCATGCTCAGATTTACGATATGAAACCTGAAATTCCCATCTCCTGCCACTAGCACTATTGTTATTACCAACAACACACAATTGTCTTTACTTTAGAAAAAATATATATTTCTATAATTGTAGTTATCTATCAAGCTGAATTTCCATAGCTTAGTAATATTTTATAAGTGTAAAACTGTTTTTAGCTTACTTTAAAAAGTTTGCTCTTTTCCAAGTAATTGCCTCCAAACTCAACCCATCACAGATAAATATGGTGGGTTTATAGTTACTGATACAGATTCAGGAAGATTTATATACTTTGCATGCAAATTAAGGTCAGCTGTGTTGTTCTCTATGAACCACAGTAATGTGTGTGAGTAAGTGTGTGTGTGTCATAGGATCACAGGAGTTTACTAGACTATCGACCCGGAGGTCATTTCAAGCCTAGCCATTTCATCCCAATGTAATACAATAGATATGCTAGACAATACCCAGGACTGCATTTAGTAATGACCTCTCATATCCAGGAGGGTTGTGGGTGCTATCCCAGGTAAGAATTTATGGTGCCCAGTCCACTTGTCCAGGTTCCTTTTGAAGAGTGTCATATAGATGATCTGTTTCACATGAATTGGTAGCCTATTCCAAAGATGCGGCAGTCACTGGGAGACAAATATGTCCCTCAAGCATGTCCTATTTAATCACAGGCCATATTTAGCTCCATGGAGCAGGTAGCTCTTGTCCCGTTCGATTTACAGATGTGCAGCAAGTTCATTAGGTTTGGGTGTGAGATTGCTCTGTAAGTCAAGCACAAGTTTCCCCTAAGACATCTATACAATACAGAGTATAGTTACAGGATATTAGTCAGTCTGCATAAGGCATGTGCTGGAGTCCCTTGATTTTCTTTGTTAGAACCCTCTGAGATCTCACCAGTTGCTTCAGATGCTTTGTATGGTACATGCCAAATGGGGCATTATACACAATTATGGGCATAATTAGTGCCGACTATAGAGAGGGTTATAACCTCCTTTGCTGTCAAAGCAATGCCTTTATTAATCAAGTGTTCTATGTAGAGACCCTTCTTACTACAGTAGACACATGGTGGTCAAAGTTAAGGTCGGAGTCTACTTGTGATCCCAGATCACTTATCACTTCGTGGGTACTTAGGGTGTTGTTGATTTGATAGTGTAAACAGACATTGTTTTTGTGGAAGGGAATGATGATGCACTTCTTTCCATTCAGTTTGAGATCATAACTGAGACACCAGTTGGTCTGTGTAAGACCCTCCTGGAGTATAGTTACATTACTTAGAGATTCAATAATTGCACCTGGTTTGCAGTTGTCCACAAACTTGGTCAGCCACAATCCCTTAGTTTTGGCCTGAAATTCTGAGAAGTATATACCAAACAGTAGGGGACACAGCACTGCCCCTTGTGGCACCCCGCTGGTGACATTGTCTGCTGGTTGTTGTGGAGTAACTCTTTTTGATACTGTATGTCAGTTTTGTGAGCCAGTTGGCAACCTATCTTACAATAAAGGGGTTTACATTCAGCTTCTTAAGTTTATCCATGATGACTGAATGTGGGATTGTGTCAAAAACCTTTGCTAAGTCGAAGTATGCTGTGTGCACAGATTTGCCCTTGTCAATGGCCCTGGTCACATTTTTGAAGAAATCCACCAGATTTAACAGGCAGGATCTACCATTGACGAAGCTGAATTGGGTTGAATCCAAGGTTTGGAGGTTGCCTATATCGTTATTATTATGGGCCATAATTATATATTCCATGGACTTACAGATGAGACAGGTCGGACTTATGGGTCTATAATTTTCTGGGTCTGTTGCTAGGCCAACTTTGCTTAGGGAGAATAACTGTTGCTGTTCTCCCTTCCACAGGAACAAAGCCTGTAGTTAGGCTGCGATTGAAAAGGGTGCTTAATGGTGATGGTAGTTCATGTTTTATCCTAAAAGGGTAATAAAACAGGACAAATTCCAATACTGCCAGTCTGCCCTAGACTCCTCCCAACACAGCTCCAAACAATTCTGGTCCTCCATAATCTCCATCCTCCACCCAGGTAAAGTCAGTACCCCTCCTCCTAACATACCTCGCTCCTCCAAAAGTATTGCTACCTCATTCAACACACACTTCACACAAACCATACTATCACTATCTAAACAACACAGCCTCCCTCCCCTCCAGCCCACACCTTCAGCTAGTAATCTCCCCACTGCCTTTTCTTTTTCTCCTGTACCTACCTCCAACATAAAAAAACTCTTAACTAAACTTAAGCCCACCAAATTAGCAGCAGACCTTCCAAGTGAATACCTACAAATCGCAGCTGATGCTCTGGCCTACCCAGTATCCATCTTGATTAACCAATCTCTATCAGAAAGTTACGTTCCCACACTGTGGAAAGTATCACATATAATTCCCCTCCACAAAGGCAGCCCCTCCACAGAATTAACCAATTACTGCCCCATAGCTATTCTCTCTCCACTCTCCAAAATACTAGAGAGATGCATACATTCTCATGTCTCAGACTACCTCCTTACTAACAACCTCCTTTCTAATACTCAGCATGGTTTCCTATCAAACCATAGCACCACCACTGCCTTACTCTCCTTTACTAACACTATCCTTCAGCATAAGAATAATGGCTATCTCTCCTCTGCTACTTTCCTAGACCTATCTAAAGCATATGACATGGTCCCACACAAAGAACTCATCTCTGTCCTCAATAAACTATCCTTCCTCAATCAGTCACCAACTGGTTTCAGAGTTACCTGTCTGACCGCCAACAATCCGTTGTATGGCAGAATGATATATCTCCCCAACTACCTGTCTCCATGGGGGTTCCCCAAGGATCCATCCTTGGATCCCTACTCTTCTCTGTTTTCACCAATAATCTAGCCTCTGCCACCAAACAAGGCACACTCATACAATACACAGATGACTCAACCATCATCCGCTCAGCCCAGTCCCTACCCAAACTGCAAAAAGTCACACAGAAAGCCTTTTTCTCTGTTGAAACTTGGTTATCTGATGCCCAATTAATACTCAACCCAAACAAAACTAAACTACTCATCTTCCAACCCACCAAACATACTCAAAACAACTCTCACTTTAACATCACAGCAAAAGACAACACCACTATATACCCAACTGAACACACCAAATTGCTAAGAGTGGAAATAGACAATAAACTAAAATTTGACATTCACATATCCATGACCATAAAAAACGTCCACAAAAAACTAGGAGCAACTTCTCACCAAAGCAGCAAAGATTTCAGTAGCAAATTCACACCTTATCCCCACCCTATTTTATGCCTCTCCAATATATACCAACCTAAGGCAATGCGATCTAAACAAGCTAGAGACCTGCTACAACAAAATCACCAAATTCGCCACAGGGGCATCCTACCATAGCCACCACTATCTCCCACTTGCTGAGCTGGGCTGGCTTGAACTCCCTCACCTCCTTCAATGGTATCAACTATCACTCACCCACAAACTAGTAAACCATCCTCTAAACGTCCCATCCCTCCAGAATCTACTCCAACCCTATTTCACCACCAGACCACTAAGATCCAGCAACAAAAATCACTTGCAGATCACTAAAGCCAATAACTCTGCTGGTGAAGCACTATTCTCTTGCACCATAGCCAAATTATGGAACTCCCTCCCACCCACAATTACCTCTGTACCATCATGCACCCACTTCAAAACTTTACTAAAAGCACACCTAAAAACATGCTGGCTATGCCCTTGCAACTCCCACTTTAATATCACCCACCCCATCCAACCACTACCTTTCTTTCCACCCCACTAACTACCTTGATTATAGCAAGTTCAGATGCTCATAAGCCTAGTACTTATTCTACAGCAGGAACTTCTTATTGTAACATTTGTTAATGTCTGTTATGTACTTCGCAGATAAAGATTCTAGTTGTCTACTGATGTACTATGTTCTTCATCTGTAAATATGTTTGTAATTAATTGCTATGTTAAATTGTTAATTGCTATGTAATCCAATTAACTACTGTCTGTTTATTTTAACTGTGGAGCTTTTCTCCCTGGGCCTCCGCTGAAAATGGACCTACGTCCAGTTGGACACTCCTGGTCAACAAATGTAAATAAATAAATAAATAAATCCTGTTTAGAAGAC
Source organism: Protopterus annectens (assembly GCF_019279795.1). Taxonomy (NCBI): domain Eukaryota; kingdom Metazoa; phylum Chordata; order Ceratodontiformes; family Protopteridae; genus Protopterus; species Protopterus annectens. The sequence goes on along the minus strand of NC_056739.1, from coordinate 1,908,360,854 downwards.
AGCCAGGGATGCTGTTTGGCCCCAGAGAGGCTGCTTTTTTTGCCTTGGACAAGGCTTTAATGACCTGCTCTTCAGATATGTAGGGTGGGGGTGAATTTGTGGAAGGTTTGTGATAAGTTTGGAAGGGATAAAGGAGTGAAATATTCACCAAACTATCCACTAGCAGGTTTTCTATCTCTGTGGGGTCAGGGTTTCTGATACTGTTAGTCACTAGTTCAGCACATGCTTGGGTCCTACCTTTTAGGCTACATACATAGCTGTAAAAGGCCTTATGGTTATCCTTGGTTGTAAAGTTGCCCTTAGAGGATTTGGCATATTGTCTTATTTGCCTGTTGAGGCTGACGAGGATGCTTTTCCATAGTTGGGGTCTCACCTTTGTTTCCTTGGACAGCAAGTTTTTGCATTTGTTATAAAGATTGTTGATGCTGGATGTCCATCAGGACAGCTTGTTTTTACTTGGGGGTCTCAATTTGATTCTTTGTGGTACAGCTGAGACTGTACACCTATGCAGGTGATTGTACAGGGCTTTAGTGTAAGCTTCGGTGTAGTTACCACTTCCAGCTGGGGGTGGGGCTTGGAATCTATTTATACCTTTCCCTCAGAGGGTATAGTTTGCCTTGGTGAAGTTTTTTAGTCTGACTTAGGGTCAGGGTCAGCTTGAAGTTGACTGACTTTTCATCAGAATTAACTATTGAGGGTTTGACAGTCACTGGAGTGCATCTATTTGTCATGTTAGTGAGGACTAGATCTAGTATGCTTGTTCCTCTTGTCAGGGTATGAACAATTTGTTCCAGGGCATCTGGGTTAACAAAGTCCAGAAACTTTTGCACTAGTGAGTTAGGGCTAGAGTAGGTTTCCCATTTGATAGTGAGATAATTGAAATTCCTCATAACCAGAGTGTTTTGGAATATTTGGATTGACTCCAGTTTGGTCAAGTAGACTTCGTGCACATTATGACTCATAGAGGGGATCTATAACTGGCTATGACTTGAATGGATGGTTCTTACTCACAGTAACCTGAATTTGGAGTAACTCTATGAAGCTGTCCAGTCTAACTAGCTGGGAGGAAAATGTATTTCTAATATAAATAGAAACACCATCTCCTTTGGTTCTCACAAGTTCATTTTGCAGTCTGATTGTGTGGAATGCATTGTAGCCTTGGAAGGCCAGGATACTCTCTGAGGCTGTGAACCATGTTTCTATGACTGCACAGACATCTACATCTTTCAATGATAGAAGTGCTTCCAGTGTGTGCAGTTTTTGGTTTAAGCACCTAGCTTTTAGCAGCATGACCCTTATTTTGTTATGATTGTCAAATTCCATGTCAGTAAATATGTTTTTGAGATCTTGACTAAAAATGCACTATGGGGGAGGCAAGAGCCTTTGCCAGGAACTGAAAGCCTTGTGGTGCCAGGTGCAAACCATCTCTGACAAAGCAGTGATGTTTGTCAACCATGACTTCCCAGGCTGACAAAAATTGAATCCCCCTTTGAATGATATCAAAAACTAAGCCAATTATAGAAATCATTCATTTTTTTGTTTATACTGTAGCATCATTCTAGGTGAGAGTAGTATGAAGCTCAAGGTTAGGGACATAACTGCCTGGGACACATACTTAGAGAGCTCAGTCATGTCTCTCTTCATATAGTCCAGTGAGTTACATCTCAGGTCATTCACTCCAACATGAACTATGACAGAGTCATAATGGCACTTGTTCCCGAGACACCTGAGTGCATGCGTGATCTGATGAATCTTGGTACCAGATAGGCAGTTGACTGTGACTTGCTCCTTGTCCAACCTGGTGAGTGGGACATCTGTGTGCCTCACTATGGAGCCTCCAATGACAAGAATATTTGTTTTTTGAGTGGTACACCTTATGAGCTTGATAGGTGAGACACTGGTGTTACTATGTGTCATGGGTGCTGTGAGAACTGTGTTAGTTGCAGCAGTCTTGTGTTTTGGAGGTCTCTGATGCCTTGATAAGTTTTTTGAAAGAACCTCCGTGTATGTTGATTTTTGTGTTTGTTACGTATTATGCACATGAGTAGTGCATGGGTAGTGGTGGACAAGATGACAAACTCTTCATTGCTATTGTTCTGAGTGTGAGACAGCAGGGTTTCAAGATTCTTGCTCTAGGTACATCTCTTGCACTCTGTACTAGAGTGAGCTATTAGTAGAGGGTTGTCAGTGTACATGAATCAGTCTCTACACTGCCTTACGATGCTCAAGTCAACAAGATGAGCAGGAGAAACAAGGATAGTCCAACTGTCCATAATGCTAGGTTGAAGAACTGTTATCACAAAGAGGGTTTTTTCAGGACTCATCAAAGAGGTGCTCAGTGGATTTATATTTCTGCTGTTTTTTTTTTTTGTTTGTTTTTTGCTGGTGGTTAAATAGATCACAGCTCACTAGCAGTATTAATTGGACTAGAGAAGTACTAAGGATGATGACTACAGTAATGTTCTACAGCTGCATCTAAGGGAAAAATTGTCCAATTTATCTGTCCAGCTATGGGCAGAATTGTGCAGCAGTGTAAGGTCCTACATGATGTCCAAACAAGCAGAAACCTACTCAAATGCAGGGCTTAAATACCAGAAGCTAAAAACTTGAAAAACATTAAAAAGGTTCAGAAGGACCAATGAGGATGCTTCCTCCAAGTCTAGACCGATTACCCTTCACCAGACAAGTTCCAGTCAGCACACTCTTTTCACTAGAGTACAGAAGGGCATTTTTCAATCAAAGATGGCTTGGAAAATGTGTTTAGAACAAACAGCCACTGCAGACAGATTCAGATGCAACAAACCTGTATCTGGACTATGCTACAGCTACTAGCTACCCTAGTTTCAGCAGGAAACACTAGACAATGTTTAACACAGCAGAAAAATAGCTGTGAGACACTAGACAAAACATTTTAAATAGCAGAAATAAACAGCAAGGAGACTGTAAAGACTGTTTTAAATAACAAGCAAATCAGTTATTTTAACATTGGTTGGCGGGAAAAACAGAAGAAGCAGAACAGATTGCTTTGCAACAGTGAAAGGTACCAGCAAATACTTAACAAACAGTGAAAATAGAAAAAGACCTTTGCAAACAGTGAAAACAACAATAAAATATGATTTAACAGGCATAGTAAGGCAGACATTTGCAGTACAACAGTACAGTTTATGCACAGTATTTAAATAAAGTATTAAAGTATGCAGCAGACAATAAAAACTGCAGTAAAATAGTATAAACAAGCAAAAAAAAAAAAAAAAAAACAGGTAACTTATGGTTTTATAAACCTCAGAGGTCTCTAGTCATCTTGTATCTCAGATCAGCATTGTGGCTGGTAGCCCACCTCAGGTCAACTCAGTACAAATAAGCAGAAACCTGCTAAAATAAAGGGCTTAAATACCAGAAGCTAAAAACTTGAAAAAAAATTGAAAATGTTCAAAAAGACCAGTGAGGATGCTGACTCCAAGCTCTAGACCAAGCACCCTTCACCAGACAGGTTCCAGTCAGCACACTCCTCTCACTAGAGCACAGAAGGGCCCTTTCCAATCAAAGATGGCCTAGAAAATGTGCTCAGAACAAACAGCCACTACAAACAGATCCAGATGCAGCAAACCTGTATCTGGACTATGCTATATGTGTGTGTGTGTGTGTGTGTGTGTGTGTGTGTGTGTGTGTGTGTGTGTGTGTGTGTGTGTGTGTGTGTGTGTCTGTCTATATATGTATATATATATATATATATATATATATATATATATACATATATAGACACACACACACACACTCATGCACACATGCATGCACACACCACACACATATATATTTACATATATACAAAGACACACACATCTATATAGATATATATATATATATATATATATATATATATATATATATATATATATATATATATATATATATATATATATATATATATATATATATATATATATATAGAGAGAGAGAGAGAGAGACAGATACAACGATCCTCTTCAGAAGATCAAAGTTCCAAAACTTTGAACCACAAAGCTTCAAAAGGCCGAGACCATCAGATCAAAGTTTTGAAACTTCAAACATTTTGAATGGATATCGCCATACAGGGCAGAATGGGAAATTGACTGTTTTCTGCACTGTAATGTGATCTCAGAGTTGGTATATTTATTTAGCTGGTGGAGTGGGGGGGGGGGCTTGACCTGCTGCAAAAACTTAAAATGAAAATGTATTGGTTTTTTTTTTATTTTTTTATTACATTTTTGAAGTTTCAGTATTTGAAGTTATGGTCTCTTCTGTTTGAAGTTCAAAGTTTTGAAACATTGAAAGTAGATCAATACAATCCATGCACACATAAACACATGCATATATATATATATATATATATATATATATATATATATATATATATATATATATATATATATATATATATATATATATATATATATATGTATATATATATATATATATATATATATATATATATATATATATATATATGTATACACATATGTCAATTTTATAATGCAATTGTGAAGCCTAACTTGACAAAAATACCACTTTTGGGTAAAACCCCTACATGGCTAATAGCTACATGGGATGGCGGGTCTAAATTAAATCAGCGAATGCTTAAAAAAGGAAATGCTGATTTATCGACACCATGTAAACAAAAAGCTTACAATCCCAAACACTTAGAACAGCGATTTTTTTCCCAGGGAAAAAAAATCGCTGCTCCAAAAAAGAAAAAAAAAACAAAACAAAAAACTTTAAAACATTACATAAAGTGGGAGTCTTTGCCCCCCCACCCCCCCTACTTAAATATATCAACTCCGAGATTGCACTACAGTGACAAAAATGGCAAAATAATGAAGGCTGTCAAGCAATTTCTTTCCTAGGGAAAGAATTCACTTATAAGCCATTTCGGTATTTTGACATTTCGAGCTTTCAAGTTCAATCAAGACGCATTCGAAATAATGCATCTTCGATCATATAATAAGGAACCAGGATGGCAATGATAATGTCATACCTCAGAAGATATAGTTCCCACCTTTTAAACCACAGCCCTGAATTTGCCTTTCTCAGTTTGTTTCTGGCATTTCTAAAAATTGCAGCACCAGTAAAGGCATGATGCTAAGTTCCAAGTTGGACAGAAAAGGAGATTAAGATCATAGTCTTCTTCTTGCAGGAATCTACAGTTAATTGAAACTGCACTGGCTGCTACTGATTAGAGGAAGGATTGCACCTTAATGGAATTTGGTAGGTACCTGTTCTGGGCCCTAGTGTTGTCAAAGGTATGATGACCTGGTGAGTGGCAGATCTGACCAGCTGGCCTAGTTGGTTGACTGGGTTAAGATGAGAAGGCCAGAGTTCTATGGTAACTATTTTAATATTTTAATTATTCATCTTAATTCACATAGCTTACAAAGAATGCTAGAGTGATATTATAAAGGTATGGAAAAAGAAATATATGTGTGCATGCAAAGATGTATGTATTTGCAGGCAAGAAAGTATAAGTAAACATGAATATATTTATAAACAGAAACTATACTGTAGAGAAATAAATATGTGTATACAAATATGTATATTTATATATATATATATATATATATATATATATATATATATATATATATATGTGTGTGTGTGTGTGTGTGTGTGTGTGAGATAAATGTGCATAAACAAATATATATATATATATATATATATATATATATATATATATATATATATATATATATATATATGTATATTTAGGTCTACTTTGTTTGATAGAAAACACATTTCACTGAAACTCATTTCGTCGAAGCCTCATTTCACTGCAAATGAATTCCCTGAGCACAATTCACTGAAAGCTCACTTCACTGAAAACACTTTTGACTGCAACGCATTTCATCTAAACAGGTATTTGCCCTGTTCCCCACTGTAGTGAGATTGTATATGTATGTATATGTATGTGTGTGTGTGTGTGTGTGTGTGTGTGTGTGTGTGTGTGTGTGTGTGTGTGTGTGTGTGTGTGTGTGTGTTTGTGCATAGTTATGAACATACATGTATTAGCATATAATTAGTTAAATATACTTTAATTATTAGATTTATTATTTCTATTACAAGTAGACAGCTTTAAAAATATATTACTCTTTGTAGGTCACAAAATATCTATTAATATGATAATTATATAAAACAGCCATTCTTTCCAAAATGCTAACTGCACACACAAGATGGCTGACCAGAGTTAGCTACCACACCCTCGGCTGAATGGCTGGTTGGAGGGCAGCAACTGAATAACCTGCACAAAACTTAGTGAAAAATGCCCTTTTCAATTTTTTTACTTTTAGAATTCAAAATGTCATTTCTTAAGCAACATTTCATGATATTACTTAAAATGCAGGTAAAGTATGATGCAAGGCACAGTGCAAACAGACACTTATTAGAAATAAAATATCTGAAAAGTTTAAAGGATGTACCCATCCCCAAAGCAGACAATTTCTAGCTAGACAAAAAAAAATATTGTAGATTGAAGAAATTGTGATATCCTTCTGCTTTTCTTGCAGTAAACAAAGTCAGGAATAACTATTAATAGACAGAAATATTCCTAGATCTGATGGATTCTCATCAGATACATAAAGCTGTTGTGTGCTTTGTTGATTAGTGTATATGGTTTACTATCATAAATTCGAAAATCAGAACAAAACGTGTCTGCATTTTTGAATTTATACATCGGAAATGAACATTTCTGAATTTTCCTAAAGTCGAAAACAGCTGTGTAATACACAGCACTCCCACCCATCCCATAACTACCTACCTAACCAGCCTAAACACACAGTTATGCAGGGGGTCAAGCCCCCCCTGCACCCCCCTGTGGGGGGCTGCGCCCTCCACACCCCCCCAACTTAATATTCCAACTCCAAGATCGCACTACAGTGAGGAAAGGGATGTATTTCCCTAACTGCACTGTACCACGATCCCCTCACATGAGCAAAAGTTAGAATTGCGAATGCACAGTCCATTCGCAATGGTAACGTTTGCTCACATCACCTGCCGAAATATGAACATGTGTTGTTTAGATACTTATAGCCCGTAAGTGCAACGTATTATTGTATTAGTGTAAACCTGTGTGTACATATATATATATATATATATATATATATATATATATATATATATATATATATATATATATATATATATATGTGTGTAGAGAGAGAGAGAGAGAGAACATGTATATAGCCTACTTTTTTCTTCTTCATGCAGCCGAAGAGGAGAATGAATGCATTAATTCTCAGTAACATAGAACTTTGGCCAGACTCACAACAAACAGTAAAAATGCTTCTGATTTAATAAAAAAGGCATCGTTTACCAGAGCAATCTGTTGAATAAGAACTGATTTTTCTTTAATTTTTCAGTACAAATTCAGAAGTAGGTAATACACAAACATAACAGAAGAACTAATTTGCTTGCAATACACAGCTGCAGCACAATCCATTTCAGTAAAATATTGAATAATACCTTATCAGTGTAAAATGTGTCACTGTTTCATATCTTATACTTGCTTACTTCATTATCAGTAGAATGCAGCTGGAAAATACATCATTTGATGTCCTGCAACTGATTTTATAGCCTTCCAGTAACATTTCCAAGAACATTTTTTCTGAATAAGAATGTAATAAAACTCCATGTTGTACTCCTGATTATTAGATAATAAGTAAGGATTATTCTAAAGTATATAATGATGTTTCCACAAATTGAGTCAATTTATTGTCTCCTTTTCTTGTTTGCATTTCTCTCTCTGTCTACCCTCCCTCTCTTTTTTCCATTTTTAATTATGCATTTATTCATTTTTCCTCAGGTCCAGAAGTTCTAGGAGTGGCCCAAATACCTTCCTTTCAAGTCAGGGAACATTTGTACCAGTTGATATCCTCACAGGGTTTGGGTAGTGGCACCGGTCCAGTAGACACTCTGGCATGGCACAGCCTCTTCTAACCACCGAGTTGCTGCAGGTGTCTGCCCTCAACATTGGTAACTTCCATGGCATCATCATAAGACAGTGGAATCATTTGAGGTCCTGTGGGCTTGGGAGTTCCAGAAAACAGCTCCTCTTTACCTTCCTCCTTCCCTGATCCTTTCTACTCCACTCACTAACCTACTTCCATCCCAAACTTCACTCAGAAAAAAAAAAAAAAATGAAAAATAAGGGAGGTCCTTTCACCACCAAAAACATACCATCCTCCTATCCCACCTGTTCCAGCAAAATTCTTCCCTGTGTGTGTACCTCTTTGTTATGCTGTCCACTTTTCAGTCTTTCTTATCATCCCCTTTCCCATCTTTTAAAGAACTAGTCAGGGAGTCCACATAACTCCACTATAAAAATATGTAAATACTTTTATACTTTCCAGATAAATAGCATCATTTTGCATTGCTTGCCTTAACTATATGTCAATCCTTCTAATGTTATTGTGCATATCCACATTCAACCACATTATCTGAATGTATTCTAAATAACATGAGCATTTACATTTCAATGTGATGTTTTCCACATACTTGCAGCATAACTTCAGCAACTTTGAGCATTTAACAAAAGTGGGCATTTCCTTGCAGAAGCTTCTGCATTGCTATAGAATTGAAAATAATCTGTGGTTAGCATATTTGCTTATAGGCATACCTGTGCACTTTGGAGACAGTCCCTACAAATGTGTAAACCTTGGGGCTAGGAATATCACTCAATGTACACAATTTGGTAACATCATCATTTAATTTTCTCTGCAAACCCCAGTTGCATTTTGTACTGAAAATAACTTAACATTTCACATTACTGAGGCCAGGTCTCCAGTTGTAAGAAACTGGTAATGCTCACTTTTAATCACTTGGGTATAAGCACAGGTAAATCAAGTGTTCCTGTATAACACTAACTATGCTAGTCAATTATTGGGCTGGAAGTATATACCTTTTTAATAACATATAAGCTTCCATTCATTTTACTTCCAGCTAAGAGCTATTATTTAGAAATAGTGTTACTTTCTTTGCAGCATTTATCACTTGTACAGCATTAGCATGTATTTCCATATGATAGCCTCCTGTCAATTTTCTTAAACCTAAAAACAAAACAGCATAGTTTTGAGCATATCACTTCTATGGCACAGCAAATATTTAGATGTTTCAGCATATATGTGAGTGGTGCTTTACAAATTTTTCTTTACTTTCAAGTACTTACTTCTACCTACCTCCTCTATCTCTCCCCTCCTCCTCATAAATAAACAGCCATACAACTACCACCCATATTACCCTCCTAATAATATCCATATTACTCTCTCTCTCTCTCTTTCCCTCATCTTACTTAGCCTTACATTACATTTTCTATGCTTCCCTCCTTTCCGCACTATATTTCTACTAACTATACTTCCTCTTATTCCTTCCTACTCATCTTGAGAATATCTTTTTTCTTATTCACCTATAGCAGAATCTATTCTGTAATATTGCTTTGTAATATTAACTGTATAATTGTCTGCCCTGCTCATCATTGTGAAACCTTATGTCTGTATTCTACTGTGCAACACTGCTTTGAACGTTTGTATATATATATATATATATATATATATATATATATATATATATATATATATATATATATATATATCTGTCTGAATAATCAGTGTGAATTATGGTACATGTCAATGAAACTCAATTTAAATTTATAATTTTTGTAATTTTTTGAAGTTTTCTGAAATTTGCGAATTGTTTCTGAAGCTTTTCTTCCAAGCCTCCATTGAAAATGGACTTTGACTCAGTCAGACTTTCCCAGTAAACAAATGTTAAATAAATAAACAAATAAATAAATAATTTGCTATTACTAAGTTTTCCAAAACCAGTCAATACAAATTATTAGGAAAACGTACAATTTTAAGCACAGAGATTTGAAGGTGTATCATATACTTCTTAGTTTTTATATTTATGTATCAGTAGTTTTTGACAAAATGGCTTTAACTGATGCCAAGATTATGCTGACAGTGTGTACATAGCTCTCTTTTTGTGCTTCATAGTTTCAATGCTTCAAAAGCATTGTCAGATGTAATAGCACAGTCTGCATATGTGCCTAGATTACAACAAACATTATGCTTAGTCCTTTGAACCATTTCTTGTCAACAGTATTACACGCACTCTCGCCTCATTGTCATTTTCACACTTCAGTTTATCCTCTCTTTTGATTCAGTAACAGTAGCAAATAGCTCATTTTCACATTCTGTTTGGCACCATACACATTTTCTGATTCCACTTTTCCAACCTTTTACACATGCATGAAAAATGTTTTCTTTCTATTACAGTTTAAAATAATAATAACAATAATAATAATAATAATACCAATAATAAAATAGCACAATACTTCATCTCATGCTTATGGCCATATGTAGCACATACAGCTTAATTTCAGCTGGTCCATACTTCATGCACCCCTCATTTCTGTTACAGTTAAAATGAATTCTCACATTATTTCTCAGTCCAGCATTTCTCTATGACTCACATTTTATCTTACATCTGCTAATTTTCTGGGTTAATTATCTTAACCGTGTGCTTGTAATTTCCCTGACCCTTCATCTATCTACATATTTAGGTAACAGCCTATTCCTTGATTATTTCTTCTATCTCAAAGCATTCTGTTTGTTATCAATGAATCAGGCTACTTACAAAATTTAGAGCCAAAAGCTTAAATGGCTTAAATGTTCATCTGAGTAACATAAGTATTTACAGTCTTTGTAGGTTTCATATACCCTAGTAAAGAACACATAGCAAATGAATGGCAAAATCCTTCTAGGGTCACAAAAGTAATGTAATTTATTTTTTAATGTATTTGCATTCTTTTATTTTTCATTTTCATAATTCTAATCTGTCTTCCACCATGCATATACAACTAAAGATATTACACACCCTTCAAGACTTATTCACCATAAGCAATTCCAGTGATGTAGCTGGAGAGAAGTATATAGCATTCACTATGGCCCAGGTTTCTGGCAATGTTGGCAAGGAGGGTGTGAATTCCTTTCCTGGGAAAGGGGCCTTTCTGGTGTGGTTGAATTATTCTTCAAGCCATATAGAAGGCTAGAATTTGGAATGACTGCCAGGCTTGGCATGTGGACAGTCTGAGAAAAAAGGTCTGCCTTGGATTTCATAGTGGATAAGAACTTAGTCACCAGTCCTCATCGCACAACCCAGCCTATCAAGATAAAGATCACATTGGGGGTGAGGTGTTAAAAAAAGCCCTTGGCACTCAAAGGCTCCACTTCCTATTCGTCTTCCTATTCAGTCTGAGATGGACACTGCTATGAAGATCTCAGACAACTACCGATTCTAGCCCTACTCCCTTGCTCTGTTAGGGTGGCACCACCTGCTTGGTAGTACAGGCACAGAAGTAAGGAAAACTTGCAGCAGAAGTTAAGAAGTTGATACTCAGTATACCGATGAAGACATTCTGATATTATACTATTTCAGAATGGACAATGAAAGCTCTTCTGTAGCCTCTTTACATATACATGTATTGATGTTTACTTTCACTGTAGAATGAGGCAGAATTAAGTAAGTTATGATGAAATAGTCTGTGTATTAACTAATCACTACCATAGATCTTCTACAACTTACAATAGTCTGTGTATTAACTAATCACCACCATAGACCTTCTACAACTATCAATTCTGAAATATAAAGTACTGCACAGTGTATGTTTACTAAAGCATGCAACACAATTAACTATTTTGATGGTTGTAATTCAAAAGGTAGAATACATATTTGGTAGAATTTTTTTAGATTGTATAAAAAGAGAGACAATGCTCAAATAGGTGATTACTTATGTGAACTACATTTGGTTAAATTTAGTTTTATATTGTGTATGGTTAGATGGAGTAGACAGGAAAATTAATGTTTGAATAAAAAAGTGGTGGTTGTGAAGATGTGGCTGTGTAATAGCAGTTGGTGTGAATATGAAAGTTGTTTATGGGTAAGGGTTAGAGTAAGCATTAGGTAAGTGGATACTAACTCTGAAATCATAGAATGTTGGGAAACGGACATATTTCCCAACCCCAAGAATTGTGCAACTTCACATACCTGTTAACTATCTGTGTAACTGACAAAATTTTGTTGACTTAGCATATGTCAACCAAAAGGGTGGTTTGACCATTTTAAGTTCCCCTATATATATATATATATATATATATATATATATATATATATATATATATATTTATAGCTATATACAAATAGAGAGACAGAGAGAGAGAGAGAGAGATAGAGACTAAATTATATGTGTTTTTCTAAAACTATATAAAAACTGAACAATTCTTATGACTACATTTTTTTTAATTTATCTTTTTGTTCCCTTCCCAGCCTGGCCATTACATTTCTTCTTTGTTTTAAATCTTTCATTACATTTTAAATCAGTAAAACACATTATAACAAAACAAAACAGTCAGCTAGTAACAGCAACTATATACAGACTCCATAATAGAAAACATAATAAATAACAATATTAAACCTGGTCATTTATTCTTCACAGCCACCTGTGGACTCTCTCATTCCCCATTGCTGACAAATCACACAATCAGGTTAAGAGTCAGATCAGGCAGCAGTTGTCTTTGCTTTTGGGAGTACTAATAGCCCACAAATCCCAGTGGGTGGATAGCAGATTCCCTAAAAAAGTTGGCCCATCAATAGCAGGGTTCATGCTAAGTGGTTGAGTGTAAAAAAAGCCAAAAAAACCCCCACCAAAGGCACTACTAAGGGAATTGGAATAAACAAACTCCTGGAAATAGCGTAAACAAACATTATTAGTTACTTACAGTTTTCAGATGTATTTCATTGGTTAAATAAACAGAATTTTTATTGGGTAATACAAGCTTTATATAGTAGAGCTGGAAATGGTTTATTTATTCTGATGACGTCCCTTGAGGACAAAAGAGGAAAATAAAGTTTGTTTATGCTATTTCCTGGAGTTTGTTTCTTCCAGTTCTCTTATAGTGCCTTTGGAAGTTTTTTGGATTTTTTTGTTTGGTTCGTATAACCACCTTCAGTTAGGACTGTTTCTTTTTTGGTTTATGTGGTTCAGAGTGCCAAACACAGAATAGTGTATCTCTCTCTTTCTCTCTCTCTCTCTATATATATAAATATATATATATATATATATATATATATATATATATATATATATATATATATATATATATATATATATATATATATATATATATATATATATATATATATATATATATATATATATATATGTTTAGATAGATAGATACATATACGTTAATATTTCTTGTCTAGTACAGCATCTCATAAATTTGTTATTCCTGTTAAAGAAATCTCCTAGCCTCCACTAGACAGTGCCCAAGTACCCATACAATGGACATGTCTTCTTTATTCCGACTTTGATAACAAACTTGACGTTGATTGCTTAAACACTTCAGCAAAACTAGGTCCTTCAGTTCCCTGACTGACTATAGGTTCATAGGTTCATAGATAGGTAGTAGGCTATTTGACCTAGGGCCTATATAAGCCTAGCCAAATGGTACCCTGACATTTGCCACCCAAGAAAATTATTTTCCTGTGCCCCTGTCAAGCAGAGCCACAGAAGTGATCCCCGGGATGAATTTCCTACCTTCCATCCAATCATCAAGATTTTTCTTGAAGAGTGCTAATGAGGAGCTTTGTTTGATATAGATAGGTAGTTTGTTCCAGAGTATGGTAAGTCTCTGGGACAGGAATCTATGGAAACTTGGATGACAAAGGCTACATTCAGTACTTCATCTGTCTATGCCCTAGATATGATGTAGTTAATAATAAAAATAGGGCATCAGATATTTGTATTGTACTGATACTACTGACTGTAACATGTGATCAGGACACCCAGAGATGTGTTGTAGTATCTATATCATGTGAACAGTCATCTATTGCTAAGTAATGTATCACATGTCAAGCACATGGATTAAATGGACCTTTACTACAAGTCTCTAATTTTCAATTAAACAGAAAAAGCACCTTTATTAAGCTCAACAGTATATTTCTATCACCAAACCACAGCTGGACTTCAGGTTTGCTTCAAAGTAATAATCTTTATGGTAACAAAGAGTCAGATAACCAGATTGTATGTGGTTGTTTTCTTCAAAAACTTTAAAGGTCACTATAAGACAATGTAAGTGTTTTTTTAACTCATTTTCTGAATGCATCTGTTCCAAAGTAAGTCATAATCCTATGTTCTCATATTATACACGCAACTGGCAATGACTCTCTGTATGTTTGGAACAATTTCCTTTGTTTTTTTTTTCATCGAATATTTTATATTTACCTTGACATTCAGACACCTAAGTGGATTTTTCATATGCATTCATTATATACTGAAAAGATTTTCACTTAGGCAACTGCAGCCATCTATGTTTTTATCTATACAATCATTTTATTATCTGGTCATCTAAGAAAATGGCTTTGCTTAACACAGAGTTGAGAAGAAACTAAGAGCAAAGCTTTTAGCACTAAATGGATATAGTCACCATTGGCATTGGGAAATTGGTTGAGTGACACTATGAAATGCAAACGAAAAAAGCATAATGCTTTCTTCTGAGGATTTGTTAAAAAAAAAAAAGCAGCATTGTACAAATGAACACCTTGAAAAATAATAGTGTCAGTCTAAAGATATACCACAGGGATTTATATTTTGACCAGTGTTGTTCAGTATTGTATTTTTACATTTCTACTGAATGCAACAAGTTGATACAATAAATATGCAGATGATTATAAACTTGGCATGATATTAAGTGATAGTAAGGACTATGAATCTATTAATGACTATTTGGCTGAAAAAAAACTGGACATTGAGTTTAGATATTAAATATAGCATGGCGGAGAGTAATGTTATATATATTTGAAAGCATTCACCAAGAGAATAAGTATTATAACAAGGAATGGAATTAATGAAAGTTGATTTATATAATGACTTGTGCATTCTGGTTACTTCAGCATTCTCTTTTTCAAAGACTATGGACTTAGTTGTTTCATCTAACACAGTTATATAAAACTTTTGATAGACCTATTTTGGAATATAATAAAGTATTTATTGCTTATAATATAAAACAATTGAATAGGTTGAAATCAGTACAAAAAAGGTTTACAAAAAGTATTGTCACTATCAAATATGAGTTATTTTGACTGATGTAAAACACTTTGTCTATTTACTATACATTATCATTACTTTAGACAGAAATTAATAGCTTATAAGAGAATACACAAAAATATGCAAATTGTTAATTTAAGATTACAAAATGCAGAACAAGAATAAGAGGAATATTTGTGATGCAGGGAATTCCAGTATTTTGGAGTAAATTGCCATTAAAGATACTACTGCTCACCGTCAGTTAGGGCATTTAAGGAAATTTTTGACAAATGGAGATTGGGTTTATTGCACAACCTTCCTGGAATCTAGGGATGGTTTGCACCTGTCAGCCCTGGGCTTTTGAATACTGGCTAAGGCTCTTGCCACCCCCATGGTGCCTTTTTTAGGCAAGACTCAAAAGACAAACCCACCTCCATAGACAACACAAGGGGAAAAAACTAAGGGTAATGCTACTCAATGCCAGAAGTCTAAACCTCAAGATGCACGCACTCGAGGCTCTCCTCAGTATGGAGAATATCGATATCTGTGCAGTAACAGAAACCTGGTTCAAGGCTCCCGAGAGCACCCCAGCACTACCAGGTTACAACTCATACCATGCTTTTCGGTCCCAAAACTCAGACCGAAACACAAAAGGAGGAGAGGTATCCATATTCATCAAAGATACCCACACCTCCAGGTTAGTGGCACTGCACGAAGCATCAGAGACCATCCATGTGCAACTAACAGCGGGCAAAACTGCCTTTCAGTTTATAGCCTGCTACAGATCACCCTCCCAATCTCAGGAACCCCACTCAGTTTTCTTGAGAACATTGGAGAATATGAAGATCTCTCTAAACACCATAATATTGGGTGACTTCAACTACCCAAACACTGATTGGGAAAACTACTCAAGCCCCAACACCCTTGCCCAATGGTTCATAGAATTTATAAACTCAAACACTATGAAACAACTGGTCACCACTCCCACAACAGGGGACAACATATTGGACCTGGTCATCACCAACATGGGGACTCTATGTTCCACACCAGAGGTGAACCCCTCATTGGTAAGATCAGACCATATACTAATCTCACTGGATATCCATATCCTGTCTCCACCCCCAGCCAAGGAAACCACTGTGAAAAATTTCTCAAAAGCAAACTTCACACTTCTCAAAACCGAGGTGGAATCCTTCAAAGCCCCCGGCCCAGAGGAAAATACTGCCCGTACCGCAAAATCCTTTACAAACACATTCTATGAGCACCTACAGCAATGCATGGATCGTGCTATCCCAAATAAAACCAAGACTCACTCCTCCAAAAGCATGGGACCTGTCTGGTGGACCCTGGCCATAAATAAGCTATACAACAGAAGGAGGAAGCTACTACATGATAGAGCAAAATCCCAAAAAGGGAAGGCATCTCTGATCTGTACTAGCAAGAAACTACGATCCCTCATAAAATCATCAAAGGCCAGCTTCGAAAGAAAAATTGCCCAAGACGCTAAAGATAATCACAAGGCCTTCTTTAGTTATGTCAGGAATCTGGGTGGCAACTCCCAGATATGCTCTGAGTTAGTGAAAAATGGCAAAAAATACACTGAACCCACAGACATTGCCAACATCCTGGCAGACAGGTTCAGTGCAAACTTCTCCCCCCTTCCCCCCCAAAAGAGCAAATGTCTATCCCAACAGAATGTAGCCTCCCAGACAACACAGATGCACAGGTGAAAGCTGCCCTATCCAAAGCAAAAAACGCAGCATCAATGGGACCGGACGGTGTCCCGGGCTGCATCTTACATGAACTCCAAGAAGAACTGAACCCTCACATAAAGTCACTGTTCAAACTCAGCCTTACTACAGGATATGTACCGAAAGAATGGCGTACAGCAGCAGTGGTCCTGCTCCACAAAGGTAGTGCCACAACAGACTCCGGGAACTATCGCCCTATAAGCCTGACTAGACTGGTCTGCAAAGCTACGGAGCGTATCATCATGGAACTCATAAACAAAGACATTGGGAACCTCCAGACACTGGACTCTACACAATTCAGCTTTGTTAAGGGCAGATCTTGCCTCTTAAGCCTAGTTGACTTCTTTGAAACAGTTACCAAGGCCATAGATGAGGGGAAGGTAGTCCACACAGCCTACCTGGTCCTTGCAAAAGCCTTCGACACAATACCACACTCAGGCATCATAAATAAGCTTACTAGCTTAAATATCAACCCCTATGTCACAAGATGGGTTGCAAACTGGCTCAGGGATAGAACCCACATGGTCAGAATTGCAGATGCCATGTCAGACTCTAAACCAGTTACAAGTGGCGTCCTACAAGGCTCAGTTCTGGGACCTCTCTTGTTCGGTATATACTTCTCCAAGGTACAGACTAACACTGGAGGACTATGGCTGACCAAGTTTGCTGATGATTGCAAACTAGGAGCCATAATCTACTCTCTCTAATGATTGGCAGTAGATTTTTACATACCGAATTGCCAGCCCTGATGCACAACCTTCAATGAAGGTATGCCCATTCACGCATGTCTCCACAAAGAAGACGCTTTATAAGAGAATCGAACAGGACAACATCTTACTGTGAGGCGACAACGCTACCGCAGCACCACCACCCCTACAGTAGTAAAATTGTACATTTTTTCTTATGTACATAATGAAATATAAGGTATGACTGCAGATGATGGGATACCTCCCAAACCTAAATTCTGGGTTCACAATGAAAAATTGAGTCGTGTTTACTCAATACACAGTTATTATAACTTAAAACATCTGAAACATTCAATGTTCACTAGGCAAAACAGTGGCATTCTCAAGGTCACAAGAAACCTGTTTTAGCAGGGAACAAGGCCACAACTCCCCTGATGTGAGGGCAAGCTCATACACACACAAAAAGTAAAGGAAGACATTAGTTAGTTAAGCATTTGAAATATTGAATGCTTTTTATACTGGCACAAACAATTGAATAGTCAGATGATCAGAGTGCTGGCATTACTTTGTGTGAGATCTTGGAGTTGTTAATATAAGTAGTTGGGGATGGGGAATATACTTCTCCCAAATGTGGAGTTCAGGATGGATTGTCACCTTACAGAAAATAGATTTTTGTATTGTTTTAGATATTTTGAGTTTCAGTCTTTTTAGATTGATATTTCCAGAATTTCAGTGAGTGAGTGATTTTGTTATGGCAGTCATAAACACACCCAAATACAAACCTGCAAAAACACACACACACACACACACACACACACACACATATATGTGTATATATATATATATATATATATATATATATATATATATATATATATGCATATATATATATATATATATATATATATATATATATGTGTGTGTGTATATATATATATATATATATGTGTGTGTGTGTGTGTGTGTGTGTGTGTATATATATTTATATATATGTGTGTATATATTTATACATATATAGCTATATATATATAAATATATAAATATAAATATATATAAATATATATGTTGTATCTTTAGGCTTTTCCCGGTTAGGGGTCGCCACAGCGGAACTCCGGTCTGCTAATGATTGGCAGCAGATTTTTACGTACCGAGTTGCCAGCCCTGATGCACAAACAGGACAACACCTTACTGTGAGGCGACAACGCCATATATATATATATATATATATATATATATATATATATATATATATATATATATATATATATATATATATATATATATATATATATATATATATATAAAAATATATATATATATATATATATATATATATATATATATATATATATGAGTCCACTTCTTTAACTCAAAATACAGAAATCCCAAATTTCAGTATTTTGAGTTGAGAATGTCGAACCCTCAAAATCAAGAAACACCACAATCATGAACACTCACAACATCGAATGTAATAAAACACAAATAAATACATAACCTTCCCCCCAAAACAAAAAAAATACTGCCAGCACAAAATCAACAATACCACCACATGTTTTTGCAGGGGGCAAGCTGCCCTGCAACTTCCATGTGGGGGGGGGGGTTGGACCCCCCCTTCTACTTATATATACCAACTCTGAGGTTGCACTAACCCAAACAAAATGAAACACACATCTTCCCTCACTTTCTCTACACTTCCACTGCAAACAGTCACATGTAAAGTCACTAATAACACACACAAACATCCACTGCATATGTACAAAGTTCATCATGTTCTGCACTCACACGCATACAATATCGCCCACCTACCCCAACCTACTTCTACAACTCCATATTAACACATTAACACTTCTTCTTCTGGCTTTTGCCTGGTTAGGGGTCACCACAGCGGATCACCTTGTCTGCACATTGAATGGCAGTGGAGTTTTACGGTGTCGAGTTGCCAGCCCGAACCTTTCACAGAAGGCACACTCACACGCACACCTAGGGCCAATTTAGAGTGTCCAATCCACCTGCAGCATGTCTTTGGGATGTGGGAGGGAAACCCACGCAACCACAGGGAGGACATGCAGACTCTGCACAGAAGGCACCCCAGCCGAGGATCAAACCGGAGAACCTCTTGCTGTGAGGCAGCAATGCTAACCACTGCACCACCGTGGCCGCCCCATATTAACACATTAACACTAAAACTCTTAAAATTTAAATACCTACTACAATCTCCATACACTCACAAATATCACCTGCCATGTTACACAGCCCTTAATGTGACAGCACACACTAAATAACGCACCAACGTAAACCAAATAAAGTATCGGTAAACCAAGATTTAAAATAGTGCAGTTTTGAAAAACTGCACTTTCGACATTCTCAACTTGAAATACTGAAATTCAAGATTTCAGTATTTCGAGTTAAAGAAGTAGACCTGTATATATATATATATATATATATATATATATATATATATAGATATAGATATATATATATATATATATATATATATATATATATATATATATATATATATATATATATATATATCTATATATAGATATGTGTATGTATATATATATATATATATATATATATATATATATATATATATATATATATATACATGTATATATATATATATATATATATATATATATATATATATAGGGTCTACTCCACATCATCTAAAGCCCATTTGACCTTTCATTTCACCGAGACCAAATCACCTAATTTTCAAAATACTGAAAACTCATTTTAGTAAATCTCATTTCACTGAAATGTAAGCCATAGACATGATGTGGTTTCCAGTCACCTGTGACTTGTTTGTGATTAAAAGAATTTCTGTAACTTACAGTACTGTCTATCAGAATACCAATAGTCATGTAGAAAGTAGTATTGTGTTATTAAATGTGAGTATGTCTCTTTACATTTTTATGGGACGTATCTAAAGTAATATGGTGTATTTTTTGTGCATTCCCAAAAGTAGTGGCAGTGTGTAGTGTACTGTAAGGCAAATAAAAGGCATATGCCCTTTTCCCCACTGTAGTGCGATCCTGGAGTTAGTATATATAGTTGGGTGGGGGGGTGAGAGGGACTCAGCCAGTTTGGTCTTATATTGTCTAGTTTCTGTTAAGAGTGCAAATAAATAGTTGTTTAGGTGTGGAAAGAGGTGGATATTAGTGTTGAGTATGTTTGTTTATAGGTTCATAGGTTCATAGGTTGGTACTAGGCTATCGGCCCTAGGGCCTATACAAGCCTAGCCATAACAATTCCCTGGATATTTCTTACCACAGTATTTACTTCCCTGAACCCCTGTCTAGCAGGGTTACTGATGTGATCTCCGGGGTGAATTTCCTATCTCCCATCCAATCATTAAGGATCCTTTTGAAGACGGTCAAGGAGGCGCTCTGCTTGACATGTATGGGCAGTCTATTCCAGAGTATGGGGAGTCTCTGCGTCAGGAACCTATCTCTCCAGCATGTTTTGTTCATTGTGATGACAAGGTTTAGATCCCTGGAGCATGTGGCTCTGAGGGATTGGGATTTCTTTAAGTTGATCATGTCCAACCGCTCTGGGTTTGACATGGCCTTCTATGTTAAGCAGAGATCACCTCTGAGTAGATGATATGCTACAGAGTATAGCTGGAGTTTTTTTAGATGGTCAGCATAGGGCATCTGCTTTAGGCCTGTGATTCTTTTAGTGAGGTATTTCTGCGGCCTTTCCAGCTGTTGCATATGTCTTGTGAGGTACATGAAATTTAGCATTGTAAGCCTTCATTGAAATGAGATTCAGTCAAATGAGTTTTCAGTATTTTGAAATTAGGTGATTTGGTCTTGGTGAAATGAAAGTCATTCAAATGGGTTTTAGGTGTTGTAAAGTAGACCCATATACATATATGTATACATATATATATATTTATATATGTGTGTGTGTGTGTGTGTGTGGGTTTATATATATATCTATATATATATATATATATATATATATATATATATATATATATATATATATATATATATATATATATATATATATATATATGAAATACTGAAATACCGAATTTCAGTATTTCAAAATCATAAAGTCGAAAACTGAAAATTGCGAAAGTGCATAATCGCAAATTTGAATATCTTGAATTCGTGGTTATGGCTTACGGTACATGGCATGTGGTGTTGGGAGTGTATCGTGTATGGATGTATGTGCAATTGAAGGTAAGTGAGTGTTTTGTAAGGGTTTTGTGTGGGAGTCTGAGTGTGTCTGAATGTGTGGATGTATGTATATGTGTGATGTTTGTGTGTGTGTCGTTAGTATATATAGAGGGGTGTGGGATGTAGCCAGGTTTGTTTGTGTTTTTGTGTTTGTGTGTGTTTTGCTTGTTGTAGTGTGAGTTGGATGATGTATGTGTTGTGTGGTGTATGGTTTGTATGTGTTTGAGATTGAGTGTTTCACGACTGTGTGCTGTCGGGATTATGGACGTTCGACTTTATGATTTCAAAATACTGAAATTCGGTATTTCAGTATTTCGGAATTATAAAGTGAATCCATATATATATATATATATATATATATATATATATATATATATATATATATATATGGGTCCTAGTTTAAAGATTGAAGTTCAGAACTTCGAATTTCATATGGCTGAAACCATATGATCGAAGTTCTAAAACGAACATTTAAACAGAGATCTCTGTACAGTGTGGAATGGGAATATTGGAGTTGATATATTTTAATAGTCGGGTGTGCTTGACCCCCATATATGTGTTTTAATTTTTTTTCTTTTGATTACAAAACTTTGATCATATGGTCCAGACCATATGAGTTTGAAGTTTTGTAATTTTGATCATTCACTGTAGACCCATATATATATGCATATGGATTCGTATCACTTTACTGAAAGACCATTTCACTGACACCCATATCATTGAGACCAAATCACCTAAAGTTCATTTCAGTCAAAATTCATTTCACCTAAAACTCATTTCACTGACAAGTAGCACTCTTAGGCAAGTCAAAGGTATATGTCCTTTTCCCCACAGTAATGCGATCCTGGTGTTGGTATATATAGTTGGGAGTGGGGAGGCACAGCCTCCTACATTAGGGTGTGGGGGGATGCAGCCCCCCCCCACACTTAATTTGGTTTTCTGTTGTCTGGTTTTGTTTTACATTATTTACATTGTTTGGACAAACCATATATATTTATATGCATGATTGTACTTGCTTTGCTTGATATTCATATCTGATAATGTACCACAACCCTGCTAATTATATTTACTAACTCCAAGAGCACACAGAATTGGAGAAAGAGAATATTGCTGGACCCCGAGAATTGTTGACATCTTGTGGAACTGTTGACCAACCAAATACACTGAAAACCAAAGCATCTGTACACACACACACACACACACGTGTATATATATATATATATATATATATATATATATATATACATATATATATATAGATATATATATATATATATATATATATATATATATATATATATATATATATATATATATATATATATATATATATATATATATATATATATATATATATATATATATATATACCCAGGTTATGACTGAAAAAAATTGAAAAGGGTTAGTAAATTGCTTCTCTTACCTAGATAATAAATAAATTAGTTAAAATGAATTAAATGAACATAAATGAACATTATAGAGATTTCCTGACCATCAATCCGTCACTTATAACCCTGAAAAACTATTAAGAATTTTGTTTGGCAGACTATAATTCTTCTGCATATTTCTGATTTTGGTTTATTACTGTGAATGGACTTGTAGGCCTATGTTGACTATCATGTCTAGGTCTCATGGGATTTATTGACAAAAACAGATATAGCAATCTGAGCTGTATTATGATCCAGGTATATATTTCACTAGAGCACAAAGAGCCTAGCACATTTTTTTGTTTGCTCTAGAAATAGATCATATATTTTATTTTCTTCACTGAAAATACAACAAAAGTGGCAGTAACTGAATGGAATTTTTTTATACTTTTCATATAGGATGTACCCATGCTTCTATGTTTTAACAGTTTTAGCATACATTGAATGTTTAAGAAGTTTCTGCTAGCCAGACTAATTAACTGAAGTATTTCAAATCTTCTTAGCCTTAGCAGTGTTGCACTTCCTCTAAAATCTTTTAGTTATTCGGTTTGATGTCAGTCAAAGAAAAGAAAATGGTTTATCTGCCTGGTAATCATAACTGGTTGACAAACTGAGGAATGCATCAATATTATATAATTTTCTTGGGAAGACACTAGTGTGCTTTTTTGATATAAAGACTTTACAGTACAAAACTGTTTTCTGAACAGTTTTTATACCTTATGCTATTGGAAAAATGCTTGCTATGAGTGAAAGTGAAAGGCCTACTGAAATAAAATCAAATACCTCTTGTTTAATTAATGTGTGATTCTTAGCTGCCATGTTGTTTCATCCAGAATGTCTTTTACAGAACCACTGTTCAGTTTTAAAAAACGCAGTTGGCTGTGATAGAGTTTTACTGATTCCAAAATGGTTAAAAAAGCCATTCTGTGATCTCAACTGCATAATAGGTATGATTTTGGAAAACTGTAAATAATTTATTTATTTAAAGGAAGATGACTTTATGGCCACAATGAAACAATAATCTTGTTCTTTAAAAGAGAAGACCTAAAACCCACAGATGGTGAAGCAGCACAGAGACAATTTTAGACAAAGTGTGTTCAGACAGAAAATGTTAAGATCTCAAAGACAGAAATAGAAAATAAGACAGAGAGAGAGAGAGAGAGAGAAAGAAAATGTGTTATGTTTTTAAATTTGAAATGCCTGAATAGATTAATTTTCTCTTTTCTTATTATCTCTAATGTGTTTCAACACCTGGAACATTGTTTGAAATTTGTGTTCCATATTAATTATAAAAATATGCTTTTATCTACTAATTACCTCAAGATTTTCTTGAAGTAGCCAACTGATGTAAAACACTTGTCACTCATTTTTTGGATAGTTCAATGCCTGCATTTATTAATGAATTCTGTGTAACACTGCATTTTAATAATCATATACAATTCAGAATGCTGCAATAAAATTCAGTGAGTAGTTTATAATTGCTTTACCACTGTATCACTGTTGCTGTTTTCAAAACTATGCTCCAGATGTTAGTATCTACACTGATTGCTTGAGAATAGCTGCATGGATGAAAAACAGTTTATTTAATTTTATTTTCAAAGCTGGTTGCCTAAATCTCTCTCTCTATTCTCTCTCTCTCACTGTCTCTCTCTTTATATACAGAGAATAATTCATATAGCTCAGACAGTTAAGGCTCTAAGATATTCATTTTGTGAAGGGTATGGTCTGTTTCTCGTAAATTTAAGTCCCCAGACATTACTATTCTTTGCTCTTGTGTTTTATAGAAGAAATGTATAAATTCCTGTAGGTCAGCAGCACATGACTTTGGTGGTCTTATACACATCAACAGTTCTTATATGGAGGGGTATCTCCATTCAGAACAGAGATGAGAATAAACAGCTTTATATCTTAAAAAGGACAAGTGACCAGAGGGTAAAAAAAACATAAGCAGAACATTTCAGGAATATTATCAGGTCTAATATAGGGATGAGAAAATTACTTGTAGAAAACAGATGGAAGAATTGAAGAAATTATTGAAAAGCACACAGTTACCTCAGCTAAAGGAGGGACAGAGAGAGCAACTGGTTTCTCTATAACTGAGCACAAAGTTCATATGGCTACTATTAAGATCCTACGAGGGATGGCTGCAGCACCTGATAGTCTCTCTGCAAAAATGGTCATAGACTTTCCAGAATTGTATCAAGTGATGCAGTTAGTACATATCTACTTACATCCTATACATTATCCATCATTAATATGATTCCAAAACTACAGTAGAACCTGACAAAACTTGTCAATTATCAGCTTATATCTTTGCTAAATATTGATATTAAAATATACACTGAGATTATGGTGACCAGATTGTATGCCTTCCTTCCAGAAAAAAAAAGTTCTAATGTATAAGTCAACAAGATTTAACCTTATTTATTAAACTCACTTTGGTTGCTTTTAACGTGTAAGTGGGTTGCATTTTTTGCATTATTACCATTGGATTATCTGGCTTGGTTTGGACTGGCTTTGACCTCACTTCTTCTGATTACTAGTTGTTTTGTGCATGGTCATTCTTCCAAGTTACTGGGTTCTCAGCTATCTAATGCCTAATAAGTGACAGAGTATTTGATGTGTTATGGACATTCTCATGCAGTCAGACGAGTTCACCCTGTCCAGCTGTAGGCATTTTGCTTCATGGCTAATTCACCACAGGGGGAGGCCCACCCAGTAAAGGAACATGTCCAGGATTGTCCACTCAGTAGCTATACAGGTGAACACAGAGGAGGTGGGGAAGAAAGGAACATAGCTGGAAGGACAGCAGCCAGTTGAGGAAAGAGGTAAAATAAAAGTATGTACGCAAGTTAGTAAATAAAAAAAATAAATAAACAAGAAAAAATTAAGAGTAAAGTTAGTTTTATGTAAATGTTGAGGTACCATAACTGTGTAAATCATCATAGTGTTTGATTGTTGCAGAAGTGATTTTTTTTGTTATATTTCTGGGGAGTGGGGGGTGGCAAGAGTGTACAGTTAAACTTCCAGCATCAGACTTAAAAGGGTACAGCGTAACTGCTATGACAAGAAGGAGATCCACTTTCAATGTTCTGTCCTCCCAGTTCACAACCAATCAGACAGACATATAGAGAAATACAGATATTGATAATGAAGTTTGCATGTGTATGTGAGGGAGCATGCATGTGTGTGTGTGTGTGTGTGTATGCATGTACGTGTGTGCGCGTGTGCGCGCGTGTGTGTGTGTATACATGTGCGTGTGTGCGTGTGTGCGTGCGTGCGTGTGTGTGTGTGTGTGTGTGTGTGTGTGTGTGTGTGTGTGTGTGTGTGTCAGAGAGAGAGATTAGTGACCAGTGACCCTCCCACAGTTTTGTCATTCTAGCAACATCAAACAGTGTAGTGTTTGAATGTAAATAATATGCTACAAGGTGGTGGAGCATTGATTTTGGTTTGATCTGTATAAGCAGATGGGCTTCTGTGTATTGAAAAATCAGTCACCTACTAGGAGAACAGTTCCCTGTTGAATCTCCTATGGACTATGAGCTTACCCATGGTCTTTTAAAAAGTCATAGCTTTTCCTCCCATGTACACCCAACATGTATGAAATATGTTTTCTTTCTCACACTAGATCTGGCATGTATCCTGAAGAGGAAGATCACTGCAGGAAAGCTATTTAGCATGTGCAGCAGTGTATGTCCATTAATTTATGTAAAAATTGTAACCACGGTAAAAGCTGACCTTGCCATAATATAGCCTTGGTTGTTCCGTATGGCAACACCCATTCATCTGATTGCTGCACTCTTTTTCAAGCTACCAGATGAAACTGCAGACAAATCAATCATACAAGCAATAGGTGTGTATATCAACAGGGATCCTTATAATAAACACAGGTTAATTAATTCATGCAAAAGGCATGCAGTTCCCTCTGAGAATTTTCCAAAGTTAGCTTTGCAAGGCCCTTCAGGAGTTCCTTAGTACAGAGAGATAAAGCCCTGATAGTGATCAAGATGATCTGTCATCAAAATGTGACCAGGGTATTGGATGAGCTGAGCCTACCTTTTTGGGAGGTGGTCCCATCTTACTTGATTGGAAGCACCTACTGGAGACAGAAGTACACAGCAGACATTTTATGAGATGGTAACTGTGCTGGTTTTGGCAAGGTGCATGCACATGGAAGCAGGGGAGGGATTAGGGTAATGATTAAGATATTTACTTCACATATACAGGGTACAGGGTTTAATTCTGACCTCTGGTTATTGGCCAGACATGTAACAGTCTACAGACTGACAGTCTAGTATTCACCTATGAATGTATGAATTATGTGTTGGAATATGTGCACTAAAAGTAAAAAGCATAGCATCTGCAATTGTGCTAGGGGCCAGGAAACAGAAAAAAAAAAGTAATAACATGGGTTTTCTGGTCACAATGTGACTTGCTCTACCATCATAGCTTAGTGATTAATGGCTACTCCACAGACAGCTCATGCCCTACTGATAGGAAAAGGGGGAGTGGCATGATCATGGAAAGGGCATGAAGATCAGCTGGAACAGGGCTGGAAAAATATATACATAAACTTAACAGCTGCATATTAGAATTGTGATGGACAGTCATAAATGGAAGTCCTGCAATTTGGAAAATAAATATGAAATATAAATTAAATATGACAAATGTGGAAACTTCCTGTAATAACATTAAAATATTTCTGTGGGTGTGTTTCACCAGCCAGCAGACCAAGACATGAGAAAGAGGTCTGCTTCATATACAAACCTCAATATTGCTGTATGTTGGAGAAGCTAAATACCACAATTTACTGAAACCTCAGACTTAGTGTTATTTCCCTATATTTATATACACAGCCTCACTATTTTGGGCATCACAATTCTAGTCCTCAAAATTTCAACAAAAGCTTTAATTTATCCATATTTTTTTCAATATCCATGTCCTTGTGTATAATCTATTCGTCTATGATAAGTTTTGGGATTATGTCAATACAATGCATTCTCTGTGGTACCAGACTTACAGTTATTACACTAGTGAGAACCACTAGTGTAGTGATGCTCACTTTAAATGTCAATCATTAAGATGAGGTTGTGAGGGATGCGCAGGAAATATCAAAATTCTGCTATCTTGGTAATTTCTGTTTTTACCAAGATAACGTGATCTAGAAATTGGAATTTAGTAACTAGCAAGGGTGTGGGAATATAGCGTGGCTTAGCATCTGCAAAAATGCCATTAGGTGATTAACTTTGATCATAGTCAAGTAACTCTCATGGACTGTGATAATTTTTCTGTGACAGCTCCATTAGAATTTTAGTAGGCAGCCATTACAATTTCCTGTTTCATTGACAATGATTTTTTTTTAACTCAAATTGTGCCATTACTATAAGGCATAGTCTGAATTTAGAATATCTCTAAAGCACTAGAGTGCTTTAACAATCTCTTGCACCAGTAGCTTCTGTTTTGTTTCTTTTCTCTCCAGAGTGATAACCTTTCATTCATTCAGTGACTGCAAGTAATCCCACCTAAGAACACAGACTACTGCCCACTTAATTCTCATCTCTCATCTTGAAAAATATTTCATCCGTTTATTACATAGTTAATCCTTTCTTTGCCATAATAGTCACATAGAATCAAATTTTGCAATTAGCTCTGTAATCATACCACCATTCTTGGTTATCGGCATTCACAACCACCTAGCTAAGCTTCCCTGTCTATCTAGATTCATTTCTAGTGATATAACAAGCATGTAGGTCAGCCAATCCAATTGCCCTAACACAACACAATAATGCAGAAGTTTCTTTCAATTCCTATTTTTCTTTTTTCTTTTTTTTTGTTATCCATGATACATGACAACATTTTCAAAAACAAACATTGTACAGTGTAAAACTGTGTAAAAGTTGCAAAGCGTACAAGTCATCTAGGCTATTATATTAATTTTACATATTTTCTTTTCCAATAGACCAGCCTATGCATAACTCTTCATTTCTAAGTCCTGATGCATAAATAGCAGGAACTTCTTCCTGGTATTTGTTTTGATGCTGAGTTTAGTTTTGTGCCAGATTACCATTTCTAGTCGCTATATCCCTCACTGTATGTATGTATTTATTCAGAATCTTCAGACAGTCAAACAAAAGCAAATTTCAAAGTTGATTGGGCTGACCATAAGTTTATTATCTTCTGCTAGCAGATCCCCTGCCAGGGAGTCATGAACAATTGTGTAGGCTTTGTGCATGTGTATTAATCTGAATGTACTTATGTCATAAAGGCAATTTTGCAATAATAAAATGTTGCAATATGTATGTCATACTAATTCATGGCTGTCACACTTCCGGAGCAAATATAGGTAAATAAAAGCAGACATGGTAATATAGGATATTACAGACGCATAAATTAACATTGTAACAGAGGGGAATGACATGGCATATGAATGCCATTGACATGCTGAGTTGAGATGACAGTCCACAAGGACAGTATATACATTATGGATAGCTGTACAGTGTACATTCAAATCAATATAACATGGTAGAAAGTAGTAATGGTTCAAAAGTCGCAATCTTCTTTTGTAAGAATCAAACCCATTCCATCATTATTAGTACTGACCAGTGTATAAACTTTGTACACTACAGAAGTAGGCCTAACACATTACAAGGAGGATCACCCTTAAAGGTAATCACATACTTCAATATTCTAATAATTATGCATCACATATGTAGGTGTGCGTGGTGTTACATATGTGGGAACAAAGTGTGACACACATAATACCCTTGTGTAAGGCACTGCTGCCTGGCACAGTCATTGTGCAGAGAGATAACAACAGATGCAAACACCACACTATGACGCAATGTTTTTCTCAGAGTTGTGTAGTGTCAGCATCTGCACAGGAGGTAGCAATGGGTATTGTCATAAACAAATTAAATGAATGTAGGTTTTTCTGTATGTCTGTACACATACCACACAAGAGATGGAACACACTTGTATACACCACAGGACTTAATGCATGTGCCAAAGTAGCACCCTCACCAAGACATTGGCAGAGCAATTGTTAACTGACATGAAATCCAAGCTAAGATCATATGTGTTCATGCAACATATCAGGGGATAAGACTCACATGATGTAATGGTTGTTGTGTGATGTTAGTAAGTTCATTCAAAATAAAACCCTATGATAGACATAGGGTACAACTCCTCCAAATAACAATATGGCTATTGATCACATTTGCCACCGTGGATCTGTCATAGCTGTCAAAGTCCACCTATGCAAAGTCATTCAATCAGCTTTGCTGTATTGGCCCATAATTTTTATGTTCCAAAATTGATGGTGGAGGCCTCTGCCAATCTATACATGAAAAGTATAATTGTGGGAGGGAAGATGTCTTTCATGCAGAAGAGTTAAGGACACAAATGCTTACAGTCACTCATTGCTGCTTTGGAACACTTTTCTAAGCACTGAAAAAATAAACACTATAGTGGAATCAGTGAATGTGCCATGGTATAAGTGCAATGCCAATTGTCGTATGTGCAGTTGTATGAAAGCATTGCATCATGTGTATGAATTAAGGACTATGTGTCCCTGTAACTATTCAGAAAGAATCTTGCTGTATGTCAGACAACATTGCCTGATGCTATGTATAGGGTAGAACAATTATGTGCAATTTGGATATAATTCCATATTGGAACACATCTTATTTAGGCAACAACATACATTACATCATCTCATGTCCTCAGATGTGAGAAGGAAAATGACAACTGTGAAGGAATCACACTCTATTCAAATGACAGCATCAGTCTTCAATACAGCCTTTCCTTTCCAAAGGAAATGTAGAACTGACACTTGTACCAGAAAACATCTACACATGAATATAGCACATGTGAGTGACACCGTTAACAATGTATACAATGACCGTAAGAAGTGAAAACAGGATTTGAGTTATATTTCTAACATCACAGGCTTATGAAGGTCTGCTGAAACACAAGCACAACAGATTTATGTAATGACTGACACTGCATTTTTCAATGGATGACATCACCATTGTGTATTATCTTCATGTTTCAGCTAAAAAGTGGTTGCACAGGGTATTGTATAGATATACCGCTGATATGTATTTGAAGCATGTTCAGCACAGTAAGAAAGAAAGAAACAGAGATGACAATCAGTCCTGGATTTGAACACTCTACCTATTGACTGACACAATCTATGTTGTTGTTCCTTTGGCTTTTCCCAGTTAGCGGCCGCCACAGAGGAACTCTGGTCCACTAATGATTGGCAGTACAGTGCCGAGGTGCCAGCTCGACACCCAAGCTTCAATGAAGACACACCCATTCACGCATGTCTTTCGAATGCCACTCGACCATGGGGAGGACATGCAGACTCCACACAGAAGGTGCTCCAGCCGAGAATCGAACGGGAGAACCTCTTGCTGTGAGGCAACAAAGCTACTGCTACTGCTGCACCACCACGGCTATTGACTGACACAATTATACACAAGTGTATTATATACACGCGCCACAAGAAATGTGTAATTGCATGTGAGCCACACTGTATCTTTCAAAGGATGGCATCAGCTATGTCATGCAAAGAAGATGTGTGTGCAAAAATTACTTCTACAACCATGTGGGATTCTAAATGTTGTTCAATACTAAGAGGTACAATACATTCCTGCATCCATTTATACACACACACAATCAGGAGAGTTGCATTGCTGTATTAAAACCCCCTGCCTGTTGACTAACACAATCTACACATGACTGTATAATGCTTTTCATCTCAATTGAAGAACGACTTCAGTAGTGTGAGGCAGGATTATTGAAATGATAACATCAACAGTGTGTTGCATACAGCATGCATGTGTGGACTAAGTGAAAAGGAGATGTGGGATTGATCTGATCATATAAATGTTTTTCAGTAGTGGGAGTCAGATGAGCACATCTGCTGAATTAATCATCCAGTGATGGAATAGCCCCACCATCACACATAATTTGATTGTTGTGAGATTAGAACCCCCTAAATGTCTAGAGGGAAAGTTCTTAATATACATGCTACTGCAGACGTCTGACTTCAGTGAAGTTAGAGTGCACTTTATAGAGGATGACATCAACATTGTGTTGCTGAGAAGATGATGTTGGGAGAAGGGTCTATCATTGATGTGTACTCACCATGCACTGTAAAATTTACTCGAGGCTACTATTTTATTGAGATCAGCAGTAACTAATATCATATTTACACATCTCCACACACACACACATACACACACACACACACACACACACACACACACACACACACACACACACACACACACACACACACACACACACACACACACACACACACACAGACACACACACACACAAACACACACGTTTTGTTTGCTGTGAGATTAGAATCTCTACCTATACAACCTAGAGAACACGGTACTTAATGCAAGCTTCACCACAGAAGTCTGACTTTTATAGTGTCAGAGTGCATTTTACAGAGGCTGACATCAGTATTGTGTTGCAGAGAAGTTGATATTTAGAGAAGGGTCTGACAATGCTGTGGACTCACCCTGCAGTGTAAAACTGATGCCTTTCTGCCATTTTTTGGAGGCCATCAGTACTTAAGGCCATACTTACACAACTCCATACATATGTAAGTTGACTGTTGTGAGATTGGCACACCCTCCCTATCTAGCTATGCAATCTAGAGGACACAGAATGTAATGCAAGTGTCACTGCATAAGTTTAACTTTTGCAATGTGACAATGCAGTGTGGATAGGATTAGCTTCTCATTCAGTGTCAGTGAAGATATTGTGAAGCTGAATGCTTTGTGCAAATCCATATTTGTTGATATAACAGACTAAGTGCAATGTTAGGATCAATAACACATACATACTGCTGAACTGTGTCAGCTATGCTGTCATTAATGTATATTGCAGAGGGAGAGTGACATGTACCTACCTGGCTTGTGTATATGAGACACACATCTGTGTAAGACAGGATGGACAATGAGACATACATGTATCATTAGGTCATGATCTTTTTCTTTTGGCTGTTCCCACCACAGCGGATCATCTGTTTCCATTTCTTCCTGTCCTCTGCATCTTGCTCTGTCACACCAACCTCATGCATGTCCTCTCTCACCACATTCATCAACCTTATCTTAGCCCGTCCTCTTTTTCTCTCACCTGGCAGCTTCATTCTTAGCATCCTTTTCCCCATATACCCATCATCCCTCCTCAGCACATGTCCAAACCAATGCAATCTCGCCTCTCTAGCTTTGTCTCCAAACCATCCAACCTGGGCTGACCCTCTAATATACTTATTCCTAATCCTGTCTACCCTCGTCACACCCAGTGCAAATCTTAACATCTTTAACTCTGCCACAGCCAGCTCTGACTCCTGCCTTTTTGTCCATGCCACTGTCTCCAACCCATATAACATAACTGGTCTCACTACCCTCTTGTAGACCTTCCCTTTCACTCTTACTGGTACTCGTCTGTCACAAATCAATCCTGAAACTCTTCCCCACCCACTCCACCCTGCCTGTACTCTCGTCTTCACCTCTCTTCCACACTCGCCGTTACTCTGAACTGTTGATCCCAAGTATTTAAACTCATCCACTTTCGCCAACTCTACTCCCTGCATCCTCACCATTCCTCTATCCTCCCTCTCATTCACACACATATATTCTCTCTTAGTCCTGCTGACCTTCATTCCTCTCCATTCTAGAGCATATCTCCACCTCTCCAGGGTCTCCTCAACCTGCTCCTTACTCTCACTACATATCACAATGTCATCTGCAAACAATATAGTTCACAGGGACTCCTGTCTGATCTCTTCTGTCAACCTGTCCATCACCACTGCAAATAAGAAAGGGCTCAGAGCTGATCCTTGATGTAATCCCACCTCCACCTTAAATGCATCTGTCACTCCCACTGCAGATCTCACCACTGTCACACTACCCTTGTACATATCCTGTACCACTCTTACATACTTCTCTGTCACTCCCGACTTTCTCATACAATACCACAACTCCACTCTAGGCACCCTGTCATATGTTTTCTCTAAGTCCACAAAGACACAATGCAACTCCTTCTGACATTCTCTGTACTTCTCCATCAACACTATCAGAGCAAACATTGCATCTGTAGTGCTCTTTCCTGCCATGAAACCATACTGCTGATCACTAATCATCACCTCCCTTCTTAACCTAGCTTCTACTACTCTTTCCCATAATTTCATGCTGTGACTGATCAATTGTATCCCTTCATAGTTACTACTACTCTGCACATCACCCTTATTCTTAAAAATCGGTACCAAAACACTTTTTCTCCACTCCTCAGGAATCCCCTCACTTTCCAAGATTTCATTAAATAATCTGGTTAAAAATTCCACTGCCATTTCTCCTAAACATCTCCATGCTTCCACAGGTATGTCCTCTGGACCAACATCCTTTCCGTTCTTCATCCTCTTCATAGCTATCCTTACTTCCTCCTTGCTAATCCACTGCACTTCATGATTCACTATCCCACCATCATCCAACCTTCTCTCTCTCATTCTCTTCATGCATCAACCCCTCAAAGTACTCTTTCCATCTGCACAACACACTCTCCTCACTTGTGAGTATGTTTACCTCATTATCCTTTATCACCCTTACCTTCTGCACATCTTTACTAGCTCGGTCCCCCTGTCTAGCCAATCGGTATAGGTCCTTTTCTCCCTCCTTAGTGTCCATTCTTTCATACAACTCTCCATACACCTTGTCCGTAGCCTTTGTCACCTCTCTCTTTGCCATGCACCTCATCTCCTTATACTCCTGTCTACTTTCTTCATCTCTCTGACAATCCCACTTCTTCTTTGCCAACCTCTTTCTCTGTATACTATCCTGTACTTCCTCATTCCACCACCAGGTCTCCTTGTCCTCCTTCCTCTGTCCAGATGTCACACCAAGCACCTTTCTAGCAGTCTCCCTTACTAGCTCTGCTGTAGTTATCCAGCTGTTCAGTAACTCTTCACTGCCACCCAGTGCCTGTCTTAACTCTTCCCTGAACTCCACCTCACAATTACCCTTTTTCAATTTCCACCATTTGTTCCTTAGTGCTGCCCTGACTCTCCTCCTCCTCTTCTTGATCACCAACGTCATTCTACAGACCACCATTCTATGCTGCCTAACTACACTTTCCCCCGTCACTGCTTTACAGTCTCCAATCTCCTTCAAACTGGCCCTCCTGCATAGGATATAATCTACTTGTGTGCATCTCCCTCCAATCTTGTATGTCACCCTATGCTCCTCCCTCTTGTTAAAATACGTATTCACCACAGCCATGTCCATCCTTTTTGCAAAATCCACTACCATCTGACCTTCTGCATTCCTTTCCTTAACACCATACCTAGCCATCACTTTCTCATCCCCTCTGTTTCCTTCACCAATATGCCCATTGAAATCTGCTCCAATCACCACTCTCTCACCCTTGGCTACAGTCATCACCACTTCATCCAAGTCACTCCAAAATTTTTCTTTCTCATCCATCACACACCCAACTTGCGGAACATATGCACTAACAACATTCATCATTACACCATCAATTTCCAGCTTCATAAACCTCACTCTATCTGACACTCTTTTCACCTCCAAAACACTCTTGGCATACTGTTCCTTCAGGATAACACCTACCCCATTTCTCCTCCCATCCAGACCATGATAGGACAATTTGAACCCACCTCCAATACACCTGGCCTTACTTCCCTTCCACCTGGTCGCTTGCACACACAATATATCAACCTTCCTTCTGTCCATCATATCAGCTAACTCTCTCCCTATACCAGTCATACTGCCAACATTCAAAGTTCCTACCCTCACTACCACACTCTTAACATTTCTCCTCTCTTCCTGCATTCGGGCATGCCTTCCCCTCTTTTTCTCCTTCTCTTCTTTCGGCCAACAGTAGCTCAATTTCTGCTAGCACCCTGTTGGCTAACAGTACTGGTGGCAGTCGTTGTTAACTCGGGCCTCGACTGATCCTGTATGTAAATCTGTATTGTTTTCCACATATTTCATTTGGCAAATGTTTTATGCTGGATGCCCTTCCTGATGTAACCCTCCACATTTATCTGGGCTTTTGACCGGCACGAAGAAATGCACTGACTGGTGCATCCCCAGTGGCTGGTTTAATGGTATTTAAACATTAATGAATGGTACTAATATTAGCAATGGTATGTGCTCATGCATGGTCAATGTGGACTGTCAATACCAAACAATACTTAATGTTCGAATGTAGAAGGGATAAAAAAAATGATTTATGTGCATTAAGGCTGTATGTTGCGGTATATCATTTGTAAATGTTATAGCTACAGTGGAAAACCAACTGTGCAGAATGAAGTGTTCAGTTAACCACAAAGTTCACTGCATTTCACATGAGTATATTAAACAATATCCATATAATTAAGTAATATAATCCAATAGCAATACATATTTTTGTTCAAAATATTTTCCTAAAGTGCAATGCTGAGAAATGCATCTGCACACATGTTGGCAAAGTGTTAGCACATTATTATACTTTGATGTGTTGAACTGAGATTGTGAAGTAATAGTCTTTAGTAGCATTCAGTGGTGCACCACATGTCGTATAATACTTTTCCATGTTAGCTGCAAAGCTCAATTCAAAATGAAGTGTTCTGCTTGCCTTCTCCATTTGCATGACTTTATGCTACAAGCAAACACTTTTCTTGGCATTAGGAAAAAGTGAAAAACGTTGATTTGTCTTCTGTAGTGCAAACAGGCTTAGAAGAGATGTATGGCCATCAGTAGTCTAAACAGTACTAAATAGAAAAAATCTACCCATTGGCCTTGCTTTCCCTGTAGCATGAGGTGAAAACTGTCTATGTTAAATAAAAAAGCAGAGCTGAGGCAGTATTTGACTCCAGTAAGCAGATCATTTTACAAATTATGTCAGAATGTGATTATTAAGGTGACCTATTATCACAACTTTAAGAATACTTAGGAATGAATATTTTAAATACATCGCCTTGGAAAACAGTTTGTGTAATAGTTACTGAAATAGTCTTTTATGCCTTCTACATATGAGATGCTTCAAGGGACATCACAAGTTTACTGGGTGTACAAACGGTGTAAGACAAACACTCACAACATATTTCAATAACACAGGGACATCACAAGTTAACTGGGTGTACAAACAGTGTAACGCAAACACTCACAACATATTTCACTAACACATGAAATGACTTTTAGCATCTTATACTACAGGTGCTCACTGCCAGACCTCACACAAATGCTGAGGACTACAACTGATAAAACAGAGTGGGGTAAGACAAATACATGGGCAACTCATTCATAGGAAAGACATTTATAAAAACACGCAGTAAGAATTTCACCTAATGCTGGATTTGAACTATTGTCAAGTTGAAAATTTTAATTTACAAACTTGATCATTATCTCTACACCCCAACAAGAAAATAATACTTCAAATATCTCAAAACTCACACCTTTGAAGGAACAGTGCTAATGTATGCTGCTAATGGAAGAGGTAGGTATTATTATGGCAGTGTGAAAATGCCATAACATGACATTTCCATCTATTAACCTAATAAATAGTCAACAGTACAAAATGGTGAGAGAGAGAGAGTGAAGAGGTGAAGATAGAAGCAGATATACAGACTCATATGAATGGGTGGTGTCACAGGTCATAAATGCACATCTTTATGGTGTGTCCTCAATATTCATCCTTAATGCTCTGTATAAGTAACTCATGGTTCTAGGGGTCAAGAAGCTGTAGAGCAGGCAAAACCTGATGAATGTATGGTCATGAATGTGTTGACAAATGCTTAAATGGATAAAAAGTAAGATATGTGTCATGAAACATGTCATAGAAGTATAACATCACAGTAAGGATTAATGTGATACGCATCTGTAATTAAACCCTTGATGTTATGGTCAAAAATGAATTTTCACACAAGTGATTTATGTCAACACTCCACAGTGGATATTACGCTTCCCTATATTGAACAGGCAAACGACTGTTATAGTAACTATTGCCAGTGATTTCCTGTAGTCTGCCTTTACTCTGTATTCTGATAGCACAGCCTGTTTATGCAACTTTGTGCTAGTATAACTAAACTACTGTGAGTAATAGCAGCAACTGACCAGATTTTACCATAGGACATGAACAGTCATTCACAGTCACTTGGCTTTGATGTGAGATGTCAAGGTCAGCACAAATGCTGAGGGAAAAAAAAGTGAACACTTTTTTATGGGCCATTTCTGGCCATATGTGTTGTGTGTGATTATTTTTTGACCAGCTTAAACACTTGAAAATGGGACTGACAGGAAAGTGGTGAAATGGGGAGAGGGGCAAGCAGAGGGAAGGACACAGGGGAAAGAACAGGAATTTGCAGGAAGGTAGTGGGAGTGAACCATAGCAATCCACTTCTTCATAACATAAATGTAGAAGTGTAACCAGGATTTTCAGAATTTGGACTGTCACCACACCAAGGATAGGTGACAACAATAGAATAATGTTATGTAGCCAGATGTACTAAATTAAGTGTATCAAGAAGACACCCAGTTGAAATAGAGAGCTATGTATGGGTCATTATTTTTTGTGGGGCATGTGCCCATTTTTCCTTTTTTTTATTTCAAACAGATAGGAATGAAAGGGAATGAATTTAGGAATGGAAGGGTCACATAAGTAGGTTAGGTGAGGAAGCAGGCTTAACAGGACAAACAAGAGAGACAAGGATGGGGATGGAACAAAAGGTTGGGGGACACCATGACTGGGGATAGGTAGAGGGCATTGTAGGGACACCTACATCAAGCCTGATATCAGTGAGAATCTAGTCCTCACAGTCAGAACCATCATCAGTGTCTCCTGTCTCAATTCCCTGTGTCAGTGCTTGATGTGGCATCATCTTAACAAGGTGATAAAGATATATTATCAAACAGCAATGAAAGTATGAAACATGGCAGTGAGATTTGCCATGTGGATGCTCAAACAATTCACACTTTTTTTCAGATGGTCAGCACTGAGAAGCTCACTGGCTTTGATTGATGCTTTGGATGTTAAATAGGATTATTTGGCATATAACTTTCTGGAATTTCATACTGTAAAAAGTTAGTTGGCAGATGTTGGAATGAAACGTAAGGAAAAAATAATGCATAAATTTCAATCAATGTGATTATTTTTCAGTGCTACAGCAGAACTACCTTTCAGCCATGTTCGTTATAGATTAGCTGCATTCTGTATGAATGGAGCTATACATCAGATAGGCTAGTATTTGTGTGATTGCAGGAAGTCCTGTGAAATGTATTCCCATGAAAGAAGCAGTATTACTGTTTGTAAATATATGTCAGACAGATAGATATTCCTGAGCTGATTAATACAGGTTGCGGTTTGATACATGCATGCTTCACTACACATACTATCCTATACACAGAGCTGGGCTATGTTAGGGATAGATGATTTTAACTTAAGTATTCTGTCCATCATAGATAAGCAAGTGCATGTTTAATTCATTATCATAATTATCCTGCTGTGTTTCATAGGTAAATCATTCATGAGATATGCAACTTAGAAAAATGTATTTATGAAAAGATTAATGAAACATTTATTGCAATAAACATAATTATGATAACCATTTTTATGTGGTGATACTTTTCTAATCAAAGTATTGTGAGAAATTGCATTATGACATCCACTATAAAAATAACTGTTTCCTGGATTTCAATCCTGGATCACATGTATGCAATCTCTAAAGTCAGTGCACTTATACCTTGTTCCCCAAAGACAGTTTCACATCATGTGAATGTTCTCCATTCAGTACTGTCCAGAGTGCTGACATCTGCACATTATCCTATTTGTGCTTCAGAAGGCTTCCCAAATAAAATTTGTCACTTTTTCCTTAAGCAGGTAAGCTTGATTGAGCACCACTCAGCAGCAAACAACTGCACAGGGCAAGAAACAAGAAAAAAGTTTGTGATGCTATGATAATAATAAGTTATACATCTGACAAAACGATGTCTATATTCCCTTCACATTGTACAGATTGGAACTCCTGAGAAAATCTAAGGGGCCAAAGTCACTGCATTTACAGCTTTTGCCACAGCATGTGCACATCACTCACTTACTGCACATCAGTGACAAAACTGTTTGGGCTATTGGAGATTATATAAATGAAATTGTTCACTCTTTCCTTCACCTTTGAACACAGTTTGCACTCTACTAAGCACTGTGGAAATTATACAGGCACAAAATTATGTATAACAATTTATATTCCACACAACAAAGTATAAGCTGCATTTTCACATCTGCTGCAACCATTCCAAGCAGCATGGGGCTTCAAGCTGGATTCAAACTTTGCATCCTCTTTCCTGTTTCTTTAATCTAACTTCATTTAATCCATGTGCTACACTGATACTCAGATTTGTGTAAAAGTTATCTTACTGCTGTTCAGAGTGCTCTAACAAAGCACATCTGTGCCAACTTAAAATGTACTACTGATGGCATGACAAATTAAATTTCTCAGTTTTTACCTTGGGCAGTGGACTTTCATTATCAATGTGATATTGACAAATACTTTATGCTAATAATAGCCACACCATTTTAATGTCAAGTTGCCAGCACTGCCAGCTATTTATTCTGTTTATTTTCTGAGCAACTTCTCCTCTTAGTTTAAATACAGAAATACAGAAATGCAATATAATGGCCATTTATTTGCATCTTTGTTACAATGTGTAATATAGTTGATCAACATTTCAGGTAGATTTTAAGCACCAGATGAATAGTGTGCTCTTAGAACAAGGATATCAGTGTTGTTAACATTGCTCTCATAGCTCTCAAGGTGTTTACACTTTTAATTGCAAGTCTAGTCTGTGTGATACAAACACTTCAGGGAGAACAATCCCTTCAGTATTGCTCATTGCTGTAGTCAGAGCATTCAGTAACACTTACAAGCCATTAGCAGCTAACAATTGTCATTGCTCCGCCCTCTAGTTCTATGACATGTGCATGCAGTTGTGTAGCTATTGACACCATGTGTACATCCATAAACAAGGAAATAAAAAAAGCAAACTACTAAAACGGGAAAAACAAAGCACTGACTAGGACAACGCAAAATAGAAAAATACCTCAATTTAATATGTAAGTGCTTTCATAAAGGAAAATACCAATTCTTCTTCAGACAAAAGAGTAGAAACACGATTCTATAAATACCCTAAAAAATCACATGACTTGATCAGCTGACAAAAGAAAATAATTACAATAGTCATTTTAAAAAAATTCAAAAAATGTTATTAAAACATTGTATTAAGTTATGAAAACACCCCACCTGAAAAAAATAATTTCTACACCAAATATGTACATTATGCAAAAAAAAAACGAAAACATTTATGTCTATGAAA
Source organism: Protopterus annectens (assembly GCF_019279795.1). Classification (NCBI taxonomy): domain Eukaryota; kingdom Metazoa; phylum Chordata; order Ceratodontiformes; family Protopteridae; genus Protopterus; species Protopterus annectens. The sequence continues at coordinate 1,908,319,293 of NC_056739.1, read as the reverse complement.
AATATATCTACATATGAATGTAATAATAATAATAAGTAAAAAAGTTAGCGTCATCTCATAATACTTCTTAATTTCAAAATACAAGCAATTGAGCAGGCTTCATTTAATCCTGGTTCTCTAAATGCATCCAACCTAAACTGCCATAATAATTCTTGCTATTCTAATTTGAGAGACACAGGTCCTCCCCTCTCATGATATTCAACATGATCTATTATTTTAAATAGGAAGGAATGTTCATGATTATTCATTACATGTTTTGCTAAAGGATTCTCATTTCTATTACTTCTTATAGCATACAAATTTTCATATAAACATTCCTTTAGTTTCATATCAGTTTTCCCAATATAAAAACTAGGACAAATCCTGCATTTAGCCAAATATATAATGCTTTTTGAATTATAATTGAACCTTCCTTTAACAGAGTACTTCACTTCCTTGATCTGAAAGCTATTCCCTGTTTCAATATACATGCAATAGGGGCAGGCGTCACATTTATACATGCCTATCACTCCTGGCCGCACTTGCTTCCTAAACTCTAGTAGGCTCTTTACATTTTGCCCTCTTCTAAAAATAACTCTGGGCAATGGTGCAAGTTTAGGGCCAATAGTAGTGTCAGTGGAAATCAAATTCCAATTTTTAACTAAAATATATCTCAAATTAGTTGCATCAGAACTGAAAGGTATTATAAAAGTCAAGGAAAAGTCAGTATTACTCCCTGATGCTTCCACTATATTAGATGGCACCACAAAATCCACATTTTGGTCATTTAAGATAGCTCTTAAATGACATGATGTCCATTTCATTTGTACTTCAACAATTAATTCATAAAATGTTCCTAATATGTATGTACATTTATATTATTAATCAACGGTTGAATGTTCTATCCACTAAAATAGGTTTTAAACTAACTTTTTCATTCAGCCCATGTTCCTTATCTGCTTGACATTTGTGTATGTGATGGTACATCTGCTGGGGGAGGGCTGGCATCCATTTGTCTTTGGTGTCACCCTTGGCCTATTGCACTCCACCACCATGTGAGAATAATGATGACTGTACCATGAGCTTTGTTAATTTAGGTTTCATTTAGAGTTGCATGCATGTCTAATACACAGAGTGGATAGCTGTAAGACTGACAGTATGCAGGTAGTTTAGCTTCTTCAACATTTGTTTGTCTACTACAGATTACATACTTACCTTGACATTACTGCAGTTATGAGATGTGCACTTTGGGGCAGTCATTGTGTGATGCTATCCATACATAGAGAATACATGGTTAAGTAAAGTTTGTGGACATTGGATGATATTACTTTTGATATTTGTATGTACTTAGGTTGTTTATGTGTAGTCCTTCAATGGTGAGTGTGTCTGTTGTCATTTTCCTATTAGTTGCTAAGTGTGGTACTAACCTTTGAGTCTTAGGTGGTCAGTGTGTGTGCTATCTTTTGCCTCTTAGCCAGGGCAAGGGCATATTGTGCATGCCTACATCTGCTGGCTACCTCTGCAGCTGAGGTTTCTCTCTCAGAATCATCATCTGTATGTGATGGAAGTGTTGCTCCTACCTGAGGTCCAGAAATGTGTGCTCCTAGCCCTTATTGTGCCTGTTGCAGCAGTTTCTCTTGATGATATTGTGCAACATGGCAAAGACTGTGAGAATTTCTACACAGGTGGCTGGGTCATACTGCAGGGCACCACCTGATGTGTCAAGACAGGAGAACCATGACTTCAGCATGCCAAACCCTATGACGTTTCTAGTTTGAGCATGGGCATTGTTATAGCCTTCTTCTGTGGGTGTGTGTGCATTTCTGATGGGTATGATCAGCCATAATTCCAGTGAAAAATGAAAAATAAAAGTCAGCTGTTGCAAGACAAAAGTGATGCTTGGTAGATGGTAAATCCTTTATAAGCAGAAAACTCCAAATCCAGAAAAAATACAGACAATGTTCATCCAAGATAAAGCAGTGCAAGCAAACACAGCAGTATTAAGTGCTTTCATCTGGTAGATGACTTCCTCAGAATACAAAAATACTGCAATTAGCAACTGTTTAAATACATTGCTTACCCAATCACAAATAATTGACATCATTTCCCCCATTAAGAAGGCTGCAAATACTTAATACAAGCCAAATATAAAACAATAATACATGTAAAAAGTTTAAAACATCCCTAAACAGTGTATATAACTAAATAAAAAAACATAGATTTTAATTTCAATAGAGAAGATAAAGAAATTCTATCATTTAACCCAGGAGCATGATAGGCATCAAGCCTAATTTGCCGTTTGAGTTCTACAAACTCCAAATACTCATTCAAGGGTCCCACATGAGGTCCCAGATCTACCTGTTCCAATATAAAGAACAGGAAGGAATGGGTAGGTTCACTAACCATTCTTTTAGTCTTAACTTCATTAAAAATATCTATGACAAAGGTTTCAGGGTACCCCCTCTTACAAAACATGTTTTTTAATATTTCACATTCACTAAGAAAATCCGCAAAATCAGACACCATTCTGGCCAGTCTTACATATTGGCCCTTAACTAGGGCTTTTTTGGTGCAAATGGGTATGCACTTGTATAATGCAATAGTGAATTTGAATAGGTAGGTTTCCTATATAGTTGTGAAACAAAACAATTGTGTTCAAAGTCTTTCTTGATGGTAACATCTAAGTAATTAATCAGTTCTACATTGCTATTCATAGTAAACTTAAGAAAACTTGTAGTTCCATTAATATAGGTGAAGAACCTCTTCAGGTCATCCTCACTATCTTTCCAGAACAGGATTATATCATCTAGGTATCGCCCATACAATACCCATGAAGTCCTAAATTCCGAGTTGGTAACAAACAGGTCCTCCCATTGTGCCAAGACAATGTTGGCAAACACTGGAGCACAGCACGCACCCATTGCAATACCCTGTTTTTGCTTAAAAAGATGCCCTTCAAAGGTCACAAAATTATTCTCTAATATTATTTCCATACATGTTCGTAAAGTCAGAATGGTGTTATGATTAAGTGTTGAATTGGCACATAAATAGTCATAATACCATTCAAGGCCAATTTGATGTGGAATAACTGAAAAGAGATCACAAACATCAATAGTGACTAATATGTTACTATCAAAAACATGTCCTGTTTAACTTTAGTAAGAAAGTCCCATGAGTCCCTAATCACAAAACTACGTGAATCTAGAATGTTTTTCATCATATTGTCAATGAACTTAGCAATACTATAAGTTTTTGAGGCTTTTGCATCCACAATTGGTCTTAATGGTGGGTTTTCTAAGGATTTGTGAATTTTTGGTATGCCAAAAATTGTGGGTATTTTTGGATGGCTTATAAGCATATAATTATAGGTTTCTAAGGTAATTTGCCCATTTAATAATAGCTGTTCCAATTCCAGGTCAATATTACGATATGCTATATTAATCTCATTTCTTGACACCTCAAGATAGACATCACTATACAAAAGTTCCATCATCCTGCTATTATAATCAACCACATTCATAATTACCATGCCCCCAACTTTATCAGGTTTCATTATTCTTATGTCACGATGCTCTAAAATTTCACTTAGAAGTTTTCTCTCATCAGAGTCCAAGTTAGCTTGATCAGGTTTTTTATACTTGTTCACTAATAAGTTCCTGATATCAGCTTCACATAGATTCTCAAACAGCTGTACTGGGGGTGTGATGGGGTAAAACAATACTAGGCCTATGTGTATCCAAATGGCCAGTACTAGTATTGTTATCATGAAAATGTAAGGCCAAATTAAGTTTTCTTGTAAATAATTTAAGTTGTAAAATAGAGTCAGTAAGCGTCCCTTCCTTAATAGGAACAAAATTAAAGCCCTTTGATAATAACTCAGCCCACCTGGTGTCAACTCTGACCTGGCTGTAGTTACAAATGTTAAAATCACAGTTATTGTTGCTAATAACATTAAGTACCAGGCCACTATTATTATTGTTGTCAAAATTGTTGTCAGGGTTTATCTCTTGTATGAACCCCATCTCCCCCTCCAGGAACCCATCCCAGGGTTGTTGCCATTCCTATAGTAATCCTGCCTCCCCTGTCTCTGGTTCTGTAACCTTTCCGACCTCCGTAAAGGAGGTTGCTCTAAAGGGGAAACATTTCCACTATTGCTTTGTGCATGCTCTTCAATTTCATTATCCTCAGTACAAGAGATGTTATTAACAGAAAAACTTTGTTGTCCCCTCGGTGGATCTGGATATGCTCTACCATTCTCATAATCCACCTCATCCCTTAATAATTTCCTTTCCTTCCTAGTCTTTAATTCAGTTAGTTCAGTGTCAACATGATTAAACACAGCATTAAAGTTATTACGTTTCATTTCAAACAACAAGTCATTTTTAATGCCTAAATCTAAAGTATTAATCTCCCTTAATAACAATGACATTTTACGGTTGTTATCAGATATCAAAATTTGAAGCAATTCACACCCTTGCCTGTTAAAAAATTGTAGGAGTTCTTTATGAAGGTGTGAGTCCTTTTCCAGTCCAGTGGGAAATTTCCATGAACGGAGACCCTTAGGCACCTGCTCTCTTTTAGTACACTCAGTTAAATATTCATTTTCCAGTTGCAATTTTTTATATTTCAGAAGTAGCCCTCTAAAACTGGAAATTTGTTGATCCAATGTACCTGGGTTAACATGATTATTACTAGAGTAAGAAACTCGATTAAAACCAGTTTCGGTTTTAAGCCATTGCTCAATCGATACATTAAAAGTCACTTCCTGCCTATCAACAGAAACGTTCTGAGCCTGTGTGTTACAGCTAAAACCATTGGTCTTACCACGAACTAAGTCAGCTTCCTAGTTGCTGTGAAAGCCCGTTCTTTGGGCTGGTGTAATAAGCAAATCACTAGTCTCAGAGCCCTGTGAATTAGTAATGTCATTCGACCCTAAATAAAGAGGGTTAGACATTAATTTGTCCACTTTTTTAGATAAATCTGAAACTGTTGCAGTTAGAGTGGGTACAGATCTAAGTAGAGTCTGCAGTTCTGCATCGCCAGTGTCACGCATCTGCTCGCCTCCATCCATGACAACAAACAAGGAAAACAGGTAGAGTCTTACAAACCTTTGTCATAGATATTTTTAATGAAGTTAAGACTAAAAGAATGAATGGTCATTTTCTTGCACTACTAGGGCAGGTGTCCACCAAAAGTCATAATGACTGTAAACCTTTAAATTTTGGACGGGTGCTTACTCTTACTTATACATCCAATTTTTATGACATTAAAAACATTATTTCCAAATATTGGAAAATATTTGATGTTGACCCTGAATTATCAGGGAAATTTGGTATTGAACCACAAGTGGTTTACAAAAGAGATACTTCCCTTAAAGGATTGTTTGAAAAGCAAAAATCTGACACCCACAATGGTGGTACTTTTAAGTGTGGGAGGTGTGCCCAATGCCCTTATGTTATGGACAGAGAAAAAATCAAGCTCAAAAATGTTGGATATATTTCCAGTTCAAAAAGGATGTACTGTTACACTAAAGGGGTTGTGTATTTGGCCGTGTGTAGATTCTGTGCAAGTTTCTATGTAGGTAAAACTAAGAATGCCCTAAGGTTAAAGATTTATCAACATTTATATGATATCAGGAATAAAAATTAAAAGAATGCATTATATAAACATTTGGTTAGTGAACCTACCAACTCCTTCCTGTTCTTTATATTGGAACAGGTAGATCTGGGACCTCGTGGGGGACCCTTGAATGAGTATTTGGAGTTTGTAGAACTCAAATGGCAAATTAGGCTTGATGCCTATCATGCTCCTGGGTTAAATGATAGAATTTCTTTATCTTCTTTATTGAAATTAAAATCTATGTTTTTCATTTAGTTATATACACTGTTTAGGGATGTTTTAAACTTTTTACATGTATTATTGTTTTATATTTGGCTTGTATTAAGTATTTGCAGCCTTGTTGATGGGGGAAATGATGTCAGTTATTTGTGATTCGGTAAGCAATGTATTTAAACAGGTACTAATTGCAGTATTTTGTATTCTGAGGAAGTCATCTACCAGACGAAAGCACTTAATACTGCTGTGTTTGCTTGCACTGCTTTATCTTGGATGAACATTGTCTGTATTTTTTCTGGATTTGGAGTTTTCTGCTTATAAAGGATTTACCATCTACCAAGCGTCGCTTTTGTCTTGCAACAGCTGCCTTTTATTTTTCATTGTTTGTAAGACTCTACCTGTTTTCCATAATTCCAGTGCATAACCTGCATCACCCAGGAAATGGACTTGTGAAACTTCACCCTTAGTAAACTTGTGCGCAGCTGCCATATGAGTAAGTAATGGTAACTGTCTGGGTTGCTAGCACAGATATTGCGGTTGACCCCTTGGGTATTACAGACAACCTGGCAGTTGATCTGAGTGGATCCCCTTCCTGTTGATGTATTCCCTTCCCTGCTCATCAGGCAGGGCTTTTATTTATACATCTGTGCAGTCTATGGCCCCCAAGACCTCAAGTAAGTGTGCTACTGCATAGAATTCCTGCATTGTTCTTGATCTCTCATCTAAGGGCACCTGGAAAATAGATGTAGTCCCTTACATGTTGTAGTATAGCATTAAGGTATTAGTGAAATATTCTAGAGGCTAAGGCCTGTAACACTCCTACTATATTCCACGTGGGTCTCTAGAATGTACCAGTAGCTAATATCCTTAATGCTACACACACATTAGTTTCTACTGGTAGAAGGTTCACCTCAATTTCCCCAGGGTCTGAGGCTAGGGCTGTAGAGGTTGCAGCGTTCCTGTAGTGTTTCTCTATTAACACTGTATGACTCTACTATTTCAATATCATGTAGTCCATGACATGTTAAACAAGGTCTGGACACCCTTCTTCTCCTTCGATAAGGTCTGTCAGCAGCATCAGCAGCATAGATTTGAGGCTGTTGCACATACACATGCAAGAGAGCAGCAACAGCCACTAAGAATGCATGTGTGATGGTGACTGTATTCCAGTAGGTTTTGTTGTTCATGGCAAAGGCCTACATCATCTTTACATGGTTACTTTGTAACTTCCTAAATGCCTCTGCCATCTTGAATTAGTTAAATAGCATGTAACTCAGCTGCTTATGCTTTCATTAGCATACACTGCTGTTTACCTTTGTTTGGCACCACTACATGATGTGTAGGGCCATTTAATGAATACAAAATAGCAAGTTATTGCATGCATGTCACAGTGTGGTGCACACACAATAGCAGCATGGAAATTAGCTGTTCATGAATCCAGATCTGTGTGTTTAATCCTGTCAATTGCACTGGCTACAATACAATATTACCAGGAATATACTTTGACCAGCAAAGACTTTCTGAGAAAATGATGCAGAGCACACTGACTATGCAGAGGTCAGATACATTTTAGACACATGAGTAAAAGTCAAAATAAATATATGCAACAAAAACTGCATGGTACTGTGGCAAAGGTTAGAAAGAAACTATAATTTTGGTAGATGCAATTCTTATTTTTTATTTGCTAGGACTAAGGAGGTCATAAATATTCTTTACTTTTGTTACAGCGGTTTTATCAAAAGTACATAGTATCCATATGATCTTGTGTATCATCTGAGGATAACATACATGTTGATTTGCTGCAATGGTTTAGTAAATCATATTTACTAGACGTGTTTAAGACCTGTTATTCTGCTAAAACTTTCATTGCATAGGCTGGTATTCATAGTCATTTACGTAAATGGGTTAAGGAATTCAGAGGCGAGCACAAACAGGAACTGCTGAGCCATGATTCATAGAGGCCATTTATGCCAGTTCATTGTGTTTTTGTTTAGATTGTGCCTCTGAATGTAGTTATGCAAAATAGTAGATAATGAGATGAAAATGAGATGCAACATAAATGTTCATATGCTAATTAACACTATTTTAAACTATTTGCAATTCATAGTCACAGGTGCACAATAAAATGAGAAGTATCAACAAATCTATCAGCATTGCAGATGGTGAAAATGCTACCCCTTGTGGCAAGCTTTGCTATTTCTAGGTCAGAGTTGCTTGTCTTGGCCAGGCCAAAACTGCTTTCACCCTGCAGAGCTCAACCGCTAAGAAGGTGAAAATATAACCAAAGGATTACTCATTATAACTTTGATACTCATGAATTCCTGATAGGCTTAGAGTTGGCACAGACATTACAAGGGCCTTAGTGCATGTTTAACCCCCACGGGGCAATGGAGGAATGAGTAGACTTTCTATTCTTGTGGACACCAAAGTATGTATTGCGCTAACTATACTTTCTATGGTGACCTTCCAGAGACAGTCTGGAGGTATATTGGGGATCTTACAGGCTTAGGTCTCAAGGATACTGAAGGTGTCCCTGAATGTACTCTTGGCACATGCGGATCAGTTCACCTATTTCTCAATGTCATCTCAGGCCCAAGTTCAGACTATGCATGCCTTTTATGGGATTACACATTTCTCTGTTGTACTTGGTGCAATAGTTTGCACCCTTGTCACAATTAGGGCCCCTCCTAGTCCACATGGGGAATGGTACCACAATAGGATGGGCTTCCATTCCATCAATTGCCAGGTAATGTATGATACATAAGGGTGCATCACTAACATCTCTGCTTAGCATCCTGGATGTGCAAATGACTCCAATATCTGGCACACTAGCTCACTATACTGCATTTTCCTGCATGGTAGGATGCACAGTGGTCATCTTTTTGGTAAGCTGAAAGCTTTTTCTTTTTATTAAGTAGTTATTCATGTTAAACATAGCTGCTGTATATTAATCTGCATTTTCTTATTTTGTCACCCCTCCCCTTTCTCTTTTTTTTTCATAAGGGGATGCTGGATATCTACTGGAACCATGGCTCATGCCTCCACTGAGAAATCCATCTGGAGCTGCAGAGAAGATATATAACACAGTCCTTTTGCAAACCTGTATTGTAACTGAGAGGGTGTTTGACCTCACGAAGAGCAATTTCAGATGCCTGGATGCATCTGGGGTGCTCTTCAGCATGACCCAGCAACTCTGTGTAGGATGTTCACTACTGTTGCTTTCTACATAATATGATCATGCAATGGACTGGTGGTGAAGTGACCCATACTGTTACTTCAGCTCCTGAGTCAAGTCTCCCTTTGACTAATGATAACCAGCTGGAAGCAGCAGTAGTAAGGGACCCAATGTGGAAGCCTTGTGCATGGGATATGGCTGCACAGGTTAAGCACTGACATCTTGTCCAGATCCATACACTAGGATGTTCAAGTCAGTGTTTTTTTTGGTATTTAGAGTATAATTGATGCATGCATTGTGGTGGATTGTCTACTGCCCCATGACATTCTCTCTCATCTTAAAACAGTTTTTTATTACTAGGTGTTTGCCTGAGTGCTCCCTGATTCCTGCTCAGTGCTGCATTAAGGCAGAAACTCAGTAACTATGTCAACAGTTGCGCATGCTGTATTTAATAGCTTTTTGGTTAATTATTTATTTACAATGCAATAGAAAGTGGTACTGGCAACAGTGAAAATTTTAAGCTTAATTTGCTATTTCTGTGTAAACAATTATGTTGCACTGCACATCCGTTTCTTTCTTACTGTTATTCATAATAATTATGACTTCAGAAAATGTCTTCATTTATTCAATGATGAGGGTGTACTGGCAGCAGTTAAGTGCATGTGGCAGGTATATTTAAGTAGGGGGTGTGGGGGGTGCAGGGGAGCTTGCCCCCTGCATTACAGTCTTCTACTTGATTTCTTTTTTTCTTAGCCATGTTAAAAGATCGATCTTTTGAAATATCGAGCATATGGACTCGACCATATACAGTTCGATATTTCAACTGTTTGATCATATATATATATGTGTGTGTGTGTGTGTGTGTGTGTGTGTGTGTGTGTGTGTGTGTGTGTGTGTGTATGTAAAATAAAACGTGGGTTAAAAAAATTGCACATGTACATGTTTTTCAAGAGTCAGATATCTGTACCTGAAAATATGTACTTGAGGTGACATTTTAAAATGCATAAAAAAGGACTACCATTTCTGTAATCAGACATCCATCTTTTCAAGAAAGAGGAAAAACTAGTTCAGTATATTAAAAGGTTACAGTAGTAAATGGAAATTTCAGTAAAGAGTATGAAAATAGTAGTCTGCATAGGTAACTCTGTAAATCTATTAGTAATGTTCAAATATCAGTAATGCTGACTGCATGTAATACAGTTATAAAATAAAACTTTGCAGTTACAGATGTAAAGAATTCTTTAGCATTGAAGTGGAAAAGTTATAAGACTTATTTATTTGCTATTATTTTCACTCTTAGGACTATCCACTGGGTCAGGTCCCCATTCATCCAATGGCCTGGGGAGATGTGTGACACAGCAATAAATTATAATGTAATGCTTAAAAGTAATTTAAAAATGTAAAACTACAGGTCAAAAGTAAAGAAAAACATGGTGCAAATTCCCACATTGTGCCATAAATATAAACTCAGAAATGTCCAAAATAATAAAAGTCACAAGATTAAGTTAGTGTATAATAATCTTCCATGGCAATTTCTTCTTAATCTTAAGCAGCAGTAGTTCATTTAAAGATTGGTGGCACAGTGTTAATATTTATTTATTTTATTTTATTTTACATTTGTTGACCGGGATAGTCTGTCTGGATATATGTCCATTTTCAGCGGAGGCCCGGGGAGAAAAGCTCCAAGATAATAATGCACATTGAACATTTAGTAAATGCGAGTTTCAAGTAGATTACACTGATATCAGATTGTGTATGATCAGGGAGAGACTTAAAAGGGAAGAAAGAAAGACAATTGTAACAGTAGGTGCACATCCATAAAATGGAAGGTACTAAAGTTGCGTGTGCACCTACGGGTACACTTTTCTTTCTTTCTTCCATTTTAAACAGAATTCTAAACAGGTCCTATGAAGTCATCAAAATGCAATTTCCAAAGTCATTGTTAGTGTGGACATACACACACAAAAATTTGAATAATATATAGCTTCATGGGTCCATAGGTGTGTACTAGGCTAATGGTCCTGAAGCCTTTACAAGCCTAGCCCAGGATTAGTTCCCAGTGCCTCTGTCGAGTAGAGCCACTGAAGTGATCCCCTGGGTGAATTTTCTACTTCCCATCCACTCATCAAGATTTCTCTTGAAGAGGGCCAGTGAGGTTCTCTGCTTGACATGTATGGGAAGTCTATTCAATAGCATGGGCAGTCTCTGGGTTTTGAACCTGTCCCTCTAGCATGTTCTGCTGATTGTGGTATTGAGGTTGAGGTCTCTGGAGCATGTGGTGTGGAGGGATTGGGATTTCTTTAGATGTAGCATTTCTAACAAAACTGGGTCAGACATGCCTTTGTATGTCAAGCAGAGATTGCCTCTAAGTAGGTGATATGAGACAGAGAACAGTTGCAGTTTTTTGAGTCTGTCCATATAGGACAAGTGTTTAAGGCCTAGGAACCTCTTTGTGATGTACTTTTGTGGCCTCTCCAGTTGTTGCAGGTGTCTAGTGAGGTATATGCCAAATGGGGCATTGTACTCGATGACTGGCCTAGTGAGGGAAGAATAGCGGGAGACAATGACCTCTTTCTTCCTGGGTGCAAAACCCTTAGTAATGAGATGTGCCACATAGAAGGACTTTCTGACCACAGTAGCAATGTGGTGATCAAAAGAGAGGTTGCTGTCAACCTGTGTTCCCAGATCTCTTATAATGCCTTCTGTGTTCAGTGGACGACCATCTATGTGGTAATTCAGAGGAACTGTGTTTTTCCCAATGGGGATGATGACACATTTTTTGGCATTGAGCTTAAGGCCATGATTCTGATACCAGTCGTTGGTCTCAGTGAGGCCTTTCTGTAGGATGTCAACATCACTTAGGGAGTTAATAATAGCTCCCAACTTGCAATTGTCTGTGAATTTTGTCAGCCAGAGTCCCTTTATGTTGGCCTGGACTTCAGAGAAGTAGATATCAAACAGGAGAGAACCCAGGACCACACCCTGTGGGACTCCACTCATTACTGGTCTGCAGTCAGACTTTGAGTCAGTTACTTTCACACTGTGGGCTCTATCTGTGAACCAGTTTGCAACCCATCTAGTGATATAGGGGTTGATGCCTAGCTTAGTGAGTTTTTCTATGATTCCAGAGTGGGGAATGGTATCAAAGGTCTTGGACAGATCAAGGTAGGCTGTATGAACCACCTTGCCTTCATCCACAGCTCTGGTGACTGACTCAAAGAAGTCAACCAAGTTGAGCAGGCATGATCTACCCTTCACAAACCCAAACTGTGTAGGATCCAGAGTTTGGAGATTCCCTATATCCTTGTTTATAGGTCCGTGATGATGCGTTCTATAGCTTTGCATTTCAGACTCATCAAGCTAATGGGGCAATAGTTCCTAGGGTCTGTAGTCACTCCTCCTTTGTGGAGAGGGATGACTGTAGCAGTATGCCATTCAGTAGGGACAAAGCCTGAGGTGAGGCTGTGATTGAACAGGACACACAGGTGAGGTGCCAGTTCACTCTGTAGTTCATGTAGAACACAGCCAGGGATATTGTAAGGTCCCAGAGAAGCTATATTCTTTGTCTTGGACAGTGCTGTTTTAACCTGTGCAGCAGTAATAGTGGGTTCCTGGCAATCTACTGTTAATGTGATAGGTCCTTTGGGAAGGGAGTGGGGTAATGTTGGCACTGAATCTGTCGGCCAGTATATTGGCAATATCTATTGGCTTGGTATAGGAGGTACCATTGTGCAGTAGCTCAGAGCAAATCTGGGTATTGCCATGGAAATTCTTTACATAACTATAGAAGACCTTGTAGTTGTCTTTACTATCTGCTGCAATTCTGTTTTCATAGTTAGATTTAGAGGATTTGATGAGGGATCTCAATTTTTTGTTGAGGCTGATAAGGGAGTTTTTCTAGTCTTGAGACTTCACCTTATTCTGCATCAGTTTCCTCCTTCTGTTGTAGAGTTTGTTTATAGCAGGAGACTACCAGATTGGCTTCCTATTTTTGGAGGAGAGCGTCTTGGCTCTATTGAGTATGGTGAGATCCATGCATTTGTGTACGTGTTCATACAGTCCATTGGTGTATGATTCAGTGGTCATGCAACTATTCTCCATTTGCATGGGTGCCATGAAGTTAGCCACCTCTGCTTTTAGGAGCCCAAAGTTAGCTTTGGAGAAGTTTTTCATGGAGGTTACCTGTGCAGGGGTTGGGGGGTGTGAGGGATGTGGATTTCCAAGGTGATTAGTTTGTGGTCGGATCTAACCAGGGTGGAGTTGACTATTGGTGTAGAGCAATGGTCGCCCATGTTAGTAATGACCACGTCAAGGATGTTGCTACCTCTAGTGGGGGTAAGAATGAGCTGGTCCAGGGCATTGGAATTAATGAATTCCAGGAAATGTTGGGCAAGTGTATTGGTACATGAGTAGTTTTCCCAGTTAATGGAGGGGTAGTCGAAGTCTCCCAATATGAGAGTGTTAGGTTGGACCCTAATATTCTCCAGGTGCTTAGGAATGTGGAGTGTGAGTCCTGGGACATGGTTGGGGACCTATAGCAGGCTATGACCTAAATCACTGTCTTACCCAATGTTAGCTCCACCTGAAGTATCTCTGATGCATTACGTTGAGCTTAAACTTCAGAAATCTCATTATACCTCTAAGATAATTCAAAAATAATTCTAAGTCAGACTGACTTCCTTCCTAAATTAGGAAGATATAATCCACAAAATGCTTGAAGAATAGGACTTTGTTCTTAAACAATGTTTGTTCGTGCATTATATATTTCTCTTCCCATTGACTTAATAGAATATTTACATAGGATTTCACAATGGGATTACCTATAGCTACTCCAGTATAACTGTTGAAAATAAATAAACTACTGGTAAATACCACTTCTAACAACTGACACACATTCTGTACTTCTCTTACATGCATTTTTGTTTTACTGCTCAAAAAATCATGCAGCACTTCCTTATCATATTAATTTGGTATTACGATAAATAAAGAGTTGATGTCCATGGTTAGAAGCAGACAATTAGCTACAGTGTTACAGTTCTTGTTTTAATTAAAAATATATATATATATTCCCCTCTTGTCCTGTGCTAGTTAAACTACTGTGTTCAGTTTGCTGAGATTTGATTAGCTGTACTAGTTTTTATGCAGTTTGACTAGTCAGCTTGTCTGTGTTTTGAATGGATAGAAAGATAGGCAGATATAAATGTATATAAAAAAGCAGTAAAGGCAGGACTACATAAAAATACAGTGCTAAGATTCCATAAACTCCTTGTAGGCTTTGGATGAAGCCTACGTGGAGTTTACATGTTTGTGTGGTAAGTAGAAGCACTAATTACATATTCACGTCTTGCACCATTTTTAAACATAAACAACCACTGTTTCATGCCAGTGTTGCCAGCCAAGAAACCATGTAAAGTAACACATAGAGCAATCCTGTTTACTTATGAGCAATCCAGGTTGGTGGGACTACATGAAAAGCCACAATGATTACCAGGGTTTATCATATAACAATGTGTATGGTCCAAACACATTACAGGACAGTGCAAACAGTGCAGAGTATTGAGGAATACCATTCCAGGTAGGGTAAATGGACTGCCATTTAAAATAAACATTAAGGGTAAATGTGTGTATTGAATAGGGACACACACATGAATTGTAGGAATAAACACAGGGAAAGAGGACAGGTGAAACATTGTAATGTACAGCAGAGGAGGGCATGTAAATGGAAGATAGTTGTAGCAGAAACACTAATGACATATCAACATGGTATAGTATGGAGTGCACAGTGAAGATGTGCATTATATGACTGTCATGCAAGGTGACATAACAGTGAAGATGATGTCTTTGTGATATAAGCATCTTGACATGAACAATGGAGAGGACATCTATCTGGGATGTTACATACAATTGGGTTTGGATGCATATCGTGGAGCCTTGCAAACTGATTTGCCCTAATATGACTGTAATGTTAGCAGAGATGCCTCACAAGTGGGACTCAGTTACAAACTCATGGATAACAGTAAACAGAAGCATGCACAATCATGGACAATATCAGAATAATACCACCAGTAATCTCATGTTTCTGACATAACATATGTGATTCTAAGTGATTATAGATGGTTCTGCATTAACACATATGTAACACTATTATAACATGTCAACAATCTATAAAGGCAATCAAGCACACCGTCTTGACACTATAACATCTCCTGGAGGTGCTAGGAGGCACACTGCTATGCCTGTATGTGACTTTACGATCAATCCAAGCTAGTTGACTGGTGTACATGGCATATATATGGCACAATCCACATTGTCTTGAATGTAACCCATGCTGTCAATGCTGCCAGACAGTTATGTATGTACTGTGTGCATCACTGGAACAGACATCACACATGCATCTGGCATAACAACTTGATGGGGGTTCTGCACCATCAGACAGTAATGTTTATGCAACAAAAAGAATACCTATGTATGGCTAATAAGATGTGTGACAGCTCACTGTAGCAAAGGTGGTACCCTTCACTTACACATCACTCGAAGATGTGAAGGGAGGTACATGAAGAAGGGTGCATTGTAATCAGTTATTGGTGTGATGAAGGCTGTGAACTATGGTGGTATTATGGCCTTTGATATTGCTGTCCTGCACATACTCAGTATTTGTATTACATACAAGAGAGTAGTCACCACTGTGGTCACATGCTGGTGGACGTTCCACATACCACACAGGTCACGTGCCAGTTGTTCTGCTTATAAGGTTGTGATGTCTACATTATCCTTGGGTTGTGCATTTGTTTTCATAATGTAACAAAAGCCCCATGTTTTATTTCATCTTATGTGTTGTCATGGCTGTGGCAGGAATCTTTGGTGTGTGGGGATACTCTCTGTATTATACTAATATAACAGTTGGAGTCAATGATTGCCCACAATCTGTAGTCCTCCAGGCAGCTGTTTGGACACAGGATGTCTGTGTCATTCTTGACATCTGTGACTTAAATAATGGACAGGAAAGGGCCTAGCACACAGCCGTGATACATGGATCTGATCACTGGACTTGAGATATAGGTCACTTTACACATTTCAGCATATTTTGATGTCATGTATGTGATCCAGTGGTCTACCCACTTGGTGATATAGGTGTTTATAGTCACATCCAACAATTGTGAGTGAATACCTCAGAGTGGATTTGTGTCAAATGCCTTGGCCTGGTCAAGTTCTATGGGATGACAATGTTATCATCATGCATGCCCTCACTGATCTCTTTGAGGACATCTAACAGATGTAACAGACATGGATGTAGCACAAGTCTTTTGCACACAACTGGGATATTACCAGTGTCCATTTAGAAAAGGTCCATGGTTACATGTTGATGTACTCACAAAACTGGCCAGCACCAAATAATGAAACCCAAAAAGCTCTTTATTGTGGCAACTCCAAAAAGCTATAGCAAGCTATAGCAAAACAGTCAAACCGGTTTTGGCATCAATATGCCTTCCTCAGTGAACACTCAGTGCTACGTTTCTGCAGGGGGGCTTGATACAGTGGTGTTAGGAAATTAACTTTTTTCCACTGTATTGTGATCTTAGAGTTGGTATATTTAATTTACAGGGGATGTGGGGAGCAGAGCCCCCCACATGGGGGGTGCAGGGGGTCTTGCCCCCCTGCAGACACATAGTAAACAGTGTGTTTGGTGATTTGGCGTCATTATATGTGGAGGGGATGTTATTTTCTTGTGATTTGTAGTGTTAGATGTTATGAAATTCGATGTTATGGGTTTTAGATGTTTTGGGTTTTAGATGTTTACAGAATATGAGCATAAGACATAGAAACTCTCTTATGCAAAAGTACAGAACATTGAACCTGTACTTAGCAAAGTACATGACATTGAAGATGTACTTTCGCGTAAGCCAGTTCTCTGAAGCGCAGTACAATGGGGATAAGGAATTGCATCCTTTTCTCCACTGTAGTGTGATCTCAGAGTTAGTATATTTAAGTAGGGGGTGTGGGGGGTTTGCCACCCCCCCTGCAAAAGAGTATTTTGTAAAGTTTTTAAATTTTGTTTTAGGGCAGGGGAGGGTGGGGTAGGGGAATGGCTTACGCGAAAGTACATCTTCGATGTTGTGTACTTTACGTAAGTACAGGTTTGATGTTCTGTACTTTTGCTTAAGTGAGTTTCTATGTCTTACGTTCAATATTTTGTAATTTTGATCATAAGACATATATATATATATATATATATATATATATATATATATATATATATATATATATATATGTTTTTTTCTTTTTCCAGTGGGTAATATTGAAATACTACCTTCAGGGCTTTTATTGATGTGATACTTATGTGTATTATCTTTCTTTTGTGTTTTATGTCACCTAGGACTATGGCACCCAAGCATCCCAAAGCCTGCAAACCCCCTTCAGTGACCCTGAGAATGAAGTCATTGTGGAAGCATTTTTGTGACATGGTGCTTTTCTGCTTAAGAGGGGATGTGGGGATATGCCTGGTGAATGCAAATCTGGCAGCAGATAGTGTCTGATGTAAATGCAGTAGTTGGCTAGAGGAGGATGTATGATCAGGTGCACCATAAGGCCACTGAAATGATTTCAGCAGCCCAGAGGAAAACAACTACAATGGCCAATGAATGGATGGCTACCCATGGGGGCCTGCTACAGAGCCACCACTGACATCAAATGAAGAGTTCCTGTATACTGTCAGGGATCCAGACAGTTCAATGAAAAGTGCACAACAGCATGACATTGATGTTGGTGATACTGTTTCAGGGAGAACAAGTATATCCCAGGAGAAGCTTCCAGATAGGCTTACCTACCTCAGTTGTTAAATACTTCTCATATGGTAAAATATTGACAGCAGTACTTAAGTTCTGTTTAACATATTTTTTTTTTGGGGGGGGGGTTAAGCCCTTGTGTTACTGTTAATTGTGACGATGGTGCCCTTACCTTTTGCTTATCTTCTTCCAGAACCATCCTCCACAGGAAGCCTACAATCATCTCACGTTAAGCCAAACATTTCTATGTCAGTACTGATGAGCATTTCAAAGAAAAATATTTATTTTATCCATATGTGTAATGTAGGTGTCAGTACTGTTGTATGTATTCCTGTACTGTCTCTAATAGTGCCATCACTGTTAGTCTGTTAGCATATGTTGGACTACAATAGTGTAGGTATTAATTTGTTTCCTGTGTTTGTTGCTTATTACACAGGTGATCCTGACAGTGGAAGTGTAGGACTCTTTCCACCAGATATCAGAGTATCAGCAGACTCTGATAATGATGGTGGCTAACAGAGGCAAAGTCAGGGAGAGCAGAGGTAAAATCTGACACTGAAGTTTGCATTTAGCCATCCCCTGTATTCCATTTGGCACAGCCAGTAGGCAGTGAGTCCTCAGATATTGGACAGGTGGAGGGTGAGACACTCGATCAGAATAGTATGGTTACTGCAGCTTCAATGCCTGCTGACTCTGGCCATAGCCAAAGTGTCAATGAGGTGCCATACAGGAAGGTTGTTAGGGGTGCTCAGTGGAGGCTTGCTGTCCATCCTCCACCTGATCCAGGTGTGTCTTCCCATGTCATTTGATGTATGTTTGGGGCCATCATGGAGGTGCAGGCATGTTCCAATAGGTTCTCCAGAGAAATGCTTAGGGTTGTAGATGTGGCACAGGCTGACATGCATGACTGCCTCCACTGTGTTGCTGATTCAATGGATTGGATGAGTGACACATAGGAATTGGTAGTGTCTGTAATGGAATGTCTTCTTTGAGGGGGATGGCATCCATGTGGGCATAGATCAGGCATGTCATCTGATGTTAGCCAACATGGCCATGCCAGATCATGGTCCCATAGCAGCACTATTTCCACTGCTCCATCTGTGGTTTAGGTGTCCACACCCAGAGCTGGCAGGCCATGGGGTTATAGTTCTGGGCATTCTCATGAGGACAGCTTGTCCAGTAGACATCAGTCATGTTCAGGCAGCAGTAGTGCATCTGACCGTGGGCATGGACATGGTAGTGCAATTCCTGGCAGAGTCAGTTCTCATGGTCATATATGTCAACAATGAGCTGCCACCTCTACCATGCATGGCTCACACCCGTCCGACATGCCAAGATGTAGAGCTAGCACAGTGCTTGGCTGTGTTCTTACAGATACTCACACTCCAGTTTCACCTGGAGGTCATATACATAAACAAATATAACACTTACATGGTTCTGCCAGGAGGCTTAAAGATCATTCTGTCTCAGTGGTCATTTGTTAATTTGTTACATTATCCAAATGTCTGCCTGTTTCTCGTTTTTACTCATATGCATGCACTTAACTTTTTTATTAGTCTAGGCTTCCTACCCCCCCCCACCCCCAAAAAAAAAAAAAAACAATAAAGTGTGAAGGTGAGGATAACTGTACCATATCCTTGTTTTCTATCTTTGGATTCAGGGGTACATAAGTTTTGTGTATGATGCTCAGGGTGCATAACTGACTTAGTGCTTATTATGTCTGTGTTTGTGACACTGTTTTTCTAATTGTACTTTTGAAATATCTGGTCTTACAAAGTTAGACAGCTGATAAATGCAAAACAATGTTTTGCATCAGTATTATTAAGAATTTTCTGAGTTTTATGAAGTCTGAACTGAAATCAGTCTCATTACTTTCTAACTGCTCTCTTTAATGATTTTCCAGTACAAAACTACGAGGCCAAACTGAGGACATTCAGTGACCATCAGTACTTCTGAGAGGTATGAATGTTTGAATCTTTGATGCCTAAGGCCTATTACTTGATAGTGGACACATTTATTCATATAAGTCTCCGCTGTCACATGTTGAAGTCATTGCTGTACAAATCACCCACTTTTTACTTACTTACTTACATTACCAAGTAACAGCATGCAAGGATATGCCATTCATTTATATTATTATTATTACACAGCTTGGCAGCTTATGGAGTGAAAGCCTTTTCTATTTAAGTAGATCCTTCCCTGTTGCCCACCTGGTGCCTTTATTTCTATATGTGTACAATCTATGGCACCCAGTATGTCAGAGTAGTGTGCTACAGCGTACAACTCCTGCATATTTCTGGCCCTGTCCTCAGAAGTACGGGGAAAATATATGTGGTCACTGTCAAGTTGGAGCATACCATTCGTGAATTGATGGAGAATCCTGGATGCTGATGCCTGTGATTCCCCCAGCATGTCCCCTGTTGGTTCATAGGTTCATAGGTTGGTACTAGGCTTTCTGCCCTAGGGCCTCTACAAGCCTAGCCATAACAATTCCCTGGCTATTTCTTCCCACACTATTTACTTCCCTGGATGCCTGGTCCCTGAAAGGTTCCTGCAGCTAAAATTCTAAGTGCTACACATACCTTTGTCTCCACTGGTATTGGTTCCCCTTGGTTTGCCCTGGGTCTGAGTTGATGATGACAGAGGTTGCAGAGTTCCTGTAGTGTGTCATTATCCACCCTGTGGTGCTCTACAATTTCCACCTCATGCACATTGTGATAAGTTAACCAGGGTCTGAAAACACTTCTCCTTCTTGGCCATGGTCTATTAGTAGCAGCAGCATCATAGACTTTAGCCTGTTGCTGACACACATGAATTAAAGCAACAGCAGTCCCTAACAGTCTTTCTGTGTAGACTCCTTTCCATGGCTGTATTCCAATATTTTTTGGAATTCGCAGGAAAAACCAGCACTGAGTCTACATGGTTGCTTTAAAGCTTGTTGAATAGCTCCTCCATCTTGAATTGGTTGATTTTCATATGATTCAGCTGCTTGTGCTGTAATTAGCATACCACAGTGTTTACCTTGGGTGCACAGCTCTACACACTGTGTAGAGCTGCTTACAAAATACAAAACAGTGCGTTACTGTTTGCACATTGCACTGCGATGTGCACATGGTCTTAGAAGATCATGTAGGGTTTATTGAATTTGCCCACAGGTTTATTTTCCTAAATGAAAGTAAGTCACAACCATGCAGACTCAAACAAATCTGCAGTATCTTTGATGATTTTCACTCATATCTTAAAGTCAGCACAGCCTGTCAATAATACTGACTATTAAATAAAAGCCAAAGGTCATCGGCCTCTCCCAGTCCCAACTTCAAGCTCTAAACACAAGTCCTGTTGGTACAATGCATAGTTTAAACCCTACTGAGGCCTCAGTCATCCTCTTTGTAAGATGTCCTGCTTGCTACTTTTAGGCAAGCTCCTTAAAAACCATAGCATTCCTAATTAAATTAATCTCTTGTTTCCTGGCTAATTACTGCAAATTTTTCTCACACTCCATACTACAATATGAATTTTGAGTACACATTTAAAGGCACATGCAAATCTTCCATAACCAACATGTCAATATTTAACTATATCTGTATCTGTCTAGCTATCTATCTATTTAAGTATCTATCTATGTATCTCTATATCTATCTGTCTGTCTGTCCATCTATGGGTTATATTAATACTGCTGAATAATTATTCGATCAGGATGAGAATGTTGTAGTGAAACAGTTACAAAGTTGAGTAATTAAGTAGTATAATCGATCGCTATACTGTGTTTGTTGCAATGCATGCATTTTATTTAGCAAAGTGAGCCAAAGTTAAGGGAGTATATGTGAAGAAAACAACACAGATATGCATTTATGTCCAAGTAGAAACATTTGGATTCCATGCATTACTGCATGGCTGTTATTCCCATTTCTGGTCAACCATGTAGTGACTATAGAGATCACCCCCTCACAAGAGAGTGCAGGACTGCTTACCCCATGTGAAAGAAGGCGTGTGAGTGTGTGTGTGTGTGTGTGTGTGTGTGTGTGTGTGTGTGTGTGTGTGTGTGTGTGTGTGTGTGTGTGTGTGTGTGGGCGTGTGTGTGTTATGTAAACAACATAGGTACACTGCAACATGCATTCATGACAGTTTATTTTACCTATAAACTCATTCCCTCCAGTAGAGCTCTTTTGAGTGTGTACCTTTAACTCCTAGTGGGTGTGGCTTCAACATTTAAAAATTGAAGTTATCACCTTACATTTTTAACAAATACCCATTGACAGAGGTCATATATCAATACAATTGTGTTTGCTATCATGTATGCTTCAAGATAAAATTTTCCGATACCTTGTCTGTAACATGGTTTTGGAATTGTTAATGCAAATATGAACAGGCAATATCTGACGCATAGAGGAGCAGTAGGGTGTAACTGCAGAAACGCTTGGAGACGTCACTCGGCTGTAAAGATGACAAAGTATTTTGGCACATTGCAATCACAAAATCAAATATGAAGTCCAGACTTTGCACACAGGCCTTATAAAAGTGTGTGTGTGTGTGTGTGTGTGTGTGTGTGTGTGTGTGTGTGTGTGTGTGTGTGTGTGTGTGTGTGTGTGTGTGTGTGTGTAATGGTGTTTTAACTACTCTAAGAAATGCCTAAATTGTGAAGGGTAATATTGGACAAGGCAGCATACAAAGGCAACTGAAACAGGGAAAAAAAAAAAAAAACTATACAACAATTCAATTCCTAGCCAGCAAATATCCCACGAACTGAGCAAACTAATGTCTATTAATTGTTCTGCTGAGATGAGTGATGCTCATATCCTTTCCATCTTCTATATAATGTGAAGTTGCTTCATATGTGAAATAATTTTCTTTGTAAATTAAATGATCCCAACATGTAACTTCCTCTTTCATCTACCTTTCATCTATTTCTGTCAAAAAATATATCTCATTGTCCCCATAATAATTAGCTTGTTGACGGAATTCATTATGTATTTTAGCCATGTTTTTATCCAAGTCACTATGTTGTATTGTTATAAGATAATGCAACACTGCCATTTTATCTTGCTCAAGAGTTTTTGTATAGTGTACCACCAACATATAATTGTACTTATTTTCATGGACCACCTTGTCTAATTCAAGGTTCTTATGAACTGGAGTAGTTTCCACCAAACAAGAGTTGCATGGTAGGAACCAGTCTTTGATAGCATACTACTTCATTTCAGGACACAAGCGTACTACCACCCTTCCACCTAACTTTGAGTTGAGGGAGAAAACTACAATTCCCAGTGAAAACTCATTGGGGCAAAGGAAAGATAATCAAATTCTGCAGAAAAGGTATCCCAGTCAGGAATCAATCCATATATTCTTCAAGACATCCAATTTGAACTCCTAGATGTCCAAATCACCATGCAAAAGACATATTACCATATCATAGTTAGCTGCGGAATACCCTCTATGCCCCATTTATAAGATGGATATCCCCATTAAACACATCTTTCTACTAGGAGACTACAGAGTCTATCAATCAATAAATGGGTTGACCTGCACAGTCAATGGTTGTCATGCCCAATGCTCCCTTGACATTATAAATGCTAACTCCATTTTGCAAGTAGTTAACATCCTATTTTCGTCCCCAATATCCTTGATTTTGTCCTCTAAAATATTAACATTTCTTGCAAATCTCTATATGTATCATACTCCTTTATTACATTGGGCTGTAAATCTGTGTCATTTTCTTTTAAAATTGGTGCTACTTTCCCTGTAAACAACTCTGTGTTTAGGGATGTCATAAAAACAAATGTTCTTCTGTTACCTGATGACCTTAAAAACTAAGCTGATGGACACCTTTGCTAAAGCAACTGCATGTGCCACTGACATTTACTACCATTTAAATAGTTGCAAGGATAAGGCAGTCCCCATCCACACCAGATGTAATGAGAAATTAAGAAACAAATGCCTTCAATGTAATACTCATATAAAGTATACAACGAGAAAAAGAAATAATGCTAATAAAAGGTCCCGTTCATACTTAAGACCAAATGTAAATAGCTCATTGAATCATTAAAAAGCTTAGTGCTGTGTACAAACTTAAAATATGTATTAAAACCAAAAAATATATACAAATCTTTCCTTAACTATATCAGGAAATGAACAAATAATACACACAACAATGTTCAGAGTGTTCCACAATAATACATCACACTCTGACAGAAAAGAAATAGCAAATATTCTAGCTGACAAATTTAGTGCAAATGTTACTCTACCTACATTTATAGCTGTTCAACAGATTTAACAACCCTAACATCCCTTTAATAACAACAAAATAAGTTCTATGGATTATTTCAAAAGCTAATATACCAGTTTACCCATTATCAGTCGAAAATGTGGTCTATGTGAGCTCTGATTTACCTCTTTAATCTAATTTCTTCACTGGTTTTATTTTTGAAGCCTAGACAACAAGTGTAATGCTATTAAAGAAGAGTGGCCCAACAATAGACCCCAGTAACTCTAGTTCCCATAGTTTCACTAGCTTGATATGTAAACCTGTGAAATATTCCCAGGCTGAGGCTAAAGCTGTTTATTTTCTATAAGTGCTCTACTCCAGTTAGCAAATGTAAAAAAAAAATAAAACAAACAAACAAACCAATGCATGCAAACATACATACAAACACAAATAAATAAATAAATAAATAAATATTTATTATCTCAGACCTCATTACTCTAGATATTCAAAGTCTCTTCACTCTCAGCCCTCTTCAGTTTGGCATTATCAAAGGAAGGTTCTGCCTGTTTGACCTCACTAATTTGAAGAAGTCACCAAGGCAGTAGATAGTGGTTACACAGCACAATCAGCATATCTGTCCTTGGCCAAAGCTTTCATAGGTCCATAGGTTCATAGGTTGGTACTAGGCTATTGGCCCTAGGGCCTATACAAGCCTAGCCATAACAATTCCCTGGCTATTTCTTCCTACACTATTTACTTTCCTGGACCCCTGTCTAGCGGGGTGACAGATGTGATCCCCGGGGTGAATTTCCTTTCTCCCATCCAATCATCAAGGTTCCTTTTGAAGAGGGCCAAAGAGGTGCTCTGCTTGACATGTATGAGCAGTCTATTCCAGAGTCTGAGGAGTCTCTGGGTCAGGAACCTATCCCTCCAGCATGTTTTGTTTATTGTGATGACAAGATTTAGATCCCTGGAGCATGTGGCTCTGAGGGATTGGGATTTCTTTAAGTGTAGCATGTCCAACAGCTCTGGGTTTGACATGGCCTTGTATGTTAAGCAAAGATTGCCTTGGAGTAGACGATATGTGACAGAGTATAGCCCGAGTTTTTTAAGGTGGTCAGCATAGGGCATCTGCTTTAGGCCTGTGATTTTTTTAGTGAGGTATTTCTGCGGCCTTTCCAGTTGTTGCAGATTCTTCAGATTCTGAAGAAGTCTCCGCATGGAGATGAAAGCGCTCAATCAGTTACCTTTTTAACACTGTTCATTTTTTTTTTGTGTGTTTATGTGTGTCTCGACAATAAATTTAAATTTAATTAAATTCTTTCACATTCGCTCTTTTGCATTTGGAGTATCATAGACTGGTCGTTTTGTGGGTAAACAAGACAGCCTTCATTGTGCCGGAGCAGCGTTGAAGAAACTGTTTTGTTGTTGGAGTTTGCATTTGTGGTTTTATGTTATTATATTATTTATTTACTATTTATATTTATATATATATATATATATATATATATATATATATATATATATATATATATATATATATATATATATATATATATATATATATATATTTATTCTTATATTATTGTGAATAATACCATATATAGGTATTATAATAATACAATTTGATTTTAGTAAGGAAGTAACTGGATTTTAAAAAAATCACATGGTATCACTTTTTAGGGTGAGTTTCTGATCTCATCTATTCAGAATTGTATTTAATTGCTTATTTGTAACCTTTTACTTGTCTGATGAAGTTCATTTAACTTCTGTGAATGAAAGCGCTCACATTAAAAGATTTTATTTACTACTGACGTTCTACTTAATTTAATATTGGATTATTACTTGCTACGAGGTGTTTTTTGTACTCCTGAAACAGAAGACAAGACAGAGAGATAGAGAGAGAGAAACAGAGAGACAGAGAGAAGGCTACATGTATTTTTATACGTTACTTTTCAAATGTTCAGACTTGCAATACCAAATGCTTGGATTTGAAGACTGAATACCTGAAAATCCATACTTAAATATATTAAGTCTGAAATCCCCATTTCTCTGAAGGTTAGCTTTTCCCCAGGGAATGGTGATCTCACTGTTGGTATAAATATGACTGGAAAGTGCCATCAGCTTTCCACCACACAAGAGGTGCAGTGAGACTTTGCACCTTGCAAAAAACAAGTTTAAAGGATAAGGGCAATGCTCTATATTTTCCCTTCTATATTTGTGTTCTTTTTTTTTCAGTATTTCATGACTCAGCATTGCAAGTTCTGACATTTCAATAGCAACACATGGTATGGCTGTAAGGTATAAAAATGCCAGAATATATAGGCAGAGAAGCTAGGGAAAGGTTGTTTTATGGTGGCTAGTTAAAATGGAAAGGCTAATGCCATGTATAGCATTATATAACCTAGTGGAAGAGATGAAGCTGTAGGAGTTAAACAAACTGGACTTTAAAATGAAGAGTAACTGGAATGCCCTCTATCTGACACCTGAAAACTCTATAAAAACAGTTCAGTTCAAAAGAAGGAAGACTTACATCAGTTACATTCCATTATGTAGCACTGTAGATAATGGCCATCACAAATATATGTTACCTTTCAAGAAGCTATCTCTTCGTCTGATGTGACCAAGCCCCTCCATGGCTAGGTAGAAATTGACCAAGTATATCATAATGGATACATAAACATCTTCTTTCTGCATTTTCATGCTAATGAAAGAAGCTTGAAAAAATATCCCAAATTGTCTGGCAGCTGAAGAGCGTACATTAGGGGAACCCCTATACATTCTCAGGGTGAAATTGCTCAAGCATCGGTAGCATGCATAAAAAAAAAAAACTCTTTCCCAATGCACCAGCAATGATTTACTTCTTTAGAGAGATTTCTCCCTTCTTTAAGTTTATGTGACTGCGAAGTTGGTATACACACACACACACACACACACACACACACACACACACACACACACACACACACACACACGTGTGTGTGTATTTATAAGTTGGCGGGTGATGGGTTTGCCCCCTACATTGTGGGGAGTGTGGGGAGTGGAGTGGGGGGGGGGTCCATAAAAAATGATTGAAAATGGATTTCTTTACCCTTTTGTATTCCAGGCATTTTTTTTCATCACTTTGGAACATTGCTCTTCAGGAAGTCAGCTTTCAGTAGTAGAACCACATAGTCAAGAATACATTACTGAATGAGGGATCAAGGAAATTAGTTTATAACTCAAATAACTGAGTTCTAATCACTGTTACAGTCCTTCTAGCAGCCACAACTCCGTCTATGTTAATAGCATGCTTGTGACTGTTGACGTCTGCTTAGAAAGCTCTAAGAGTTCCTTGTTGGATGGACAGTGAGTTCAAATATATTGCAACATTGTATCATAGATGAAGGAAACGTGAGAAAAATTCCAAACTGCAGGAAGTAATATGTGATACTCATCAGTCAAAAGCTAAGGTATGACTATTATCAAATAGAAATGCTCTAAGGCATCCTATTTTATCAGCTGGCAGCTATGCAGGTCAGATGAGGCAGATCAGTGAATTGAGCATACGTTTGTTGTAAATTGTTATCTGTCCCTTCAGTCTTATCTTGATTCTCTAGTCTGCATAAACTTTTGCACCTAGAGACATTATGCAAGGCAAAAATGTTTCTTTATGGAGGCATCAAACATACAGTGAGGGCACAATTTATATTCTGTGTGTCCAGAGAGTAACAACAGGGCAAAGGGATGAAATGAGATGTACCAGGTACAGCTTTTATTGGAATGGAGATGTAATATTAGTAAGGAAGAGTCAAAGAAAGTAACTCTGGCTAGATTTGAAAAGGTGCACAGATGAGGTCATAATATTGTTAGATTAATACATGTGGGATGTAATTACACCCTTGGTGTTTTTCAACAGTATGGAAATAAAATTATGTAGCTTTCATTATGTCATGATCTAAAAGATATCATGTCTGTGCACATTTTAAATAATATATGGCTTCTGTGCAATTGTATAATAACGTAATACAATAACTTAATGAAACAATTGTTTTAAGGTTTTGTTCTAACCTGAATAATGAAATGAAATTAAGGTTTGGAAATGTTTATTGTGTGGCAATTTTATATGAATTAGGCTATCTACATGATTTATAGTACAAGATAGTGAAAAAAATGAAAAGAAGGATACAGAAAAAAAAATTCTGTGTTTGTTTTCAAAATGTAAACCAGTTTCACACACAAGTCTATTGCAAATTGATTTCCATAAAATGTGAAAGGCACTGTTATGAGTGCACAACCTTAAAGTTAAATGATGGTGAACTGACATTTGTCGTTTTATTTAAGAAAAGTACCCCAAAAATCACCTCTACATGAAGAAAAGTATTTTTTAGAAAAATAAAATGCATTTCTCATTTATCAGAATAATTTGAAGAAAACCATTATTTTGGTAAAACATTCCTTTCTCATTTGCATGACACAAGCCCTTGAATTTTGGAAGAACAAATAAAACTTACTATAAATGAGACTCTGTTTCTTAATTCAGTCCTTCATTAACAATATCTGAAAATATCACTTTAATTGTAGTACCTCCCTAAGAACTCTAGTTCTTTCATTTTATCTATGTAAAAGTACATACCATAACTTAAAACACATATGCCTTGACCCAGTAATTCTTCAGATTGAAATAGAGTTATTACAGCTGTTATTATAGTTGTCATTAATTCCACATGCTTTGTTAATGGCATAATTTGTTTCAAGATTTATGCCAGTTGTAATTAATAACTTGCGTTTTCCTACTAATATTCAGTATCAAGTCTTGTTTTGTACCATCTGTACAGTAAATTTCTATTGGTTTCAGTCAAAGTGTTTTTGGTTTATATACTGCCCATAGAAAACATGTTAGTAATGAACATACACTTACCATAACCACAGACCTTGCAAGAATTTCCCCCAGCTTCTTCCCCCACATCTGTAATTTCCATTCTGTTCTCTTATTTAACATAGAACTATTTTAAGGATTTAAGTCTGATATTTTTCCTGAAATCCAAGGTGTTTTTGCCTTTAAGAAAAATGCTTACTTCAATACTGATCTAATATATTTTTTGCCAACTTCACTGCATGACTAACCATTCCCTTTTGTAGCACTTTATTTTGAAAAAAAAATGTCATCTCCATCTACATGCCAGTTATCTGTCTTTGTGTTTCCAAGAAGATTCCCCATGGATATGAAGTAATCAGTCATTTTGCTATCCTCTCAACATTCCTATTTTGTCTCATATAAGACAAATGCTGATTTTTAGTCAGAGTAATATCATAAATACCTTGTTCTGCTATGAGTTTGTTACAGAAAGATATATTAATTCTGTAGCATTCCGGTCCTTCAGAAGTCTCTAGATAATCTGAAATAATGAAATTCAAAAAGCTATGATGCAAAGAAACCATAGTAGTCAATTTTGGTTTTACTATATGATTGTGCAGGGATAATAATTCAATATTATGTTCTGGTATATTTTTGGCATTGCAAGCATCTTTGAGACAGCACCATTCTGAGTTTAATGAGATGTTTTATAATACTGTTTGTTATAAAAAATTATATTTAAAAAAATAGCAGTAGCTGTTTTATAGATTAATACTTCAATATATATGTTAGTATTAAATTAAAGTCTACTACAAATAGAATAACATTTGTGTCATAATGACAGGATTGCAAGTATAAGATTTTCTGAATTATTCAGCTGTTCTTTGCAGAATTGCTAATAATTCTCGAAGTATGGCTATCCAGTAGAAATGTTTACCTTAAACTCACTTATCAACTTGCTATTGTGTAATCAGTTAATAGTATACTTAATTTATTAACATAAGAAGATATTCACTTGTAGTGCTTATGGCATATGATTGGACTTTACAAAAGTATAAAATAGTGTACACGAAAACCAACATATGAAAGCAAATCAAGTGTAGTGACTTGTTATAATGGATGTAGTAGTGTTTGCATGTATATATTCAGATACTCTGCTTTAATTCCAAAAAGTCAAAGCAAAAAGCCCACATTTTAATTAGAACTATAGATTTTTTTCTGAAAATTGAAAATTACATCTCTCTCTCTTAATGCTTGTTGTTTGTGAGCTAATTGTTCACTTATCTGTTTATAAGTAATATCTCTTTGAGGGCAAAATATAAAACATATGAAAGTAAGTTACAGTTTTCAACTCTATCAGAGTAAAGTACTTTAAATTATAGTACGATAGACTATCTAAAACTTAAATTATATAGACAGTACCCTGATCTGTTTCAAACAAATCATGAATGTTATACTTAAACTAAAAGATGATATTAATACATTGAGGAAAGCATGCATACCTATTATCCAGAAGTTGGGTATGGACTTCCATCTTAATAACAGAGGAAAGGGACCATCACTACCATGCAATGGTTCACTTGTGATTACTAAGCTAATGGCACAAGAGCCATTACAAGTCTAACCAATAATTCCCAGGATATGACAATATTATATCTTAATTCCCCAGATATGGTGTGGGGTAGTATCAGGGTAGTGGGTCTTTGGGTGTTTGAGCCCTGAGTCATTTTACAGACTGCATCTGTCCATAAGGGACACGGGCAGTGCCCCGGGAGTGAATTTATGGTTCCCCATCCATTTATCCAAATTCTTTTTGATGAGCATGAGGGACAGGCTTTGTTTCATGAAGATAAGAAGCTTATTCCATTGGCAAGGTAGCCTTAGGGATATGAATCTCTCTCTCTCCAGCAATTTCTGTTAGAGTCACAAATAAGGTTCAAGTCCATGGACTGTGTAACCCTCGTATAATTTTTCTTGCAAATATGTAACATTTTTGTCAGGGCTGGATCAGCAAATGCCTTATAGGTCAGGCATAAGTCACCTGTCAATAAATGATATAGGATGGAGTAAACTGATTGGGATTTTAGTCAGTTTGCATAAGCCATATGTCTTATGCTTTGTATATTTTAGTGAGAATCCTCTGAGGCCACTCCATTTGGTGTAATTGCTTGGTTTGGTACATGCAGAAGGGAGCATTCTACTCAATTACGGACCTCACAATGGCCAAGTACAATGGCACTATGACATCCTTTGAACTTCATGCCATGCATTTACTTATATGTTGGTGGTCAAAGTTTAGATTAGTATCTATCTGTGTTTCTAGGTCCCTCACTACTGGGTCTACCTTTGATGGTGTGCTATCAATATTATAATTTACAGGGATGTCTTTACTGAATGGTTTACCCACTTTTTAGCATTTAATCTCATACCATGGTTTTGGCACCAGTTATCTGTCATTTTTAGGCCTGTTTGTAGGCTGTCAACATCATTTGGGGATTCAACGATTGCTCCTAGGTTACAATCATCAGTGAACTTGGTGAACCAGAGACTCCCAACATTGACCTTAACTTCAGAGTAGTCTATACCAAACAGGAGGGGTCCCAGCACTGAGGCCTATGGGTCACCGCTGGTAACAGTTTTCTTACTGGAGTGTATTCACCTACCTGAACAACATGTGTACTCTCAATGAGCCAGTTTGCTATCCATTTGATAATGTAGGGGTTTATGCCTAACTCAGTAAATTCATCTATGATACCTGAATGGGGGATTGTGTTGAAAGCTTTAGCCATGTCTAGATAAGTGACATGTGCCATTTTACCCTCATCCATGACACTGGTGACTTTCTTGAAGAATTGCACCAAATTGAACCAGCAAGACCTCCTTTTGACAAAGCCACACTGTTCCAGTGTTTGGAGATTTCCTATGTCATTATTGATCAGGTCCATAATAATTGTCTACATAGCCTTTCAGATATGACTGGTCAAGCTTATGTTTCTATAGTTCCCTGGGTCAATTGATGTGACACCCTTGTGCAGAGGGATGACTGTTGCAAACCTCCATTCATCTGGAACAAAGCCCATTTGGAGTCTGTGGTTAAAGAGGGTTTTTAGTAGCCCTGATAGATTCTGTTTTAATCTATTTTTGAAGAATCCTGGAATGTTGTTGGCACCCATGGAGGCTGTATTTTTGGCTTTAGCAAGCACATTGAGGACATGTTTCCTCATAATGACCGGTAGGGAGATGGTTGCAGGCATTTCTTTGAGTGGGGTGGGCAGTGATGGGGGGAATTTGAACTGACCTTGTAGCCAGCTGGTTTGCTATTTTTTCAGCCTGGGTGTAACTGTTGCTTTTCATGATTCATATGGCAATTGTTGACTATTTTGCTTGAGGTTACCAACATAATTTTAAAAAACCTTATGGTTATCTTTCACCTGGGAGGCTATGGTTGCCTTGTAGTTTCCTTTGGCAAATTTGACCAGCTCTCTAATTTGTTTGGTTAGACTGTTGAGAATCTTTTTTTTTTCATTTTGTCTGCTCCTTCTTGGCTTTGGAAATATTTTTTTCCTTTTGTTGAATAGCCTAGTTATTCTAATTGTCTAATTTTATATGAGGCATGGGTAACTGCATTTACACAATGTGGAAACATGAGGCTTTTATACCAGTGAGATAAAAGATGTTTACAGATTTAAGCCCTCATGCTAGTCAGATAAACACCCGATAAGGATTCCACCAGCAGTTCCCAATTCAGATGGGTTGAATCAGCCCTCTGTTCCCATCAGAGTGCAGAACAAAACCCTGTTAATGTAAAATAAACTGGTTTTGATCTCAAGTGCAGTAACAAATGCCTTAGAACAAAAGGCAGAACTCCTGCCATATTAGGAATCCTTGGAAATAAGTTCACAAACTTCTACAAACACAGACAACTTTGCAAAACTTAGAATATTTGGCAAACTCAGAAGAATTCTGGCAAACTCAAAATAGCTTTTGCAGTATCAGAGGAGGTTAAAAACTATCAGAATGCTGTTAAAATGGGCTAAGAGCAGTACAGTAACAAAGAGATGGTGTTTCTTTAACAAGTACAGGCTGAAAACAGTGATAAATTCAACAAAATCTATAAATGCAGCACAGAACTGTCAAATAACACCAAGATACTTAGAGCAAGTAAAGAAAATAATTATATAATCTTTGTTGGTCCACAGATGGCTTTATATGCAAACCAAGGTCTTGTCATTACAGGTGTCAGACACAGAGAAGCACTGAATAAATAAGCACAGACTCACAAAAATGTAAGACTTTTATACTTGCAGAAAGAAAGATGTTTTACATAGTTAAGCCCTTAGGCCAGTCAGATAAACACACAATAAGCCCTTGTACCAGCATTTCCCAATTTGAATGGGTTGCATCAGCCCACTGCTCCCACCAAAGTGCAGAGCAAAACCATTTTAGTGTAAAATGAACTGGTTTTGAGCACATATGCAGGAACAGCTATGGGGCAGTCACAGCTAGATATACCCTTCTACTTAAATTCCTACTAATATGATCTAATATGATGTTATTGTGCTTATGATAAATATACTTTTGTTCTTGTTCTTAAAGTTACATCTGCAAAAAACTGATGGTAACAAAACATCTCTTAAAATCTAAGACAAATCATTTACTGAGTTACTGCTCTAATAAGGCCCAACTTGCCACAAAGAGATGTCAGCTAAACTATCTTTTATTCAGGAAAAATAGCTCCAGGATACCTTCAAGATTATTGGCTATGCACCTAAGTCAATGATACAGGTAACATAAAATCGAACATATAACTAGCACAACTAGTCCTGACTTCTCCTGTTATCATGTGAATCTCATACTAGTGATGTGAAATGTGTTTCCTTTTTGAACACATCCTTGAACTAACAGGCAATAATGCATTACTATAAATATATTCTAGCAGCTCAGAATTGCTTACTTATGAAGTTGTCATTTGCTCTAGCTTATACATATTGTATGAGGATATTTAGCATTTACGCCTGATGCTGATTGTTTATCTGCTTAACCTTGACCAAGATTGATTGATGACTGATCCTGAGCAGTCCAATTCAAAGTTAGTTAGCAGACAAACAAACACACAAACAAATAAAACCATCCTATAGAACAACAGTCATGAAGGAGACTACAAAATGTTTTCCTGCATTTTAGTTGCCTGGATTTTCACAGTGGTGATATTTTAGATTCATTGGAAGCAGTAACATATAATTTAGGATACCTAACTAAGCCCCATATGGAAAAATATGTATTAATCAGAAAAGTAAAATAAAAAGATTCTACTGTAGCATATGGAAGGATGAATTGTTAAGACAAACTGAGATAGAAACTTCTTTGTTGCGTTATACAAAGACCTTCAGACTGCTTTCCCAGAGTCAATTGCATTAACTGAATATGGGCTATGGTTCTTTTTATTTATTTATTTATTTATTTTTCACATGGATTTAATTAGTTTTATCTATTACATAACATTTTTTTAAGTTCCCAAGATCATACATTCTGCAAATGGGAATATGCTGTTATGATGGGACAAGCGTAAGACGGAATAAAGACAAACATTTCTTCTAATTCACCAAGGAGCTTATTTAAACCTGAAACAGTATTTATAGTCTATCACACTCTTTTTATTACTATTTTAAACATTTATGATTCACATCATTCTAAAGAAATTGCATGTCTAGCTATGGTAGATGATAAAAGAACCTAATAAATAAAGCAGAATTTAATTTGATCAGTTATAGTCCCATGACATTTCTTTACAACATAAGGAATAGAAGAAAGAGAATTTCTGTATCTCTTCATCTTCATAATAATGTTAAATACTATAGTAACTATATGAGCTGTTATTTGCTATATTACCAACTTGTTATACAATATACTATTACATTCTTCATGACAAAAGAGGTACGGATTCTCTTCTAGTCAGGCCAGGTGACTCACAAAAATCAAAATTATTTCTATTATTATACAGAACTAAGTATTTCTGGTGACTCATAATTCCATTGTATTCATTTACCAATGTGCAGAAAATTCAAGGCAACTGATTCAGCTACCATTATACCTTGCTGTTTGCTACCCAAGACTGTAACTACCCCCTCCAGGAAAGCAAAGCCAGTCAAGTCTGGGATGAATTTATAAATATCCATCTAATTATTCAACTCCTGTTTGAAAGACGATAGTGAATCACACTGCTGGGTGTGCAGACGGACTTTACTCCAGAGGTATGGGAAGCACCAAGTAATGAATCTGTCTCTCCACCTTGGTTTATTAATCTGCTGAAGATTTACATCCCTGGTACAGGAATTAATTGGAGTGTTTGACTTCTGAAGGAATAAGATTCAGGACAACTGGATCCCTGACTTCATGGAAGGCAAGGCATAGGTACCCAGTGAGCAGTCTTCATGATATGGGGAAAAGGGACAGTGCTTCTAGTTTTTTGGTAGCTTATGACCCTTTTAGTAAGTACTGATCTCATTTCAATTGTTTGATATGCCTAGTGGGGTACATCACAAAAGGGACATTGTATTCTAGAACCAGCCTAATCAGTGCTGAATATCAATGAGCAATGACCTCTTTGAGATTTGAGGGATATTTTTTTGGTGATTAGCTGTGCTAAGTAAATAGATTTCCTTGCTACTGTTGTTACATATTGATCAAAGGAAAGGGAATTATCAACCCAGGTTCCAAGGTCTTTAACTACATTTTCATTTTATATGCTATAGGGACAGTGATTGTTTACAAAGTGCAACAATGTCAGAATTTTTAGCTTTCAATTTTAGCCCATGTTTGGCATACCGGGTATTTATAAATGGAGTTTATTGTTGGAGAGCTTTGGCAGTAGTGAGACATTTGAGATTGATCCCCAGTTTGTGATCCCCCACAAACTGCTCTACTGTGCTTAAATAGGCAGAGGTCTTGGTTCCTGGTAATAGCAAACAAACGTGACCCTAGTTCTGAACTCTGTGGAACACCACTAGTTACCTTTATATTCTCTGATACTGCCCCTGCCACCTATACCGTAAAGGTTCGATCTCTTAACTAACTGGTCTCCATCTTACCAGACAGGCATCAGATCTGCAATGTGCTTTGTTTGCTAATTATGCTAGCATGGGAGATGGTTTCAAATTCCTTTGGCTAAGTCATGGTAAGCCCTGTGGATAGTGTGACCACTGTCAACTGCTTTGGAAGCAAGAAGGAGTTCACAAAGTCCATTGTCAAGGATCAACCAAGCCAACTTGCTACAGATGTAGCTTTATGATATTTTTAGTGTAAACATTTACCATGTCAGTTATAATATGTTGCATGGCCTTACAAATGTGAATCATCAGGTTGAGAAGTCTGTAATTCCCAGTGCCCATACCTGGATTACCCCTATGGAGTGGCATTATCACTGCTATGCATCATACTTCTGAGACAGAGCCTATTGACAGCCTCAGGTTAAATGGCTTATGGAGTTGCTCCACCAGGGCATGTTTAATAATGTTCAGCAAATAACCCATTATATTATCCATTAACCATGGAGGAAGGATTCTTGCTCTTTAGTACTGATCAGTGATTTGAAAGATTCTGGGATGGAAGAGCTTTGGATGGTCATCTTAGAAGTGAAACTTGCACTGAATTTATTTGCTGGTATACTGACAATATCCACTGTATCAGAGTGTGTGATGTTATCTTGCATGAGCTTGGTGCAAAGTTGGATGATGTTCATTAGTTTCCTAACATAGCTGAAAAAGGTTTTTTTAATTTTCCTGGCTTCAAAAGAGAACCTAAATTCATCAACTGCTTTAGTAGGTTAAATATTTTTTTTGTTTGTTTTTTTTTTATTTAAATTTCTAATATTCTCTTTGTCCTGGAGTCTTTTGATCTGCTGTTTAATTTTATGAACTTCTTCCTCTTAGCGTAGATTTTACTTATGTCAGTATACCATATAGGTGGTTTGCTTTTAAATTTTGTATTCTGTCTGAATGTGCACAGGACTGCTAATTCTATACCATTATCTAAGTCGGTATAAAACTCCTCTGCAAACTGATCTGCGGAGGTAATCTGTGGAGTGATGTTGCTGTATGTGAATTTTAAGGTTTTGCCATAAACTTTGACGAGACGTGCATATGAAATATTTGAAAAGGTTACTAGCTTATGATCTAATTTAACTAAGGAGCAATTTACCAAGAGATCTGTGCACAGTGGAGCTAAATTTGTAAGGACTAGGTAAAGAATATTTTTTCCTCTAGTTTGGTTGGTAACAATCTGATCCATGGGTGTTTTGTCATTTATTATCCTAAAACTTCTGAGTGTATCCTTCATAATAGATTTAGGCATTCCAGTTTACAGAGGCATAGTTAAAGTCCCTTAAGATGATGGAGCTCCTATTAATGGGAATTTCATCAAGTTATTTAAGAACTTTATATGAACTTCAGAAGATATTGTAGGTGTCCTTTAAAAGGTAATACAAGAATGGTTGGTTTTGTTTAATGTGATTTTGAGTTTGAAAAGTTCCATTTGTGGGTCTCTGTGAGAGACTTGCAGTTGAAGTTAGAGTGGGAAGGAATAGATGAGGGAGAAAGAAAAACATATGAAAGGGCTGATAAAGGAGGAAAAAGAGGAGTTTGGGTCAATATGGTAAAAGAAAAGTAATCAGGTACCAATGGACATTTGATGAAAATGTAGGAGATATGCAAAGAGGAAGTCATAGAAAGATGTCTAGTACTGTTCAATGGCATAATGAATGGAAAATCTCCATCAATATCTTGGAAAGGTGCAGTTATAGTAGTAATCTAGAAAAACAGAAAGGGCCCTAACAACCTAACCTCATATTGACCTGTAAAAACAATAATACTAAACATGAATATAAGTGCTAAATGCAAATACAAGTGCGGAGATTGGGGAGACATAATGAAACAGGATCAAATGCAATTTATGGTGGGTCAAAGTACCACAGATAGCCTAATAAGAATATTATTGTTAATACAGGATGCAAAAGAAAAAGGGAAGGATTTTTCCTTAATTTCATTAGATGTTGAAAAAACATTCAACAGGATAACCAGTGCTATCTATTCAAATTAATGGAAAGATAGGTCCTACCATGGAGATGCATAGATATAATTAGCACTATCTACCCAGGATCAACAGCTAGGGTCAAAATAAGAGCAGGCCTCTCAAAAAAGACAAAAATAGAGAGGTGAACTAGGGGGGTGGATACCCCATTTTGCCATTACTATTTGCTATGTATTTAGAATTCCTGGTGGAACTAATGAGATCAGAAATATGAGGATATAGATGGGGATTAAAGAAAAAAAAGAAAGCATCATACAATGATGACATCCTATAACACTGAGTCACTGGGAACAAGATAGAAGAAAAGTTTGGGAATAGGAATTTAAAAGCAGGACAATATATAAAATAAAATAAGACGAAATGCAAATGATAAAAATAAAAAAAAAAACAGGAGATAGACCAGAGTGGAAAGGAAGCAGACTTCTGGAGAATGAAAATTAAATATCTAGCGGTTTAGCCGGGGAAATAATAGAAGCATCAGTGTAGGGCACATATAAAAAGATCTTACAAAGAGTGGAAAAACAGATCACAAAATGGAAAGTGATAAAACTGGACTTACAGCAAAGAATTCGAATGCTCCAGTTCTTTAAATTTCCCCATTTTGTGAATGCTGGGCAAGGCATTTGGAGTTTGCCAAAATGGCAAATCTTAAAAAGGGCAAATCAGCTAAGGGAATTTATATGGGATGGTAAAGTATTTAGAGTAAAATGGGAAACAGTGGTAGGAAATAAGGACAAGGTTGGGTTGAGGCCCCAGACATAATAAAAAGGTCTACAAGCAGGAATGGTAGCACACAGACTAGCAGATCAGAGTCCTGAAGGGGTATGGAAAAATATGATATGGGATAGAGAAGTTTTAAAAACAAGAAAAAAAAATGATATTATAGATTATATTTTAGATACCCCAAACAGAGTACTAAGTCTGTGTCAAACAAGGGAATCACAGAGGATATTTAAAGAGGGATGGCTAAAAGAGACAAATAAAAGCTGGAAAGATGTAGCAAACCTGTTAGGGAGAAAGAGGAAGGATAAAAAATTTAAACAATAATATGGAGATGCAAAGAGTGGCAAAGCAAAGCAAGGTACTGGCCCAGATATTAGCGGGGAGAAGAGTAAAGAGCTAAGGGAGACTTAAAGATGAATATGATGCAGTGGACAGACTGGAATGAAAATTCCAGCAAGAGTGCTTGGTGTAGAGGTTAAGGCTCCAAGTTGCCATTTCTGTGATGCAGGGTTGATTTCCTCACTCCTTATTTGCCTACTTTGTGACCTTGAGCAAGTCGCTTAACCAGCTCCATAGTTACCCAAGAAAAGAGGCAGTGTCCAGTGACCCTACTTAATTAACAAAAATTAAGACTATGATTATTATTATTATTATTATTGCAACAGAGCCCAATAGAGAAAGTTAGAAGAGATAAAAGAAGTCAAATAAAAGCGAACTAAACTCCAGAAAATCGAAGGTGGTAGGAACCAAGAAAAAGAGCAAAAGTATTAATAAAGATAAGGAAAATCCATCTACAGAGGGAGGACATAAAAAGGAAGGATGAGAAAAGGGTAGATAAGAGAACTGCAAGTGGGAATCAATTGAGAAAAATTTACAAAGATGATTGGACTACCAAATTACGTGAACAAAGCAAGACAATTTTCAAGTTTTGCCTGCAAGTGTCTGTACAGGTACTTCTTTACACCAGCTAAAATAGCAAACAATTCCCAGAAGATAGTGACACATGCAGGAGATGTAGGAATCTATATACAAAAAAGCATATTGTGTGATTGTTGGAACTCGGCAATGTTCATGTGTAAATAAGTGAGGAAGGTTATAAAGGGAAAATGAACCAGATGCCAATGGAAAATGCATGTACCATGCATGAGGATTACCAGATCTGTGTTTTCAGAAAGTGACTTTAAATCAAATATCCCTGGGATTCATTAACAATCATGTTGGCTGCACACTAAGCCTAGACGAAGCATGTTAGTGTGATGAGCTGCAGGGCTAACTGAATATACTTGGTGGTTCACTGTGCCTACTCATTGCAAGCACCTTTTCATGGTCAGTAATAGTGCCCGTGGCCATGGAAAGTTACTTAAAAGCATGAGCACAGAATGTAAGCAAAACATCTTGTCTATAAGCAAACCTAATATACAAGCACATGCTGTAGCCCAGAATTATTAAGGGGAAGTACAGTGAAAAAAAGAAGGAGGGAAGTGAAATGGGGGAATTGTACACAAATAACCTTGGTTCTACTGCAGAAGCAATTAAGAGAGAAGAGAAATGAGGAAAGTGTGCTCAGATACCTGGGGCAGATGTGGTGAAGTGTCAAAGAAACATTTCTAATAAATACTCCCATACTGATATAATGATAATTAATCTGAATGGCAATACATGACTTATGCACATAAATAAATATGAACATACTAACAAAGGCTGTGAGAGAGACATAAAGCTGCAATGTAACAGAGGACAGTTAATGTGATATACATGTTACTAAAATGCCGAGTTGTGATAACAATTAGCAAAGACAGACACTATATTATGGGATAAATGCACAGACTACAGTTAGTATATATGAGATGCATATGTAGGGAATTTATGTATGCTAGACAACACCTCTGTTGTATTCTCCACCTCAGCATGTATACACAATAACAAATCAGAAGGGGACATATTTTTGCAAATAACTGTTACTGGCACCCATAGCAAAGGGGTTTATCATCTCTAAACATGTAACAGGCAAGCGTGTGTTGTATAGCCGTGAAACACTAAATGGTAATATGATACACAACATACATAAGTAACAAATGACAAAACAGATGGGATAATATTCATGATTTCAAGTTTTCCATTGGTAATTTACTTACATCTCAGACATTGTTATACTGGGAATGCTGACATGGAATTACAGGGAACAGTCACATAACAATTCAACAGCATCAACACATAAGAAAGTGGAATAACACAGGATCAATCACTCTTTCTGATGCACTAGCAGCATGCTGTACTGTAAGAATTGTTTTATGAAAGCCCTCATCTGCCATTAAGCTTTACCATGTGATGAAAACAACTGCAGCAATAAAGAAATGTCTGGATGAAAACAAGCAATGTAGAGCATAATTATTTTGTAAATAAGTAATACCTGTGAACAGTGACTGACATATCAAACATTCACATTATGTTGTTTTTGAACACATGCCAGGGCAAATATTAGAGAGGTGCATACTGATTATGGATGCCAGAGAAATGTGCATACCCGTTGTGTTATGAAGAACACTCTTGAAGACCTTATGGCATGTTCCTTTCATAAGGATTATAGATGCCTTACCATGTGGGAAAATAGCCTGAAAAAGGTGGCTATCAGGCTGTGCCATGCTAGCAATAGATAAGGCAGGTTTTATTGAATTAGAAGTTGAGTATTCTTCGGATCTGATCAGAAAAGATATTGAATAGTGTTATGCGTGTGATGCTTGCCAGGAGTAAAAATAGAGAATTGAAGCAGGCCTTAGAGCACCTTAATGTAAGGAAGTACGGATCTGTTTTTATTCATGTTGGTACAAATGATCTCATCCACAAGGACTCTCTAATTGTGAGTAGAAAACTTACAGCCATCTATGATAGCATAGCGTGTGCAGGTACTAGGACATATTTTTTTACAAATGACTTTTAGAAAGGAGAGTCACGTTAGCATGAATGAAAATTTTTTTCAGGAAATACCTACATTAAACAAATGTCTTGCTTTAAAAAAATGGAAATGTGTAGAGCACCTGACCCTAATTTTGGGCACACATGTTCAGATAGGATGGTGTGTACTTGTCAACATCAGGAAAGAAAAGTTTTGCAACAGATATTTTCCGATATTTGACACACACAAGGTATGATTTCTGCCAGGTCAAAAATTTAACAGTTCACAGATAGCAACATTTGATTTATCTCTAATGGTTGTTAATGCTATGACCATTAATAATATTTTTTTTATTGTAAAATTTGCTACGTTCCCACACGATTGACATTGTTATTGTTTCCGAAACATGCTTAAAGAATAATGACTGGAAACCAGTTATGTCAGGGTGCAAATGTTTTTTCTGTGACAGATATTCTAACAAAAAATCAGATGAAGATGTTATGATAGGGATTAAAAATAGTTATGAGACCTGTGATTATTACATGTTCAGTGATAACATCAATACTATACACTGTGTCAATAAAGACAGCCCTGGAATATATAATAATTGTTGGAGTGTACAGACCACCAAAGTCCAGAGCTGATGACCTAGAAGAATTCATACATGTCTTGCATGAAACACAAGTAAGAAGTATAATAATGGCTGGAGACTTAAATTTACCAGAATCAGACGAATTAAATTGATTCAACAACATTAGTAAGAAAATTATCCACATCATATTTTCAGGAAAAACAATTACTTCGGTCTTTAAAAAAACATATCAGGGAACAGAACATACTACAAATTCCTGGGGATTCAATAAACTCCGTGTAGGCTTAGTGCAAAGCCTACACAGAGTTTACATATTTGTATGGTGAGCAGCAGTACTAAATGAATATGCATGCCATGCATTGCACTTACACAAATCCAAGCCCATGGCCAGCAACAGTGTTGCCAGCCAAGAAACTGTGTAAAGCAGCAAGTTTACCTGCAGACATGCAGACATGTTCACCTACGGGCAAACTAGTTCTGCATGATTGTGCGGATAGCCACAATGACTGCCAGGGTTTAATATAAGGCAACACATAAAGTTCTAACACATTATAGGAAAGTGCAGAGTACTGTGCAAACATGTTTTAGTGTTAGGCATACAGAATACAAGTTTGGGTAGTTATTAGCAAGGGTACATAGACTACATTATAAATAATTTATTCTGGGGAAGTGCGTGTATTGAAAAGGGCCACGCACATGAATTGTAGCAATGAAGACAGGGGAAGAGTGAAACATGGTAATGTACAGCAGATAAGGGCATATCCGCTTACATACACCACAAAGACAAGACAATTGTAGCATGAACAGTAATCACTTACCTGCATGATAGATTATGTACTCCTGTTTCCACATTCTGTGTGGGTATAGTCATATCATTGCACAGTTATTGCATATTATGTGACTGTCACACAAGGTCACAT
The DNA here is from genome assembly GCF_019279795.1 of Protopterus annectens. Taxonomy (NCBI): domain Eukaryota; kingdom Metazoa; phylum Chordata; order Ceratodontiformes; family Protopteridae; genus Protopterus; species Protopterus annectens. The sequence goes on along the minus strand of NC_056739.1, from coordinate 1,908,276,270 downwards.
ATCATTGTAGATGACTGGTTGTGATGTAAGCATCTTGACATGATCACTGGAGAGGACCATTTATCAAGGATGGTATGCACACTATGGGGTACGTGCATATTGTAAAGATGTGCAAAACGAGTTGCTTGATTATGAATGTAATGTCAGCACAAGTCTCAACCAAGTGGGACCCATAGCAACAAGCTCATGGACAACAGTAGACAGAATCATTCACAGTGATGGACAATATCAGAATAACAACACCAGTCATGTGTTATTTACATAAAATATGAGATTGCAATTTAGTATACATGTACTGCATGAACAAACTTGTACAACTGTCAGAATCTGTCAGTAACCTAAAGGGGAATAAAGTACAGTTTCCTCAATAACTAACACCTTTTGGAGGGTTTAAGAGGGACACTCTCACACCTGTAGTTTAAATTATGATCAATCCTGACTAGTTGACATGTTTGCATGGCATATATATGCCACAATCTACACTTGCACAATGATAACCCATGCTGGCAATGTTGTTAATGAGGTATGTATGTACTGGGTACATCACAGGAACACATATCAAACACATGCATCTTGTATAACAACTTGAAGGAAGTTCTGCACTGTCAACTCCAAATGGTTATGCAGTAAAAAGAATGCATAGTTATGGCTGAAAAGATGTGTGGTAGCTCACTTTGACAAAAGTGATACACTTGAGTAAAACATTTCTGGAAGATGTGTTCTGAGGCACATGCAAAAGTGTGTATTGTACTCACTTATTGCTGTGATGAGGGCTGACAAGAATGGGAATATAATGTTCTTTGATGTGGATGTCCTGCACATACTCAGAAGTTGTGCTACATACAATAGGTTAGTCACTACTGTGGGCATATGCTTGTGGAAATTCTGCATACTATCTACCTAAATACAGAGGTCACATACCACTTGGTCTGCTAATAGGGGTGTGCTGTCTATATTGTAATTAACTTGTGTATTGGCTTTCATAAAGGAAATAATTCCCACATGAATGTGTGTTCATCTACTGTTTCTCCATGGCTATGGCAACAATCCTTTGTGTGTGTTAATACTGTCTGCATTATACCAATGCAAATCTTTGATTCAATGATTGTCCGCAATTTGCAGTTGTCCACAAACTGGTTAGACACAGGATTTTTAAGTTTTTCTTGACATCTAAGACTTAAATAATGAACAGAAAAGGGCCTAGTACAAGATCCTGAGGTATGGACCTAGTCACTGGTGTCTAGATAGAGGTGACTTCACACACTTTGATATAATGTGTCCTGTATGTGATCCATTTTTCTATCCACTTGGTGATGTAGGTGTTTATGCCCACTTGAGACATTTTATCTTTAGTACCTGAATGTGGATTTGTGTCAAATGCCTTGGCCAGGTCAAGTTATGCAGGATGATTGTGTTTTCCTTATGCATGCCCCTGTTGACCTTCCTGAAAAGGTCAAACAGATTTCACAGGTATGATGCAGCCTTACCAAATCGATCATGGGTTTGGTACACAGTTAGGAGATTACCGCTGTCTTTTATGATAAGGTCCATGATGACTCATTGGTCTGTTGCACAAATGAGGAGAGTCAGGATTTTAGTTCTATAAGTCCTTGCATCATGTGATGTTCACCCCTGTCCATATGGCTGACTGCTGCTGTACACTCTTCTACAAGAACATAGGCTGTCTAATGGCTGTATTTAAGTAGGGATCCAACTGCATTTGCTAAGTCAAGTTTTATGCCATGCCACAAGCAAACTAGGTTGTTGTCAGGGACCATTAATTCTGTGTTATTAGACATAGAAAGCACACAGATAACCTGCTTACCTGAGAAGATAAACTGAGAGTATTGTTTGCATGTATGCTTTGCCTTATGGCCACTGGCAACAGGGGAGTGAAGTGTGAGACAAACTGTCAGCTAGAAGATTGTCTATTTTCTCCAGTTGAGTATGGCTGGTAGCATCCAAAAACAGCTGGGTGTATAGTTGTGTATCCCCCTTAATATTTCACACTTATTTAAATAAATGATTTGTGACCTCTTCTTCTTTTGGCTTTTCCCAGTTAGGGTCACCACAGTGGATCACCATGTCAGCTCATGATTGGCAGTGGAGTTTTACAGTGTCGTGTTGCCAGCCTAGTGCCCAATCTTCCATAGAAGGCACATGCACGCATACACTCATGCCTAGGGCCAATTTAGAGTGTCCAATCCACCTACAGCATGTCTTTGGGATGTGGGAGGAAACTGGTGCACCCTGAGGAAACCCACACAAAGAGGACATGCAGACTCTGCACAGAAGGCACCCCAGCTGAGAATCGAATTGGAGAACCTCTTGCTGTGAGACGGCAACACTAACCGCTGCACCATCGTGGCTACCCAAATAAATGATTTGTGACAACACCTCAAAATACATGCTTGGTTATGCATAACATGCCATGCATTGTATTACTGTTCACACAGTCATAAAAGTCTAACAATGTCATGTAATTACATCAATTGCACAGCATATGCCTATATGTTTTTCATTGGAAAGCTGTACTTGAGTGGCCTGATACCATATAGGGACACATTACAAATGAGTAAGTTGTGGCTTATGCAGAATAGTTACTGACACAAATGCTGATATGCATACAATGGTGTTGGTGACCACCTCAATAATCCTTGGGAATAGCAACACAGTTGTGCATACAATGAATTCCAAAAGGCTGTCATTGAATCAAAACATATTTTATGTGTATCACAGCATGTCAAAGAAGCAAGACTTATGTGTCCATATAATCAGTATGAATTTATATTGATGCATGTCACAGAGCATTTACTGATGGTAGGTATACACATGCAAAAAAATTGTCATAATGCAAGTGTCACTGTGATAGTTGAATGAGAATTGGATAGAATGTTGATGTGCTCCACTACAAAAAAAATCATGCCTTACTAAGCCAAGAACATACATAATATCATCCCAGGTCAATGGCTCTCAGGAGGAATATTACTACAGCTGTTATGGAAGGAACATGTGATCACATGTTAGCAGCAGACATCAATAACATACCTCACATCATGGATTGTAATACCCTCTTATAGGTTTATCGTACATCCATACCTCAACATAGCACATGTCTATGACAGCAACATTGACATGTGAAATGTCCATAGGGTCATAGGACATTAGTATGCCAATGGACAATAACTATATCCAGAGCACAGTACATAATGCAATTGCCACAGCACAAGTCTGACTTTTAGAGTGTCAGGCAAAACTTTATAACTGATGACATCAGCAATGTAGCTTTGTGAGAAGATGGTAGTAAGAGTGTCTTACATGCTGCTCTAAAAATGGTCTCTTGAATGTGAGCCAGCTTGACACAAACACACACACACACCAGTTGACTATAGTGAGAGTAGAACCCCTACCTAACTATACCCACAGCATCTTACTTAACACAAGCACCACAGCACAAATTTGGTATTTGGAGTATCAGACAACTCTTTATATCTGATTACATCAGTAGTGTATGTTAGTGAGAGCATGGTAGAAGGAGTGTCTTACAGGCTGGTCTAAAGTTCATAAATGCCAGAGAAGAAATCTGACTCTTAACAGTAGAAAGAGAGTAAACTTTTGACAGGATGACCTCATAATTGTGTTGTAGAGAGGATGCTTCTATTAAAAGTGACATAAGGGAGCCATGTGTAAAGTTAAATGAATTTACCTCAAGGAAGTGGATACAGCACCAAGCATTACACACACACGTTTCCCATATTATGCATCAAATCTCCTACCTACCTGGTTACACAATCTAGAGAGTACAGTATTAGTTGCAAGTGCTACAGGAGAAATCTGAATTTAATGATGTGAAAAAAGTATATTTGTACTTCCACTGTTTGGAAAAGATATACCATGCATTACAGGTTTTGGGACAATTGCATATGTGTGCACAGGACATCCAAACAGAGCTGTGATTATCCAATGTAATTACATACTTCTCTACTAAGATTTAGATACTGTTCTTCATGCAAATTGCATTACTGTGAGGAACCTGTACCTGTTTCACAGAACAGAGCATCAAAGAAAATCACAGTTGTATCCAGTAGATTATCAATCAAACTTTCCCACCACTTCATTCTGGGATGAATTCCCATAAGTCTTGTCTCCTGCACATGTACATTGACAAGACAAACAGACATGTCTTACATAGGACAGTACACTACAGAATAACAGTGATGGATTATGTGTGAATAGGGTAAACTACAACATAACACAGTTGCAAGTGTAAGCATTGGAGAGCAGATATACATCAACTGACTGAATTAACTGAGTCAATATCGCTCAGAAATCAAGATAACTTGTTGTCAGAATTCAAGACAAACATACAAACTTTGTGGGAAGCTAAACAAAGAATTATTTGTTCTTTTTTTTTTTAATCTCTGCCAGAAGAGCAACACTGCCAAGATCAGTTGAACTGATGATGGCAACGTATTAGTGCATGCATAATCAAGTGTTGAACTTAGAATGTGAATTAACAGTAGACTATAATGGTCTGTGCTGACTTTAAAAAAAAAGCATTATATACAAAGAATCATGTGTGATTTTGATGGAATACAGACAAGATATGTGTTCTAGTCATGTTTCAGGTGTCATGATTTACACATTTGTCATGACAAGTGCATTTAGTCAATCTTTATTTATATGCTACAGGTGTATTATGAAACACATGAGCGGCCATGCATGTTATTGCATTTAGAAACATGGCTAACAGAAGCAGTTTTGAATCAAAGAGGTTTACTGGATGACACAGAATTAGTGGGAAGAATTGAACAATTGGTGACAGCAATAAACATTACAGACATAACAGATTAGTGCATGTTTTATTTTTGCAGATATTTGTGTTGTGTTACTGTTTGCTCCATCAGCATAATTATTCAAGCAAGATCTGTACAATGCAGGTTTCACAATAAGGAACAGGTACACTAATATAGCAGTAGGATAATGATGTGTTAAGAAAAGGTGCAGATGACACTTACAACCACAGGAATCATACACAACATTCAAAAACATTTTTGTATCCATCTGGATTGAAACCTTTAAAACATTCCAAGAAAAGAAATATACCTACATTGTATCTAAGCATATCACGTAGGAAGACAAACTTCAAAAAGTTCACATATGACAGCAAATTTCAGAAAACAAGAATGTATGTATTCACCTTCATTACACTACTGCCAACTATAATCTGTACATTCAACTTTTCATCTTGTTGAAAAGTACATTAAATTGAGAAAACATAGTTAAGCACAGTGGTGTGATGTACACCAGGAGCAATGCATCCAAAGGCAAAAACTAGCAAGATATTATCATAAGCTGTGTACTTCCATTTAACTTTAATTGCAGATGGTGGCCAGCACCAGACATTATGCAAATGCAGAGGTGGAAAAATAATGATACATAAGAGAAAAGATACATTAACAGGGTGAGATGGAGGCATGAACAAAGTAGCTTATGATAGAAACAGGATAATGGTGGATCATAGCAATATGTAGTCAACAGGTGCACATAAAACAGTGTACCAAAACCAGTCAGAAGCACAGATAATGTGCGGAATAGAACCTTTGAAAGTAGTCAGAAATCTATCTATCTGAGTATTGTCTCATCATGCCACAAAGGAACTAATATTTCACACCATATAAATAGCACATTTAAAAGCTGTGACAAATTACTGAAGCAGAAAGAGTGAACAGAGAGAGAATGACACAGATGCAGAGAGGAACAGCAACAATATATTTTGTGGGACATGTAGGAACATCTGTATGGTGAGTTTATCATACTTATTACTCATTATTCAGCTGTCATGCTCTTTACAATATTGCTTGTAAAAATTTTGCAGATTGCTTATGGTAATATCTTGTGGGTTTTGCTTTGTACAATAAAGTATTTGCTATAGGGACAAATAAAAAGTAGGAAAGAGCAACAAACTTGAGGACATATGCAGGATAAAGTTGGCTTAATAAGTCTCCCTGTTAGGGTTACTTTTCTCAAATGATGTCTTGCTGTACTATTTAAATTGTATGTTAATGAAATGTTGTAACTGGGAAGAAATACAGGCATTTGTATTTAACTATATGGTAGGAATATGAAATGTCATTAAATAATGTAATATATAGCTGTATTTGAATCCATGACACTATGCAAAAAAAAACAGATTAGAAACAGGGTAATTGTCTTAACACATCACATAGGAACTCATAATGCATTACATCCAACAGCCTAAGAACTATTGCAGTAACTATTTCACAGTGCTGCCTTTGGTCTGCCATTACTCCATTTTCCCAGAGCACAGCAGGTTTAAGCACATTGAGCAAAAGTAACTGGACTACTACATCTGAAATTGTAATACTCAGCTTTAGCAACAGAAAGTTAAACAATGTTCACCTTCTTTCAGCATTGCTGCATACCTCCACACAAAAACATAAAGTAAAGGCTTTTCCATCGGCCATTTCTGTCAATGTGTGTTGTGTGTGAGTCTTTTTTAGCAGTGCCAGCTCATGCTATTGGACTGCAGGACTGCAGCCCTCCCCCCCATCTGTAAAAAAAAAGAAGAAACAAAATAAAAAAATAATTACCAAGTCCCGGAACTAACTTGAATCCAGACTGTGGTCTAAACAGTCCAGATTAGGAAAAAAAAACATCAGTCTACAGATTCCCCAGAAGTCTATGCAGCTAAAACTGCATAGACTGGAAAGGGATCAGACTACAACATCTGCATGCTCAGAACTGCAGGCTGGATTTATTAGCACATGCATGCAGCATTCCCTGGACCAATGAACAATTTTGTATTCAAGGGAAACTGGGACTTACAGGGCAAAGTTGGATTGGAATGGTTGGATTTTCAAATGTGTGTGTGTAACTCAGGCTCAAACCTGGTAACTTGGGTGCAAGTAGCAAGAGCCTGAATTCCCTACCCACCACCACGTGTGAAAAGTATTCAGATTTTTGCCTCATATTTTTGTTCTGTTCTGTTCCTCATAAAATCTGAGGTTTCTGGATTTTGAATTCACTAAATAATGACAGAGATTTGAATTTCAGACTTCATATTATTCAGAAAGTACATGGTAACACAAAACCTTTTATTGTAGCAATTTTCTAAGTTTATAACATCAATATTTGAAATTTGTCCCTATTTTTTGGGCTGTATTCCCCCATAATTGGCTTTGGCCAGGTGTTTTATGCTAAGAGGTTGAGAGCTATGGTGAGAACTGAATTCACTAAATGATAACCATTTAAGTTTCAGACTTCCCATCTTTCAAGAAACAACTGATTTGGGATAGTGGTATGTTCCACTGACTGTAGTGCACAGGGTGCTGGGTTCAAGACTGGCAGTGAAATGCATAACAGTAGCACAGCAACTTTCTACGATTATACAAGCAATGTTTAAAATGTGTCCCTGGTTTTTGGACTTTTGTCCCTCCCAATAAATGTTGCCTTTTTCCAGATTTCTTGTGCTCATGTGCTGTAATGTTCAGAGATACAGTTGAGTGTTGAGTGAATTTTACAAGGAGCTAAGAGCTTCAGGGGAAGAGAAGTTTAATGCTGCTTATGCTGTGTTTGCATGCATTGTTAATAGCACAACAGGTAGTGTACTTGCTTTTGATGCAGAAGGCTCTGAGTTCTAATCCCACAGTATGTAGATGCACTGTTGACACTTCAGTGTGTTGTACTTTTAAAGGGGATGCTGCAGTCCTGAGAATGTTCTATTTGGTGGAGATACCTAGTAACTATGAACCTGTTATCAGTTTGCCATCCATTCCCTATTGCAATATTACTAGCTTATCATTTTGTAATGTAATATAGGCATGTTATTCCTCAAGGGCAACAGGCATTTTATTTGTAGATGAAACAATTAAATATAAAGTTGTTTGCTAGCCACAAACTCTTCATTAGTTACCGATCTCTTTAATGTGGAATTATTTGGATGACCTTTACTTCTGCAGAGATTGTGCATATTTACTGACACTGGTAGACTGCAAATGTTTGAGTAGACTTTTATGATGGAAATGTTCTGAATAGGGCAGTTTTATCATTATTAGTGCATGCATTTTGTTTCATTGTTTACTGGAAAAATGTTTAAAACAATAAACTTAAAATGCCGTCTAACAACTGTACTATATTATACAAGGAATATAATTTAATTCAATCATGAATGTGTATCAAAGAACACATGTACCTTTCATGTGCAAGGGGCCTATGATTTGAAAACAATCCAGAATTAATCTTTATCTACCACTGGCTAGATGTATTTTCTTTGAATGTGGGTTTCAATGCTGTTTCAATGAATGTGAGTTTCAAGGGCAGAGAAGTTGTAATGCTAAGTCTATTTTCATTGTGTGACTGCATTGCTTTGTTTAGCAGATGCCTTTTAGTGTTTGTGGTGTAAAATGTAAAAAAAAGCATTTAAATGAAATCCAGATCATCATAGAAGTAAAACAGTATGCACATTACAGTGTTTATGGTAAATGGGGTAAAATAGCCAAGTAATGGGACATTGGAATGGCTGCAGGGGAGAGACCCTATTCAACCATGATTTTGTGAGTGGGGAAGGGTAACAAACTCAGAGACAGCCCCGGCTAAACTATACATCTCAACTGTCCAGATTTTCACAGAATGAATAGATGTTTGCTTCTTATTTTTGGCTTGTTTCCCATAAAATGTGTGGTTTACTGGCAAATCATATAGGAATGAAGTCACTAAATAATAACAGACATTGAGTTTCAGACTTCATAACCTTCAGAAAAATGCATGCCAAAGCAAGACTTGTTATTCTATCAACTGTCTAAATTTATACAAGAGCAATTTTAGTACTGTTTGTATATTCTCCCAATATATTTGGCCTTCTCCAGATTTCCTGCATTAAGAAGTTGAAATGTACGCACAAATAAATCACTATAGAATTAAGTATATCCAAACCTCTCAACTGTCCCTGATTTTGGCTCAAAATGTTGCTCTCCCCCTAATAATCCCTCTGCAAAATGGCAATTTTGGAAGAAAATGTGGAGGGTTTACAACTAAAAATAATTGTAATGATGAAAGTTATAGATTACTTTTATTTCAGAAATGCATGTATATTCTCTTATTTTGTCACTGCTCAACTTAACAATACTAATATTAAAAAAGTGTCCCTTCTTTGACAGGTTCCCAGCTGTATTGTGTGGCTATTTTATATTTTTGCATCACATTTATGGTCCATTTTTTTATAAAATTGTGGTTTTCTGACAAATTAGTGGCAAATCATTAAAGGCTGAAGTTAGAAAATAATGACAGACATTTGAGTTTTAGATTTCCTACCTTTCAGAAAATTCATACTAATGCAAGACCTACTATTCTATTATCTTTCTAAGTTTATAAGAGCAATATTTAAAAAGTGTCCTTTTTTGGGGCTTTTGTCCCACTTCTATTTATGGCTTTGTCCAGATTTCTTGCTCTGAGGTTGAGAGGTAAGACAAATGTGTCAGGGCCATCACCATCAGCCAGAGACATTTTAAATTATGACATACTTGTTGTACCGCACTCCCCCATGTAGTGACTCTGGATGTGTCCAAGTAAGGCAAGGAGCAGTTATGCATTGTACATGTGCAGAGTATCCTTCCATCCAAGGTAGACACAAGTACTACAGTGGCTTTTCATCTGTCTGTGATTTTGCAGAATGTTCTGGTTTTATGTCATATTTTATACTGTTTATTTATGCTTCTTATTATTCAGAAAATGCATGTTGTTGCAGTGCCTGTTGCTCTGTGTATAAGTAGCAATACTTTAATGACCATCAGTTAAGATTGTAAGATGCAAGTAAGTTTTAGTAAGCATACTGTTAAAGAATTACCAACATTGAAAGCCTTTTTGTTGTTGCCATGCATTGAATATGTACATAACTAGATAACGTATAACCCTTAGGTACAGAAATGCATATTACAGTATTTGTAATAAAGGACAGGATTACAATATTTTCAGAAGCTCATTACATTTGTTGGAGACTTGCAGTCATCTTTGCAGGCTTTACCCATAAACTAAACAACATGCCAATCTATCATGTGTGGTCCATAACATGTGCAGTAATCCTTTAAGAAATTTATCTTAAGCTTGTTTCTTGTTTGCTGTTCATTTTTTACTTTGATCATGTTTTCCCCATGAAACAAGTAGATAGTTGTCAGGCAGTGGGTCTTTTCTGGATAAGAAACATATTTACAAGTGGGGGTATCACAGAGATTGTTACTTTCAGCATGGTACTTGGTACTTTTATAAATATGAATATAAATTATAATTAGAACTGCAGTGCAAGTAGAAGTGGTTTGAGTTGAGTGCTGCTTTTTTATACTTAATTTTGACAGGCATTCCAGTAATGTATTTAAAAACTCATTTATTTTTTCATGCCTCACAACTTTTCTGTTTCCATCTAGATATTAAGTAAGCTGTCATGTAGCCAATGCATTGAAATATTTGTTTTCTTCTCCACTTCATTTTGTCTTGACTGGACTCTCATAATGACTGTTTGGCACCCAGGGCAGTGTATTTAATTAAAGTCCCAGTTTTTGTGGTTTTGAGCATAGCCCCACCCCTTTCTAGTTGACCACACCCCTTCCAGTTGGCCCCACACATTCAGCTGTCTCCTGCAGTCCCCCTTTGATTTGAAGTCACCAGCCACCACTGTTTTTTTAGAATATTAAATAAGAAAATGGAGTAGATAGGAAAGTGGTGAAAATGGGGTTGATAAGCAGGGGGTAGGACACAGGTGATGGAATACAGGAATTTTCAGGAGGATGTTGGAAGAGCACCATAGCTATATACTTATTCACAGCAAAAATGTACAATTGTGCATGCACAATTTCATTACTTTGGAGAGTCACCAAACCAGTGACAGCAACAGAATAATGGGGTATGGCCAACTTGACAAAATCAATTGTGTCAAGTTGGCACATAGGTGAAGTGGAGAGCTATATATGGGGCATGATTTTTTTTTTGAGAGTTTGAGAGAGAGGAATATTGTGGAAGCTGCTTAAGAATGAGATGTCCATGTGGGTAGGGTAGGTTAGGAAGCATTTACAGATGTATAGGGCATACAAGAAAGACAGAGATGGTGATGGAAACAAAAGGGTGGGGAATACCATTATTGGGGATAGGTAGGGGGCATCAAGGGAGCATCCACATCTAGCTTGAGAACAGCGAGAATCTAGTCCATACCTTCAGAACTGAGTTCAGGTCTCCTGTATCAGCTGCCTGGGTCAGTGATGGATGTAGCATTGCTTTTTTCCATTTCATGCAGAGCCTTTGCAATCCTGCTGATACCTCTATTTGATCTCCTCCACCAGCCCTATCAACTCCTGCCAGGTCACAACATTGCCACCTCCACTAGTGCTGCTCCCACAGGGTACCATTGCACCAGCAGACAGGGTACAGCTACCTGACACAGGTGGACCAGGTGAGGCAGGGATTATGGAGGCAATGCTGACAGGATCTGAACCATAAGTGCTCTGTGTGTGTGTGTGTGTGTGTGTGTGTGTGTGTGTGTGTGTGTGTGTGTGTGTGTGTGTGTGTGTGTGTGTGTGTGTGTGTGTGCTGCCATCTGTGGAGATATGGTGTGTGTGTGTGTGTGTGTGTGTGTGTGTGTGTGTGTGTGTGTGTGTGTGTGCTGCCATCTGTGGAGATATGGTGGGCCAAGCCTCTTTGGTCAGTCTACCTGTCTGTGCTATTAGTAATTTTGTTTTCAGAAGCAAGATATGCAAATAACAGAACATTAATAAACTATAAAACCCAAAAAAGAGATATAGGATGGGAGATCAAAAAAAGAGATAATGATATCCATGGCATGTCACAATAATTTATTAATTTATTTTTTCAATATACTTTTTGGCAATACATAAGTAATTATGATAATTTACTATTGTATACCATTACTGCATCCATACATGATGTCAAGCTAGCAATGTGTCATAAGATAAACAAATCTCACTGCTGGAACAGAAGAAAGAAATTATGTATTTCTCTATGATGGATACAATATAACCATTTAAATGTAATAGTAGCATTTACCATATTTAATTGTTCCTAACATGTTATTGCTGTTAACATTTTGGAAAAAAATATCCTGTAATTAAAAGTAATTGCTGATTATTTGTATTGAGCCCACACACAGTTAAGCTGTTGTTCTTATTGTCTAATGCAATCAGCATGAGTTATTGGTGAAAGCATGCATGCTTGATATCAAGGTGGAGGTATGTCTGCTCAAGATGCTAGTGACTGAAGGACTGCAAAGAGTTATATGGCTTGACTGCAGACCAAAGGTATACTTACTCTGTGACTCTGGTTTACTGTTATTTTCTCTATAGCTGGACAGTGCAAAAAGAAAAAAAATGTGTGTGTGTGTGTGTGTGTGTGTGTGTGTGTGTGTGTGTGTGTGTGTGTGTGTGTGTGTGTGTGTGTGTGAATGCACAATGCATAACTGCATTGGCTGGCTAGATAATTAATGTCATATCATGCACAAGTTATATTTCAGTATGATTACACAACTAAGGGATATTTGCAGTCCTAAATTCAGCCTATAATTGGCTTAGGAAGTCCTGATTGTGCTTCTTTAGGTCACTACAGTAGTGGTGAAATTGTTCCCACTGTGTAGAATGCTAGTTGGAATGGAGATAGCCTTGGTCAAGTTATTCTAAGCCTCACCTTATACTGAGACCTGTTTTAAACCCCCTGCAGCAGCTTATGGCTATAGTGCTTCACGAGGGGTGCCACAAAAATCCTGGAGTCCTCAGCAACTCCCTTTGTGCTCTAAATTTAACACTATTCTCTCCATCACAAGTCATGTCTGCAGAAGTATCATTTGCATGAGGAAAAGCCAGTGATGGTCTGCACCTTTCCCATCTAAGCTTTCAAATATTTGCTAAAACATTATCCTCTTCCATACTGCCATAGAGCCTTTTTTAGCCAATGCCAAACTGAAAGTACTTCCAATGTAGAAAATCAAAACCAAGGAAATCTAAAGGTGTTACTGCTCAGTGCTAGGAGTCTAAACAGAAAACTCCACTCCCTAGAAGCTCTCTATATCCTAGAGAATGCTGATGTAAGTGTGGCCACCAAGTCATGGTTTATTGCCATACAGATCACATCAATAGTGTAAGGTTATAATGCCTTCCACACAACTATACTAGCTACTACACAGACAGGGACTAAAGGTGGAAGTGTCTCAATTTACTTCATAAATAAAAAAGACTTGTCAAACAGGACAATGCACTTGAGCTTCTCCATATTAAATTACTGCTATTGACTGCTGCCATTCAATGGAGCTTAATGCTTAATGGTGTACAAATGATCAAGAAAAAAATTAAAAATGACACATTTGAAACAAGTACTTTAGCAATACATTTCTGATGTTTTCTCAGCTTTGTTATCTTGCATCAGGAACCTCTATGGATTTGAATCATTACACTAATGTACTAAGGGCAATAATTTAAGGCCATTTCATGTATTTCCACATTTGCCACAGACAACTTATATTAGCACAGAGTGATAGTGTTTATATTTACTAAAAATGTGACATTATATCAAGTTACAGTGAAAGTGCAACAGAAACAAGATATTAGTGCTATCCCTTCTCATTTGCCAATAAATGTCTGCCTGAGTGGATCCCCATGTACTCACACAATATTAAACAAAGACTGCAAACAATGCAGACATATTCATCTTTTTCTCTGTGGTGCCATATTCTCTTATCTATGTTTTTCCAACAGGAAGTCTGTCTGGCTTTCATTGAATATTCTATCTACAGCAATCCTTAATATACTCCCTTGAGGATGCACAACATTTCTTTGTAAGAGGCAATAACTGTGATCATTAAAAATGGTCTGAATGTGAGGAATTGCTGTCCTAACTCATTCAGTGTAATTTCAGACTTTTTGGAAAGTCTCTTCTCCCTGGCACACCATCAGTGCATGTAGATGAAAGAGGGGAAATAGAGAAACACTGATTGTTCCTGCAGTCAGACTAATCATAGACACCTATAAGCCATTAGTAGGTAACACTTTTCAAAGCTAATCCTTGCAGCACTAAAGTGTGTGGATACAGGCATGCAGCTCCTTATACCATGTTTACATTCTCTGCACTTAGTGCAGATTGTGGCATTCTGGAATGCTAATGATTTATACCTTGTTTGTATACTCACAGTAGTCAGAAGATGAATTTGCACTATATAAATATAATCATGTAGCTAATGAACTTGCATCATAGAGAGGAGTTTGTTTGCATCCAGAGAGCTTGATACTGCTAAATGGACATATTTTTGAAGATTTATCTGCTTTCTGACATCCTTTCTTGTCAAGGTATATTGATATTTCTTACATAATTCTTTTAGTGTAACATTAAGGATGAATTGCAGTGCCCAATGCAAACTATTTTTTATCTGTCTGTTTTTTCTTGATCATTTACTGTTGGCATATCCCATGTTATTTGTCTGCATTACAAAGTTTGGTAAAGAATGCTCCTGACATATATTTTGTAGGTTTTATTTTCTTGGGACATGAACAGTTATTTCAGAATATTTTAATATAACTTCATAACAAGGTCTATTATTTTTATATGTGTAGTGCAAAGAATCTGCTTAGATTATGATATCTGCCTGGTTGCCCTTCACACCATTGGGATGGCACTTTAATAGTTTTCCTCATTTCTACTTGTACATTGAGAATTAGTACTGTTAATTCTGTGATGTATTACACAGTTACACAGCTGTTGTCCATATTACAGAACTGTTATATTTGTTGTATTTTATTAACATTTATTTTTGGGGGTTAACATGCATGTAGTCATATGATATTTTAATTTATTAATTACTGGGCTCTTGATTTATGCATGCATTAATACATAACTGAATTCATAGCCATCCTGTCTATTATAATTTTAATGTTGTGATTCTTTTCTGTTTCATCTCATATAGGGATATGGCACCCAAGAAAAAAATATGTACCCCACAAGCCACCATTCACTGATGCAAACAATAAGGTCATTATCCAGGAATTATATTACTATGGAGCATGCATTTTAAGGAGAGTAAGAAGTGACCGACCTGCCTGAAGCAGGATATGGCTGTAGGTGGTCAATGACATTAATGCTGTTGGAGGCATGGGAGAAGTTACTCAGAGGTATAACGCATGGCAAGTGATATGATTACCTCTTCCTACTGTAGGCTTGCTGCAGTTGCCTGGGAACTGGTGGCTGCAAGACCACCACTAAGTGAAACAGAAGAGTTCCTTTCCACTGTCACAGATCCAGATAACTTGGCAGAAGGTTCACACAGAATCCTTGATGCTGGTGCTGATGTGAATGACAGACCCAGAATATCTTAAGCAGAACTTCCTGGTGTTCAAACTAAAAATAATTATTAGTATCATTGTGTACATCTTTTTATGTGCTATCGTATTTGTCTGATATATCCAGAGTTAACAGTAGTGTGAGCCAGATGACATAGTAATAGGGAGACATAGGGGTGTTGGGTAGAAATCCAACTGTTCAGTGATTTTTTGTATGAGATCATTATCAGTTTGCACATGTAATGAGGATTGTTCTGTGTTTCCTGTTTCATTTGCATTTTAATACTTATCAGCCTTCTCTCCTTTTCCTTCCTCACATATAGGGACATCTGGATTGTAATCCTTAAGACCACCTGCTCATAGTTATCACGTTTGTTATTGTTATTGTTGTATATAAGGTAGGTTCACATCTAAGTGAGACTTATATTTATATTGCTTTAGCATCTATAATAGTTTAATATATATCCTTCAAATAAGCAAAAAGTTTTCATCAATTTATTGCTTGCTATCATAGGTGATAATAACAGTGGCACTGTGGAGCTCCTACCATATGATGTTAGACTATTGACAGCCTCTAATAATGATGGTGGCAATGAAGAGGCACAGTCTGGGAGTTGACATTGAGGCTGTGGCTCCTACATTGCCTGCCTATATTTTGGACACAGTGAGTATGCCTTCTCATACCCATGACATGAAGACCTCTGATATAAGACAGGTTGAGGGTGACACAGTTGATCAGGGTAGAGTGGTTACTCCCATTGCAGAGTTTGTTGATTGCTCATCAAAGCCATTGTGGCAGTGAGCTTCCACACAGTATGGTTGTTAGAGGTCCTCAGATGAGCCCTGCTGTCCAACTTCCTCCTGATGCTGCTGTGTCAATAGGTTCTGATAGACATATGTGTAGGGCCATCATGGAGGCAAAGATATGTTTCAACAGGGTCTCAGAAAAGACTGTGCAAGTACTAAACATTATGCATTCTGACATGAATGACTCCCTTAACCATGTGGGTGAATCCATGGACAGGATAAATAACACACTGGATCGAACAGTGTCTGTCTGTAACAGAATGTCTGGTAAGGGGAGGTGGGCATACATATGGCCGGAGAGCTGCTACATCTTCTGGTGGCACTACTTCTACTGCTCAGTCAGTGATGGTGATATCCACACCCAGACATGGTATGCCATTGGTTCTTGTTTCTGGATGAAGTTGTGAGGACAGCTAATTCAACATACATCACTCACATTCAGATATCACCCTGGCTACTAGTGAGAGCCATTGAAGTAACAGTTCAACTCCTGACAGATGTAGTTTAATGGTCAGGGGTGACAACATTGAACTGACTACTCTACCATAGATGGCACACATCTGTCTGAGACACCAGGATGTAGTTCTTGCATGGTGCTTGATTGTGTTCATGCAGACACAAGCACACATTGAAAAAAACACTTGTCCATGCCACCTCACCCACATGAAAGTTATCTAAACAGTACTGTTGGGTGCTACACATCTGTTGTTACTGGTCCTGACCACTGTATAATTTGACAGATATATGTGCTTCTTACTTGCATACATTCACTTATTTTGTGTCAACCTTGTTTTGCTGCAACCCTCCCCCAAACACCCTGTGAAATGTTGATAACTGCTCCCTGTGCTTTGCCATTGCTTTTGTGACTGAGGGTTGCATATATGTCTGGTGCACACAGTGGATAGCTAATGCTTGCTTACTTACAAGCTTGCATTTAACAATATGTATTGCAGAAGAAAAGTTTTTGATTTCTTCTTCCTTCTCATTTATGAATGATTGATTATGTAATTGTTGCACCTGATTGTGTTTCAGTTAACATTGTAATAGAACAGTTGAATCTGTAGATACTTCAGTTTTGCTTCTTGATATACTTGTGCAAATGAGGCTTTAATTGACTAGTCCCATGTTTTATAGACAGTGGCCAAGTGAAATGCTTGATGCACTGCACTGGGTAGAATACATAGCTGTATATTGCAAACATCAGGCATATGACTGACATAACTGTACTCCTCACACAAATGCTCTGCTTAGGGGTATATACATATTTCCATAGAAAAGTAATCTGTTATGTAATCATTTTATTTTCAATACAGTTTCCACATTTACCTTATTATTACTGCAGGCATAAATTGTGTCATTGGGGATTGTCCCTATCTGGTGCTCTCAGAACATAGCCATTACATGGTTAAGTAAAGGTTGTGGAGTTTAACAGGCAATAGTCTTCATGTTTGTATGTCCATGGAATCTTAGGCTTTGATCTAGGTAGAGAGTGTGTATCCTATCCTTTGCCACTTAGCCAGAGCCACAACATACTGTGCACACCTCTGTCTTCCAGCACCATCTGCAGCTGGTTGATCTCCCTCAGACTCCTCATCTGTATCTGTTGCTGCTTCCACTGGCCCTGCCTGTTGTCCTTGAAACAGTGGTCCTGCCCCTTGTTGACTTTTTTGAAGATGTTTCCAAGAATTACACTGTGTAACATGGCACACACTGTAAATATTTTGGCAGAGGTGCCTGGGGTGTACTGCACTGCAACTCCTGATGTGTCTAGACAGTGTAACCTTGATTTGAGCAATCTAAGCAAATGTTCTGTGATATTCTTAGTTTGAGCATTGGCCTTGTTGTATCCTTGCTCAGTGGGGTTGCGTGGGTTTCTCATGAATGTCATAGGCCAGGGCTCCAGTGCATAACCTGCATCCCACACTAGATGCCCTTAAGAAATGTCACCCCTAGCAAATCTGGTGTGCAGCTCACAGGTGTGTGAGTCATAAAAACTGCCTGGGTATCTGCACAGACACTATAGTTGACTCCTTTGGCATTACAGACAACTTAACAGTTACAGAGTGGTAACATTTTCTGTTGCTGTACCTCCTTCCTCCTTCACCAAATGGGGATTGTATTTCTATGTGGATGCAATAAATGATGCTCAACTCTTCAAGGAAGTGTGGTACTACATAAAATTTCTGCATGGTTCTTGCTCTCCCTTTGGGGTGTGTGGAAAATAGATGTGATCACTTACATGTTGTAGCATTGCGCTTAAATAATGATGTAATATTCTAGAGCACAGGTTCCCAAACTGTTGCCGCGGCACCCTGAGGAGCCATGGCTTCCTCACAGGGGTGCCGCAAACTAATAAGCTTAGCCGTATATCTCTTCAAAAAAACTTGCAATTTTTCCATTGTGATGTAGCTTGATTTGCGGACATGCCCCTGTGTTGGAACGTGTGATGACGTGAGTAGTAACACGCCAAAGTGTGTGCAACAGTTTAGTGATGAGGAGACAAAACTTATGTGCTGTTTTATTTGTTGCAAAGATTATGTACTGAAAATGAAGCTAACAGTTTGATTGGTACCTTTTTTAAAGTTATGAAGCATGCTATCAAGGGACAGTTTTATTTTTAATAAGAAATGCTGGCAGATTTGTATCTGATGAGGACATCTGCCACAAGGCTGAAGATGTAGACTTCTTCAGCAAATTGCTGGAAACTTTTTAAAGTGGGATGTACTGCTTGGCTGTAGCTTAAAGGCAATCAGTAAGTGTCACTGTGCAACATCATTTTAATACAGTTTGTTCACAAGTTACACGAGATTGTTTGCCACCTGTTTCAGAAGATAGTAAATTGCAGGCCACCATAAATGCAGCTTGTTTATCTGTACTAGAATTTTGCCGGTCAACCCTGAATCATGTGGCGGCAGCACAAGTTTCCAGATGTGTACCTAGTAAAGTATGCTACTTGTGTCATACTTATGTGGTGCATTGTGCATGTCTCATTTTTATTTGGGAATTAATAACATATCAGACAGCTTGATTAAGTTTCCATAAAGTACTTGCAGTACAGCATATTTTCTTACCTCAGAGAGCTACCTTAACAACTGATTTTTGCAGTGGTGTTTCCCCAGTCTGCACTACCGGAGTTTGCTACAATTGTTTGTTTACATTATTGTTGATTTAGTTATCCAGGGTGTGTAGTGCTCTGAACCAGATTGTGACATCATCATCAGTGCATTCTACTCATTAGTTTACCACCTTGTTCATATTGTTTGTCCTGATTCTACCTCTTATGACTGGTGCTAAAAGTACCAAGAGTATGAAATTGATTGACTGGCTTGACTCCATTGTGAATGTCTCTGGTAATACTATATCTCTGGTAATAGTTATTTATACTGATTCTTTATGAAAGAACAGGACTATTTTTTCACTTATGTGTAACATGCATATTTCTTGTACTTAACTTACATATTAATTTTAATGTGTGTACATATGAAGTTGGCTGACCCAGGGTGCCTTTCAGGAAGCCCAGCCCAAATGGGAAATTCACAGCTAGTATGTTACAGTGTTATGAATGTATTCTTTCTGTGTGCGTTTCTCTGCTGCAAATACTGGCTATCAAGCCTCTTATCAATCATGGCCATTCCTCTTTCATCTAAAATATATAGTTATGATACGGTGGTGGGCCACATGTATACTTGTTAGAATATGATGGGGGGGGGTGCCTTGGGAAAGCATGGATTCAACAAGGGAGCAGAGAATCAAAAAAGTTGGGGAACCACTGTTCTAGAGGCTGATACCTGTGAGATCCTTATTATAGTCCTTGTGGGTTTCTGGAAAGTACTAGTAGGTAATATGCATATTGCTACACATTCCTTTATTTCCATTGGTTTTGTAAACAATTTCACTGAGGCCTGAGGTGGGGACAACAGAGGTTGCATAGTTCCTCTAGTTTATCCCTGCCCGGCCTGTATCACTCAGCAATTTCTTTGTCATGTAGTCAATGTTAAGTCAAACAAGGCCTAAGCACCCTTCATCTTCTTGCCTGAGGTCTGGCAGCAGCAGCAGTAGCCGAACATTTATTTACAGTCTTTTGTGCATCCAGCATAATGGTAGCAGCAGCAACCCCTAACATGTTTTTTTTTTTGTAGTGCTAAGCTTGCCTGTATTCCAAAGTGTTTTGAAGTTCAAGGCAAACGGCTACACTGAGTCTTCACAATTGCTTTATAACTTCCTGAATAGCTCTGCCATGCTGACTTGGTTAATTAGCACTTACTTTGTCTCTTTATGCTGTCATTAGCATATTTTGTCATTTTCCTTTGTTTTGCAGCTTTACACAATGTGTAGATCAGTTTAGTGAAAACCAGATAGCATGTCATTGTGTAGCTGCACTTGTTAATGAATCTGTCCCTATCTCTTTTCAAATAAAAAAAAAAAAAGTGACAAAGTAGTATTTGCAGTATACAGCATTATAGTATGACAAGTAGTTGGTGATGGCCATATTTACTTGTAAAAATACTTATAAATTAGAAAATTTGCAATTATATTATTTCATATTCCACAGGAAAGTGTGCACAAATGTATTATGCACTAACTATGTTAAAGCATGCTTCAGTTTCTAGGTGATTTGGAGGACAATCTGCAAATGCATCCTATGCTCTGCAAACAGCCAGCACAGCAACAAGACAAGCTGCAGTTAAGATAGTTATCTAATCAAGGAATAACAGGCAGATAAGACAAAAATTCGGATAAAGACTGTATGTGGAATGTGTACACCTCACATGTCCTCACACTGCCTGTGGGGTAACCTTGTTCAAATAGAAACAAAGTTGTGTCTAAATCTTGTTATACTTGCTTCTGGGACATTCCAATGGCACATGGCTGATACCATATGAATATCCCAGACAGCTGCTTCTCACACACTAGGACACTTTCTGGCAGCCATGTATAGCAAAGCAGATGAGTTCATTGGCTTCTCATAAACACCACTGGAGCATTAGTCTGTCATGGAATGGTTCTATGCTATAGACAATTTTGTGTGTGTCTTACCTTAGCAAAAAGGGGTGACCAATAGTCATTTGTCAGATATTCTACACAGTAGATGTCTTCATCATCAGTATGATGGCAATACACAGTGGTAGTGAGCATGATGCTGTAGTTCGGAAGACAAGTGGCAGTAGGGGATTATTCCAAGAGGGTGAGACCACAGAAGGGCAGCTTCTTGACAAGTATAGATGACAGACAGTTTCTATTATCAGTCAAGTGAAGGTACTCAAATGCTTGAAAAACACAAATATTATTCCACTGCCAAATAAATCATCTCCCTCAAGCCTCAATGACTATAGACCAGTAGCCCTCACATCCACCATTATGAAAAACTTCAAAACATTAGTCAAAAAATACCTGATTGACAGCAAGCCTTCCAGCAGCACTAGATCCACGCCAGTTTGCATATCGTGCCAATTGCTCCACGGCATATGCCATTTCGGTTGCACTACATCTCTCATAGGCACACGTTGAGAACAAGGACAGCTATGTTAAAATGATGTTTATTGACTTCACTTCAGCATGCAGTACTGTCATCCAACAACAGTTAATCGAAAAACTTTTTCATCTAGGTATCAACTCCTGTATGTGCAACTGGATCCTGGGCTTCTTGACTGAAAGGCCTCAGTAGGTGTGTGTGGGCAATAACTCTCCGAAAAGCACCACAATCAACACAGGAGTACCTTGAGGCTGTGTGTTGAGTCTACTACTGTTTACAGTATTAACCCATGACTGTAAAGCTAAATTTAACACCAGCCACATTATCTAATTTGCGGATGACACTACAGTCATGGGCCTCATCAGTAAAGGAGATGAAAAAGACTATCGGGAGAAGTGAGCTCATTGACTGACTGGTGTGCCAAATACAACCTCAATCCTAATGTCAACAAAAAAGGAGATAATAATGGACTTCATAAAAACACAGCCAGCTCATTCTCTTCTCATGATTAATAGCTAGATGGTGGAAAGAGTAAACAGTACAAAATTCCTGGGGGTTCACATTGTGGAAGATCTATCTTGTGCAATAAACACCAGTCGTACAATATAGAAGTATCATCAGCATCTGCATTTCCAAAGGAGACTGAGGAAAGCTAGTCTACCACCCCCTATCCTCTCCACCTTTTATAGGGGTAGCATAGAAAGTATTCTAACATGGAACATTTCAGTGTGGTACAAGAACTACTCAGTTGCAGAAAAAAAAGTCCTGCAAAGGATAGTGAAAGTGGCAGAGAAGATAACAGGCACCAAATTTCCCACACAGCACAATATCACAACAGAACTACAAAAATAATAAAGGATCCTACACACCCAGCTTATGAACTGTTCACACGCTTGTCATCCAGCAGAAGATACCACAGAGTGTGCTGTAAAATGTCAAGGTTCAGAAACAGCTTCTTCCTTCAAGCGGTGAGACTCTTGAACTCTGGCAATAATCTCAGGGAAGCTGGACACTGACAAGATATGGGATAGCCAACTCTTTAGGTGCAAATAAATGAAAGGCAGTTTGGATTCTAAACATTAACAATATATAGTTGGCAATGAATGTGTAATATTATAGTAACTAGATCTGCTTATTCATGTGAGAATCACACAGTGCAATAGGAACTTGTGCAATAAGAAATCATTCAGCTGCTGAAAATTATAGATAATATGCTGACAGAATAACTGTCTAATGTAAAATGATGATTATATGCCCATTGTATGTGTTATTGTATTTAGGTATGTATATGTCTTCTCAATTTGAGCCTGGTGTACACAATTTTGTTTAGACTGCACTTGTGTAGGCTATATGACAATAAAGTTTACTTTGACTTGACTTTCCCATATTGTGTGATGCAACCATTCTTATGTTTGGTCCATTTATATCAACAAGTCTCAGCAGTTAGCCATTGGACTGCTGGCTCATGCCACTATACAAAGCCCCATCAAAGCCTGCTGAGGAAGCATGTAACAGAGCATACATCACAACATGTAACACCACTGAGCAAGTGTTTGGTGTGCTGAAATTACAGGTCAGATGTCTGGACCCATCCAGGGGTTACACTACAGTACACACCCAAAAAGGCTGCACAAATGGTCACCACAGGTGAAATGATGCTCAGTATGATTACATCACAACATGGTGACTGGTCAATCATAGGTGTGAGTTATCTACCCCAAGAACCTAAGATGACTGAAGATAAGCTATTATAAACTTTACAAGATGATCATGGGGGCACAAAGGAAACAACATCCAGACATGGGTGATGAAGGCTGCAGCCATATAGGCTGGTTGAGGCAACATGGCAATATCTGCTTCAGAACTTTGAGTTGTGATGCACCTGGCATACACTTATACAATGATCAACATGTGATGAGTACCTTTCATTTTAGGTATATCAACACCACACATGACAGCCATAGTAATCCATCTGTGGCATGTAGATGAGAAACTTCATACATAAAAGCAAGTAACTAAATTGTGCCTTGCTGCAGGATATATGTCCTATGTAGTAACAACTTGGCAAAAAATTATGGGGATGCCATAGGGAAGTATACAATTGTTACAGCTAGATCAATGTAGTCCAGAGACAAATAATGTGAACACAATTATGTGCATATCTCCTGCATGTGGTCAGTGCTAATGTAACACATAATGCCAGGATATATTCATTGCATGCATTGACTGCAGCTCATGTATATGTAACGGCATGTGTAGGAGATTGACTGTCAGGGTGTGGATAGCAGGGAAGTAGCAGACTAAAATAAGTAGATAAGACTATAGAACTGTGCTGTGATAGAAAGGCATAGCATGGATGACAAGTCACCAACATGTTGTGGTTGAAGTGTTGCTATACAACAGGCTCAACAGAGTTCCAGGGCAAAATGTGAAATGTGCAGACATCATGCTAGATAAGTGCTATACAGACTACAACAGTGACAGATTATGCACACAGCATATCAGTCAGCATGATTGAAAAATAAAGCAAAGTTAAACTGTGAGGAAAAAAAACGCACAGGCTTGGTTTATGAGGATACTGTGCACATTACGAAATATATAGTAACACATATGGATCCTGTATGCATGTTCTGTAATATGTAAATGGAGCTGCTAATTGCATAGGCATATGCCATTAGACTATAGAATGCATGTGCTATGTTAATGTGAAGTTTATTTATTGGTAGGACCTACAAAAAATATGCTATGGAAAACACACTTGTGGCATGCAGTAGTAGCATTTTAATCAGTAATCACTTACATAATATGCAGTGTCAGTATGACTGTATACAATGTATAGAGAACTACAATTGCAGTAGAGGACTAAACATTACAATCATAAAATGTGTAATCCAAAATATATGTAACATACATTGCTATAACAGATTATCGTGAGATATCATACATGTGAAACTCTGTATGTGACATTTAAAATGCAAGGATGTGCTTTAACTGCAATAGTACCAAAGCAGTATACATGGGGCATCACACGTGTCAAAGAACACTAACAAGGACAGTGTGCTGTGGTCAGCACAGCAGTCATCATTGATGCAGGTTCTGGGTGATACAACAACACACACACTCTAGGATACTAGCCATGGTAACACTAATCTAGATGACAGCAGCCACATAGACACCTCATAGTGCTGTGTTAGCTGCCCATGCCATGAAAGGAGACCTTAGCCCCATGGTGTTGCACTGCAGAGCTAATGGTGGAACCACATGTTTGGTAGAACATAGTAGGAACCTATGCAGTGGCCCATGGTAGGGTATGACATGTAAGTTGGGGTCTGAGCAGAGTGACAACAACAATTGCACATACACTGTGAATGAATGAGTGCCTTGGGTAGGATGTACATGAGGTCTTCATCTGCCACATGATGGCACACTGATCATATGGGACAGGGCAAATTTGACTCTGTTATTATTGAAGCAATGCTCAAGCATAGCCAAGGCAAGTTGCTCTACAGACAATTAATGCCACACTGTAATGAAGTTCATCCTGAGCTGGCATGACCTCATCATGCCTATGCTTCTGACTCTCATGCAACACATGGATGCAGTGTTCATCATGGTTATTTGCATGAGCAAATACACACAACTCATTGTCATAACAGTGCTCTGGCCAAGCAAATACCTCTAATAACAGGCACACACCTTTGATCACTGATCCATATATCACTACCACCTGGCCATGTGCTGTCCTATGGACATCAATTGTCCATTGTACATCTGCTTCAAGACTACCATTGTCAGAATCATGTGGGGATAGGTGCACAATGTTTTACTTTTGACCATTATCTGATGCTCCACTACCAATGCACTTGCTGGGTTAACTATCCTCCCTTTTGGTAGAAATGTCTATGGCTACATGATTTCCTCAATCAGGTTTGGCCAAAAAATTGCAAGTGCAATGTTATGTGTCTCATTGGCTCTGCCACTTCTCTATAACATATCACAGTGTCAGGATGAATGGATGAGTTGGCTGAGTAAGTGTGAAATGGATGAGCTGTAAATGCAGAGACAAAATTACAAGCATACTTTAAATACATACACATAAAGGACATACTATTAAAACGTTTAAGTAAGCTACAAAACTCTATTCATAAGCAATTGAATAATTTACATACCTGGTCATTGTGGCTGTGGATGTGTACCATGTGATGGTTCTATAACATAGGACTTATGGACATGATGACTGTAAAGGAATGATAAAATATGTTAATATGATATATAAGTGGAGCACTTATGTAGTATGTCATCATCAGAGGGGATGACACTACTCCTAGTGGTTTGACACCCCATAGAACACATAATGTGAAACTACTGATAATGCGTGAGTCATATGGCCACATTTATATAATGCTACCTAAATGACTACCTGTCCGATCGACCCCTCCATGTGCAGAAAGGTAGACCTATATTTCCATGGTTGTTTTGGCTGTGGCTGTGCAATGTTTGATTGTCCTGTAATGTGGGGCATATGGACACAATAGCAAGACAGGAATGATAGAGGTGTACAAAATAAGAGGTAGAAGAACACTCACCTGGCATGTCATCATCAAAGGAGACAACATGATTACAACTCATGGAGTGTGGTCTGGAAGACATAATGCAAAACTGCTGTTAAAGTGTGAGACATATGGGCGTATTTGTATAATGTTACTTAACTGACTAACCACCATGTATATTCCCTTCAGTCTACAGCAAAGTAATGCAACATGCATTGAGTTATTTTAGCTGTGGCCTTGCAGCAGGTGGTAATCCTGTAAAGTACAACATGTGAACATAAAGGCAGAAGAAGACAATTAAAGCTTTACTACTATCACAGCTAGGATAAAATATACCTGGCTGTTATCAATAGAAATATGATGACTCTGTCTGGTGTGTGAAGCCATAACCATGAAACACTTCTTAAGGTGTCACACATATGACCCAAATGGGAGACTGTTCATCATTTGACTAACTGTTACGTATACCTCACTAGTCTACAGTATCCTAATTTAAAATGTACTTGGTTGCTTTAGTGGACTTCTAACATGTGATAGTCCTTTGACAAACATGTGACGGTAGCATGACACAAATGTCTTCTTCTATGACAGCTAGAGAAACATGTGCTTCACATATCATTATCCATGGAAACATGATGACTCCTACTTGTTTTTGAAGCCTTGGAAGACAATGCAAGGTGTGTCAAATATGACCTTAACAAAAGAATGAATATTGGATAACTATAAACCATATATAGCTCACAAGTCTACTGTTTCCTTTTTGTCTTAGTGGATGCCTTGCAGTATGCGATGGTCTTGAAATATATGACATGAGCATGAAGGCAGCACAAGATGGATAAAACTCCAATGCTATGATAGCTAGGGCACATGTTTCTGGTATGTCATCATCTGCAGAGACATGATGGTCCTGACTGATATGTGAAGATGCAAAAGACATAACTATGTAACACATTTCAAGGTATGACACAGATGACCTCTATACTGTAAAGCAGTGGTTCCCAAACTTTTTTGATTCTCGGCTCCCTTGTTGAATCCAGGTTTTCCCAAGGCAACCCCCCCCCATCAAATTCTAACAAATATACTTGTGGCCCACCACCATATCATAACTATATATTTTAAATGAAAGAATAATGGCCAAGATTGATAGGAGGCTTGATAGCCAGTTTTTGCAGAAGAGAAAAGCACATAGAAAGAATACATTCATAACACTGTAACATATTAACTGTGAATTTCCCGTTTGGGCTGGGCTTGCTGAAAGGCACCCTGGGTCAGCCAACTTAGTACATACACACATTAAAATTAATACGTAAGTTAAGTACAAGAAATATGCATGTTACACATACGTGAAAAAAAGTAGTCCTGTTCTTTCACAAAGAACCAGTATAAATAACTATTACCAGAGAAATAGTATTACCAGAGACATTCACAGTGGAGTCAAGCCAGTCAATCAGCTTTAAACTCTTGGTATTTTCAGCACCAATCATAAGAGGTAGAATCAGGACAAACAATATGAACAAGGTGGTAAACTAATGAGTAGAATGCACTAATAATGATGCCACAATCCGGTTCATAGCACTACACACCCTGGATAACTAAATCAACAATAATGTAAACAAACAATTGTAGCAAACTCTAGTAGTGCAGACAGGGGAAACACCGCTACAAATATCAGTTGTTAAGGTAGCTCTCTGAGGTAAGAAAATACACTGTACTGCAAGTACTTTATGGAAACTTAATCAAGCTGTCTGATATGTTATTAAATCCTAAATAAAAATGAGACATGCACAATGCACCACATAAGTATGACACAAGTAGCATACTTTACTTGGTACACATCTGGAAATGTGTGCTGCCACCACATGATTCAGGGTTGACCAGCAAAATTCTACCACAGATAAACAAGCTGCATTTATGGTGGCCTACAATTTGCTGTCTTCTGAAACAAATGATCTAGTGTAACTTGTGAACAAACTGTATTAAAATGATGTTGCACAGTGACACTGACTGATTGCCTTTAAGCTACAACCAAGCAGTACATCCCACTTTAAAATGTTTCCAGCAATTTGTTGAAGAAGTCTACATCTTCAACCTTGTGGCAGATGTTCTCATCGGATACAAATCTGCCTGCATTTCTTATTAAAAATCAAACTATACCTTGATAGCATGCTTTGTAACTTTAAAAAAGGTCTCAATCAAACTGTCAACTTTGTTTTCAGTACATAATCTTTACAACAAATAAAACTGCACAAATGTTTTGACTTCCCATCACTGAACTGCTGCACACACTTTGGCGTGTTCCTACACATGTCATCACGCTTTCCAACACCGGGGCATGTCCGCAAACCAAGCTACTTCACACTGGAAAAATTGCAAGTCTTTTTGAAGAGATTTGTGGCTAAACTTATTAGTTCACGGTGCCCCTGTGAGGAAGTCATGGCTCCCCTAGGTGCCGTGGCGCACAGTTGGGGAACCCGTGGTGTAAAATATTAGGTAACTTAATGAATGAATTGCCATTCAGTCTAGGTAGGCTAACCTTAGTGCTAACACCTGTAATGTACACAGTCTAATAAAGGTGGTGGTGGTATGCCAGAAACAGCTTTTTCTGTTATACTGGAATTTTAGATCCTTACCATGGCATTGTGCTGTAGAATCAATCCAATGCATCGATGGTGACATTCCCTTGGAGTCCTGAAAGTGCCTTCTCACAGCATTCACCACGCTGGCAATATCATACCACATCCTGTCCTTCCAGACTTTATCACCAGCCTTCCCCCTAAATTCTGCTATGCTCCAACAGGTCATCAATAATAATCTCATTTTCACAGCAGAAAAAAGTTATTCTTCTTAGAATGTGATGGTCTCATCCAGAAAAAAAATGTTTTGTACACTTCAGTGCTTATTTATAGGATAAATAAATTTAGACATAGGTTCATAGGCTCATAGGTTCATACTAGGCTATCTGCCCTAGGGCATTTATAAGCCTAGCCAGAGTGTGTTTGGCTTTAGCCACCCATTTTAAATTAATTTTGCTATGCCCTTTTTCGAGGTTAGTATACTGTGCCTCTGTCTAACAGTGACACAGAAGTGATACCCGGGGTGAACCTACAATCTCCCATCCACTCATCAAGATTTCTCTTGAAGAGAGTCAATGAGGGACTCTGCCTAACCTGGACTGGGATTTTATTCCAGAGTGAAGGGAGCCTCTGGGTTATGAATCTGTCCCTCCAGCATGTCCTATTTATTTCAGTGCTGAGGTTGAAGTCTCTCAAGCACGTAGCTCGATGGGATTTGGATTTTCTGAGGTGCAGCATGTCCATTAATTCCGGGTTGGACATGGATTTATACATCAGGCACAGATCGCCTCTGAGCAGGCGGTATGCCACTGAGTAGAGCTGGAGTTTCTTTAACCGGGCAGCATATGGCATCTGTTTGAGCCTTTTGATCCTCTTGGTGAGGTACTTTTGGGGTCTTTCCAGTTGCTGCAGGTATCTGGTAAGGTACATCCCAAAAGGGGCATTGTACTCAATTATGGGCCTGATGAGGGATGAGTAAAGAGGCACGATGACCTCCCCTGATCTAGATGTGAATCCCCTCATGATTAGGTGGGCTATATAAAATGTTTTTCTAACCACTTTGGCCACGTGGTTGTCAAATGAGAGATTGCTATCAACTTGGGTCCCCAGGTCCCTAATTACTTCTTCTGTACTTAATGGATTACCACCTATGTGGTAATTTGTGGGTACTTTGTTTTTGCCAAAGGGGATGACTATACACTTTTTGGCATTTAGCATGAGGCCATGGCTCTGGCACCAGTTGTCTGTTTCTATGAGGCCCTTTTGGAGGATGCTTGTGTCGGCTGGAGAGTCGATTATGGCACCCAGTTTGCAGTCATCTGCGAACTTGGTCAGTCACAGTCCTTCCGTGTTGGCCTGTACCTCCGAGAAATATATACTGAACAAGATTGAGATGTACACTATAATGTGTTTTGATAGCAGTATACCGTGTGTGTGTGTGTGTGTGTGTGTGTGTGTGTGTGTGTGTGTGTGTGTGTGTGTGTGTGTGTGTGTGTGTGTGTGTGTGTGTGTGTGTGTGTGTGTGTGTGTGTGTGTGTGTGTGTGTGTGTGTGTGTGTGTGTGTATGTACTCGACAGAGTGGATACCATCAATGTAGTAATATGAATGATACGCTCTGATACTTGAAACCAAATCACATGAAAACATTACTCAGAGACATACACACATGTTGAACAATGCAGTTGAACATGAGTATTATGTGATCAATCATGTAGATGTGGGCTTCAAACTACAAGCTTTGAAAACCTATACCTTCAATGTTTGTCAATTAAACCACTGCACAAACTTCATTGGTGTGCTGAGTCATATTTCCTGAGGAATGTATACAGGCCACCTTATCTATGACAGCAGTAAATGAACTGGCTCATATAACAGACACCAATAGCACTGAAAGGCTTAGCATACAATAAGATCCAATATATTGTGAGTACTAAAATATGCACTCACAAGAATACTCAACATTTCTACATATAGAAATAATCCACATATACTGTCCATATAAGTGCAAAACATCTATATATTGGCAGGATGGCATTGCAGAAATATGTTGAGCATTGACGTGGTTTTAAAGCACATCAGCAATATGGTGCAGTGGAGTGACATTTCAGCCATTTTATTGATTTCTTTCAGTGCTTGTGTATATCTGTATCTATTTGTCTATCTTTCTCTCTCTCTCTATAGATATAGACAGAGACACACACACACACTCCCACACACATACATAAAAAATATAAACATACATACACAGACATATGAACAAGTCAATGACAGCAGAGAAAGTGTAAATACATTTTTGCTTCATGAATCACATTTAGATATGTAGAGTACTTACTGAAACAACTAACTAATAAATCTGCCTGCTGAAGCCACAAGCATAAACGCAGGTGAAACTAAATAAAACAATATGAATAATATACCATAGTAAACATATTTGCTTCCCTATAATATATGAACATTGTCATATTTATGAAAGGAAAAAACAAAGTTACTTAAAAAATTAAAATATACCGACATCACCTTTAATGGTCCTAACTATCTTTACAATGTTACATTCTATTCAACCAATGTTTTTGAATCCTGCTGTTTTCTGGATAGGTTTTGATTTTGAAAAAACAGGCAATTTTCAAATTTTCATTTAACTCTATTGTAAAAGAGGCTTTGAACCTAAATTGCCATACTAGTTTTTTATACACCAGGGTTAAATGAAAAAAACATCGATTGAACAGAAAGTAACACAATAAAGATGGTTGGAAGAAAAAAGTGTGTCAGACTATATTTCAGTGCTTAAGTAATTATGTTGTTTTATTCCTGTGATTTGCCTGACATTTGTATGTTCTAGGTGAATAAAAGCACATACTATTGTAAATTATTCATTTTATTTTATTAAATTCTCCTGTGTTTGTATTTCCAGTGTGCTTTTTTGATTGTTTATGCATTTATTTATTTGTTTGTTTGTTTTACTAAATTTCTATCGTTATTTTTAACTACCTGCTTTTGACCAGGAAATAGGCTAATACATTTTACCAATAAGTCATGCTCACTATGGAACACTGTACCCCTCGTCTCTACTTAATTTCTTAGAATGTCCCTGGTTTTGCCTCACATTTTTACCCTTTCCCCTCATAAAATGTGTGCCTTTCTGGTAAATCACCAAGGCTTACAGTAGTCAGTGTTGTCAGTCATTAGAGTTGTATGCTTCTTCTTCTTTTTCTTCTTCTTTTGGCTGTTCCCATTAGGGGTCACCACAGTGGATCATCTGTTTCCATTTCTTCCTGTCCTCTGCATCTTGCTCTGTTACACCGACCACCTGCATGTCCTCTCTCACCCTCATCCATAAACCTTATCTTAGGCCTTCCTCTTTTCCTCTTACATGGCAGCTCCATCCTTAGCATCCTTCTCCCAATATACCCAGCATCCCTCATCAGCACAGGTCCAAACCAATGCAATCTTGCCTCTCTGGCTTTGTCTCCAAACTGTCCAACCTGAGCTGACCCTCTAATATACTCATTCCTAATCCTGTCCATCCTCATCACACCCAGTGCAAATCTTAACATCTTTAACTCTGCAACGTCCAGCTGTGACTCCTGCCTTTTTGTCAGTGCTACCGTTTCCAACCCATATAACATAGCTGGTCTCACTACCGTCTTGTAGACCTTCCCTTTCACTCTGACTGGTACCTGTCTGTCACAAATGACTCCTCACACTGTTCTCCCCCCACTCTACCCTGCCTGTACTCACTTCTTCACCTCTCTTTCACACTCACCATTACTCTGAACTGTTGACCCCAAGTATTTAAACTCATCCACCTTCTCCAGCTCTACTCCCTGCATCCTTGCCATTCCTCTATCCTCCCTCTCATTCACACACATATATACTGTCTTAGTCCTGCTTACCTTCATTCCTCCCATCGCTAGAGCATATCTCCACCTCTCCAGGGTCTCCTCAACATGGTCCCTACTCTCACTACAGATCACAATATCATCTGCAAACATCATAGTCCACGGGGCCTCCTGTCTGATCTCATCTGTCAACCTGTCCCTCATCATTGCATATAAGAAAGGGCTCAGAGCTGATCCTTGATGTAATCCCACCTCCACCTTAAACGCATTAGTCACTCCCACCGCAGACCTCACTGCTGTCACACTACCCTTGTACATATCCTGTACAACTCTTACATACTTCTCTGACACCCCCGACTTCCTCATACAATACCATAACTCCCCTCTAGGCACCCTGTCATATGCTTTCTCTAAGTCCACAAAGACACAATGCAACTCCTTCTGACCTTCTCTGTACTTCTCCATCAACAGTCTCAAAGCAAATGTCGCATCTGTAGTGCTCTTTCCCAGCAGGAAACCATCCTGCTGATCACTAATCATCACCTCCCTTCTTAACCTAGCTTCCACTACTCTTTCCCATAACTTCATGCTGTGACTGATCAGTTTTATCCCTCAGTAGTTACTCCAGCTCTGCACATCACCCTTATTCTTAAACACTCGTATCAAAACACCTTTTCTCCACTCCTCAGGCATCCTCTCACTTTCCAAGATTTCATCAAACAATCTGTTTAAAAGCTCCACTGCCATTTCTCCTAAGCACATCCATGCTTCCACTGATATGTCATCTGGACCAACAGCCTTTCCATTCTTCATACTTTTCATAGCTGTCATTACTTCCTCCTTGCTAATCCATTGCATATCCTGATTTCCTATCATCACATCATCCAACCTTCTCTCCACTCATTCTCTTTATTCATCAGCCCCTCAGAGTACTATTTCCATCTGCTCACCACACTCTCCTCACTTGTGAGTATGTTTCCCCCATTATGCTTTATCACCCTTACCTGCTGCACATCTTTCCCAACTCAGTCCATCTGTCTAGCCAGTCGGTACAGGTCCTTTTCTCCCTCCTTAGTGTCCAAACTCTCATACAACTCTCCATATGCCCCATGCTTAGCCTTTGCCACCTCTCTCTTGGCCATGCGCCTCATCTCCTTATGCTACTGTCTACTTTCTTCATCTCTCTGACCATCCCAACTCTTCTTCGCCAACCTTTTCCTCTGTATACTTTCCTGTACTTCCTCATTCTACCACCAGGCCTCCTTGTCCTCCTTTCTCTGTCTAGATGTCATACCAAGCACCTTTCTAGCAGTCTCCCTTACCAGCTCTACTGTAGTTACCCAGCTATTCAGTAATTCTTCACTGCCACCCAGTGCCTGTCTCAACTCTTCCCCGAAGTCCACCTCACAATCACCTTTTTTCAAATTCCACCATTTGATCCTCGGTACTGCTCTCACACACCTCCTCCTCTTCTTGATCACCAATGTTATCCTACAGACCACCATTCTATGCTGCCTAACTACACTTTCCCCCGTCACCACTTTACAGTCTCCAATCTCCTTCAGACTGGCCCTTCTACACAAGATATAATCCACCCGTGTGCATCTTCCTCCACTCTTACACATTACCCTATGCTCCTCCCTCTTCCTAAAATACATATTCACCACAGCCATGTCCATCCTTTTTGCAAAATCCACTACCATCTGACATTCTGCATTCCTCTCCTTAACACCATACCTACCCATCACTTGCTCATCCCCTCTGTTCCCTTCACCAACATGCCCATTAAAATTCGCTCCAATCACCAGCCTCTCACCCTTGGGTACACTCACCAACACTTCATCCAACTCACTCCAAAATGTTTCTTTCTCATCCATCACACACCCAACTTGCAGAGCATATGCAGTAACACCATTCATCATTACACCATCAATTTCCAACTTCATAAACATCACTCTAGCTGACACTCTTTTCACCTCCAAAACACTCTTGGCATACTGTTCCTTCAGGATAACCCCTACCCCATTTCTCCTCCCATCAACACCATGTTAGAACAATTTGAACTCACCTCTGATGCATCTGGCCTTACTCCCATTCCATCTAGTCTGTTGTACGCACAATATATCAACCTTCCTTCTCTTCATCATATCAGCTACCTCTCTCCCTATACCAGTCATGCCGATCGACTTCTTTGAGGCAGTCACCAAAGCCGTAGATGAGGGTAAAGGGGTTCACACAGCCTATCTTGACCTCACCAAGGCTTTCGACACCATCCCCCATTCTGGAATTATAGCTAAACTCACTAAACTAGGTATAAATCCCTATGTCACATGATGGGTTGCCAACTGGCTCACTGACAGAACCCACACCGTAAAAGTTGCAGACTCCAAATCTGACCTCAAAGCAGTGACAAGTGGAGTACTACAGGGTTCCGTCCTGGGATCTCTCCTGTTTAGTATCTACTTCTCTGAAGTACAGGCTAACACAGAAGGCCTCTGGCTAATGAAGTTCGCAGATGACAGCAAACTAGGAGCCATGGTGAAGTCACCAAATGATGTGGACATCTTACAGAAGGGCCTTGCTGAGACAGATGCCTGGTGTCAGAGCCATGGCCTCAAGCTCAATGCCAAAAAGTGCAGTGTCATCCCCTTTGGTAAAAACTCTGTACCCATGAACTGCCACATAGGCAGCAATCTACTTAACACCGAATGTGTAATAAGAGACCTTGGGATCCAGGTGAACAGTAGTCTCTCCTTTGATAGTCACATTGCCACAGTAGTCAGGAAGTCTTTCTATGTGGCACACCTCATCATAAAAGGGTTCTCATCCAGGAAAAAAGAGGTCATTGTTCCCCTCTACTCAACACTCATTAGACCCATTATAGAGTACAACGCCCCTTTTGGAATGTACCTCACAAGATATCTGCAGCAGCTGAAAAGCCCACAGAAGTACTTCACAAAGAGGATTACTGGCCTCAAACAAATGCTCTACACTGACCGCCTCAAAAAACTCCAGCTTTACTCCGTAGTATATCGCCTACTCCAAGGTGATCTCTGCCTAACATATAAAGCTATGTCAAACCCAGAGGTGTTGGACATGCTACACCTAAAGAAATCCCAATTTTTCCGAGCTACACGCTCTAGGGACCTAAACCTTGTCATCACAATAAACAGAACATGCTGGAGGGATAGATTCCTCTCTCAGAGACTTCCCATACTCTGGAACAGGCTACCCATCTATGTCAAGCAAAGTTCTTCATTAGCACTCTTAAAGAAAAATCTTGATGAGTGGATGGGAAATAGGAAATACACCCCGGGGATCACTTCTGTGTCTCTGCTCAACAGTGGCACAGGAAAATAACTTTCTTGGGTGGAGTAAGCCAGGGAACCTTGTTGGCTAGGCTTACCTAGGCTCTTGGGCTGATAGCCTAGTACCTACCTATGAACTTATGAACCTATGAACATTCAAAGTACCTACTCTCACTACCATACTCTAACTTTCCTCATCTCTTTCTGCCTTCAGACATGCCTTCCCCCGTTTACAAAATGCATCCTGATGCAAAGCTTATGCTAATAAATTTTTAAGTTAATTACAATAATATTAAAAATATTAAAATAAATATTAAAAAATATTTAAAAAAACTCCTCGATTTTGTGTCTTTGTCTGGTCATTATTTTTCATTTTGTCCTGACTTCTTGAGGAAATAAGCTGAGAGATATGGGGAACACCTAGAATGTAAGTGCTGCAGAGGCACTGGATTAGTGCCTAATTTGGGACATACTATTCAGTATACGGAAATTACTTTAAAATCTTATAGACCTGTCTGGCTTAGTGCCTTCCTGATTAGACTGAATCATTTAAGCATTTTTTTCACTTTGTCTCTTAATGTTTTTCTTTGGGACTGTGAACTCCTATATAGCTTTAAGCTTGCATTCTCTTCTGGTACAATTTCATTACTGTGCTGTATGAAATCTGTTCTATCATATTGTTCAGGAAAAAAAAATAATTTCTCAATAAAACATATATTTCTACTTGCTTATGTTCCATATACAATGTTTCATCTACTTGAACAACAGGGATACAATTATCTGTTCTTATGTTATTACATTTTGTGTCAGCCCACATGCTGACTACAGAAGCTTCAGATTTTTCACATGGTTTTAAAGCATTTCTGTGGTATTCCTGCTCTGGTCTTCTCTTGCCAACTTATTCTGCTTTGCAGTTCACTTAATTCTTTTTCTTTGTCACCTCAAAAAGTCTTTGCCATCTAGCTAGGAAATTACTTTTAGCAAAGGTAACTAATAGTCACAGTGTCCCTTGTTTTAAATGTTCTAAGCCTGGCATTTTTATGATACACCCTGGGCCGGATTCACGAAACCTCCGTGTAAGACTTAATATGTCTTACTCGGAGGCTGCAGTTGAACAGTATGACATCAGCGTGCCATGAATATTCATGATGGCATGCTGACTCATCCGTAACTCTTACACGGACTGAGTAGGCAAGCAGGGGGTGTGTCCCACTGCCGAGCAGTCTAAAAGTCCACGCCCCTGCAAGGTTTTAAAAAGCATAATGTCAACAGACAAGAGCAAGTTCGCTCAAATGTACTTGCACCCAACACCACACTCCCTGACACTGTAAACCCCCATCACAGTTATAAAACGTAAAATATTAATTTTATTTTTTTTAAATCCACGATATAGCTGCCCGTATTTGCGCTTGTTTGCACGGGTGTGCCCATTGCTTAACCACAGTTAGCAATTGTGACATTGAAGAGCAAATAAGAACTACTTATGCAAATTAATCCAAATAGCAATAGCGTAATGGTAGAGCGTATGCACAAAGTGAAGGCATTCACGATTCGAGTCCCACCACTCCCCTTCTTATTTATGTTTTAAATCAGTATTTGAAATAATACCAGACAAATATGATTAAAATTTTATTAAAAGCAGTGACATGGCCAATGTATCAGTGAACAAAATATATATTTTGAAAAGACCAGATATATAATAGCCTGCCGTTAAGCAACTTTTTACACAGCTAAACACAGGTGCCCATAGTTTAATAGTGCTATACCTATCTAAACAGAGGTGCCCATAGTTTAATAGCACTTTATCCAGCTAAACAGAGTTGCCCATAGTTTAATAGCACTTCACCCAGCTAAACAGAGTTGCCCATAGTGTAATAGCACTTTACCCAGCGCAATAGAGTTGCCCAACATTTAAAAATGCTTTACCCAGCGCAATGTGTTTGCGCGGACGTGCGCACCGCGCCAACCAGGGCACCATAGGGCACAGTGGAGCAACGTAGAGCTAAGTTGCTTAAATGCAGCCACACCCCCTAGCCTGTCTAGACAGTATTAAAATAAAAGAATGACAAGGTTTGAACCCAGGACCCTTTGCATCATAATCAAAGTACAGAGCCACTAAGCCATGACAACATTGGGGAAACAGCCACTATTAACATAAATAAACTTAGGAATGGTAGTTTAACCATTAATAAGCAGGTCTGCAGTCAGCCGAGAAATTTACAAAATGGCCAATCACAAAAAAGTGTGGGAAATGTGGCATATTTAAGCCCCACAGGCAGGAATACACGCCATAACTGATTGTAGCTCACATCTGCTGTCAGAATGTCTGGTGTTGGAGAGGGAATGTGCTTCCGAGCGCAGAGATGGGGCACCGAGGAGTCCAAATACATGGTTTGGCTCCTAGTCCACTGTCACGAGGCAAGACTCCTGCAGGGCCAGTTCCAAGGGGCGGAGTACAAGGCAGAGGCTTGGAACTGGTTAGCTCGTGACCTCACCAGTGCCACAGGCATTCTCCGGACTGGTGAGCAGGTCCGTCACCACCATGTGGACCTGAGGAGACGAAAGGAGGACCGCCTGAACCAGTGGATACAGGAGGCCCTTGGGATGCAGGATGCCCCACAACTGAGTATGTAGCCATGGAATGCAGTATGTAAGGATTTAAAATGGAGTATGTATAATGGATAGGAATGTCTCAATATCCCTTCATTTACTTTACAGCTGCAGGTGACTGTGTTACGAATCAGCAAGCCTATGCTGATAGGCTGCTAAGGCTGTGCTGCCAGGCAGGTTAGTGATTATTCTGCATGTATTGTTATATAAAATATGGGAGAGAGCATGAAAGAAAGTGTTGTTGTCCAATAATACAGCCATAAAATGGACTGAATAAGTCTTCTGCATATACTGTCAGATAAAAAGTTAGAGAGGCAGAAAAAGAGTGTAGTAACCCATTAAGAAAGGTAACAAATGTCTAGAATAATATCTCTGCAGGCACTGTCATATAAAATAATATGTGAGTGAGCCTGAAAAAAGAGTGTGCTAACCTATTAATAAAGGTATAATATGTCGTGAACATGTCTGCCATATATACCGTTAAAACAAATAAAGGAGTGAGCCTGTGGAAAAGTGTGTAATGTCATTAATAAAGGTCTAAAACCCAGAGTGTGTCTGTTTCACTTAGTATGAAATGTTGTTGTACCCTTGCATTATACAAATAGTAATGTGTTAGAAAGTGCTGGCAACCCAGAGTTCTGCAGTCCCGTCTAAAGTGGGTGATGGATGTGCTAGTAGCTGTGAAGTAAATATACAGTCCTCAACAGTCAGTTACTGGCTGGCATGCATATGTAAATCTGGCACATGAGTAGCATGCGAATATGTTCCCCAGAAATGTCAGTGTGCTTCAATAAATGCAGGGTTCTGTACAATTAGAAGTGAAAGTGTCATGTGAAAACATCCAGATATGTAGATAAAGAAATATAAATGCAACCATGAAATAAGTAGCAGTAACATCTGCATCCTGGATAGTTAGTATGTGAGATATAGGTCAAGTATAGATTGAACTAGCCAAACCCACTGCACAACCTAATGCATGGTGGCAAGTGTAATAATACATGTAGGGAATATACACCTGCAGTCACTAGGAATGTAGTGTAGAGTAAAAGCGTTTATAAGATGTTAATGGAGGTTTTTTCTACACCCTACTGTTTGTGCATAAACCATGCAATTCCGCACCTCAATGGGTATGTGTAATCTTAAATATTTGTCAGGATATATGTCCTATTGTTCCATAAATATTTGCACTCATGTTGATGCATGTGTCCTGTTCAAACACCATGTTCATGGTGGCCTGTCATCCCTGCATGCGGATGGAATAACCACTGTTGTTCAATATATGCATGTGTTATGTTTGCTGTTCAACTGTTGGAACTGTGGTGTGTTGGGTTAATGGGAATATTACTGCATGCTGTTACAACTAATCTGGAATGCTGTTGTTTATGTTGTAATGAAACACACCGAATCACAGAACGTAAGGGAAGGCCGGTCCCAGTGGACCCACCTGTCCCTCCTCAGTTGGCGAGTGC
Source organism: Protopterus annectens (assembly GCF_019279795.1). Lineage (NCBI taxonomy): Eukaryota > Metazoa > Chordata > Ceratodontiformes > Protopteridae > Protopterus > Protopterus annectens. The sequence goes on along the minus strand of NC_056739.1, from coordinate 1,908,236,300 downwards.
ACCTGGCACCTGTGGCTCTGGTGCCCAGCCCGGACTCCCCTCCTCCGTTGGTCCTGTGCCACCTTCGGGTGGAAGTGCTGCAGGGGATGGGGCTCATCCCCCCCGTGCAAGTGTGGGTAGAGAAGGGCCACCCGTCACCCTTCGAAGGGTCCGGGCTGTGGTGCATAGGGAGATCCAGCGTTCAGTCGCTGATCCCCTATGCCAGCTTGAGGCGAGAGTGGCGCGTCTCATGGGTGAGCCTGCACATCCTACTCAGCCCCCAGCACAGCCACCCCCGGGGCTGTGAAGGTGCAGTGGTGACTGCCCGTGGATGGGGATCTCAGTTCCACTGTTACCATCTGTGGACTCATGGGCTTGCGATTTCCAAACAACCTTCCCCGTCAGTTGTGTTCACCCACCCCATGTGTCAAATTCCACCACATGTGTGCATCTTGTTTCTCTTGTCTGTTTACCTCCCCAACCTACCTCCCCAAATATACCTATTTCCCCTACCTCACTTACCACTCTCACCTGAAAAAAAAAAAGGTCAATCTGTACCTGAAAAAAAATTATGCCCCATACATAGCTTCCCATTTTGCACATGTCTATAGGACATGTACACCAATTGTCAGTGCAAAAAACTATGTTGTCCTCACCCCTGTCTCAGGGGTGGAAGGTCTCAAAACTCACTCCAAATTTTCAACATGTGCACAGCTGTTGCTGTTAAAGAAATGGGCAGCTATGGGCCTTCCCTACACCCTTCCTGCACATCCCAAGCTTGTTTTCCTACTGTCTGTCCCTCTCTGTGCCCCCTTTTTTCACCACTTTCCTATCTCCCCATTTTCTTTTCTTTAAAAGAAATTAGTGCGGGGGTTAGCGGGAGTAAACACTTTTAAGCAGTAGTTAGCAGGGGTGCGCGAGTGTGAGCTTGTGTGCGCTTAGCTAAGCAATGCTAAGCATCACGCAAACCCACGCCAACCCGCTTACAACTGCTTAAAAGTGCCTTAGTCACTCTGTATGACAAGACCCTTGTATTGCTCAGCAGCAAAATAAAAATACCCTTGTCAGTCTCGAACCTGGGACCTTGTACTCACCAGTCTGCATGAAGTACAACTAAACCCCAGCAGATATACAATAACGTAGTGCTGAAAGCAATTTATCATGCATTACCATGAGTGAATGTAAAGGAAAAATAGGAATGGCATAACACAAATCTTGTTCTGTGGGCCTTATCCAGCAGGTGTTGTTGAATTGCATGACATGACTGTGAAAAGAGAATCAGCCATGCTAGTAGGGAATAAGGTTACAGTAGCAGCTTACAAACCCCACACAGTATCAGAGCAGGATACACACTGGCATATTAGCATAGGTTACAGGCCAGACCTTCCAACAGTGACTGCTCTACAGTGATGACCCTGATTTGTAAACAAATGTTAGCTGTGCCCCTCTGACTCCCTGTGAAATATACTAACAGTAGGCAGAAAGGTGTTGAATCTCACTTAATAACAAATGTCAATAAGTGAGAGTAGACACAGCTTGCACATCAGAAAAGGTGTAGTAATAGAAATGCTCTGAATCACCCAAAGTCTGAACTGCAAAATGTCTGAACTATATGACAGGTGTATCCCAGTTATATGTACCTTTCCCTGAGGCTGTTCAAATATATATGTGAGAGTATCTGAGGCCTGGAAGAGTCAGAAACACACAGGCATATCAGCTTGTCTGCTGTTACACACTCTACAAATAGCTGTAGAATGAATCCCACAAGCATGCCCTTATGTAGAAGTACAACACAGAAATAGCAAAGGATGTAGCCATGTACTGCTAGCAACCACCTGTGACAATGCCATTGTTCAGGTGTTGAAAAGACTGCTGTGGTGCACAGTCAAATAACACTAGGCTGACCTCTGTCTACCATCTGGATATGTCCACAGGTGGGAGCTACTCAGACAGACTACAAGCCTTCATAGATTTATAGGTACACAGCAACTCTGCATGTTCATTAAGATAAACATCACACGATAATAAATAATGCACACTGCAGTTCTGCACCCCTACCCAAAGGTACTATATACCCGTGTAGTCAGGCACAACCAAGGGTGTAGGTAGGCATACACAGTACAGAAATATGTCCAGTTGTCCTGAGCAGACTGTGCTAATGCCAACACAAACCACAAACTGTTCAGATGTGAGTAACGTACTAATGACAGTATAGCAGTTCACAAACAGTGCATGTGCCTGATATTCATAATTGGTAGTACAACATACTTAGATGTCCTCACCACTCTCTCAGGGGTGGAAGGTTTCAAATATCCCACCTAATGTATTTCATATGCACAGCTGTTGCTGGTAAAGAAATGGGCAGCTATGGACCTTCTCCACACCCATCGTGTACATCTCAAGCTAGATTCCCTACTGTCTTCCTCTCTTTGAGCACCCTTTATCACCACATTCCTATCTCCCCATTTACTTTTCTGTCAAAGACATGAGCGAGGGGGTTAGCGGGAGTGAGCACTTGTAAACAGTAGTAAGCGGGTTTGCACCAGTGTGCGCATGTGTATGCCTAGCTTAGCATTGCTAAGATATGATAAGCTACGCCAAGCTTAACTTACTATTGCTCATATAAAATAAGCTAAGCTAAGCTTAGCTTAGTATTGCTAAAATACAATAAGCTAAGCTAAGCGTTGCTTAGCATCGCTAAGCGTCACGCAAACACACGCCAACTTGCTTACAACTGCTTAAAAGTGCCTTTGTCACTCTGTATGACAAGGCCCTTGTATTGCTCAACAGCAAAATAGAATACCCTTGTCAGTCTCAAACCCCACACCTTGGACTCAACAGTCTGCATGATGTACCACTAAGCCACAGCAGATATACAATAAGTTAGTGCTGAAAGAAATATAGCATACATTACAAGGAGTGCATGTAAAGGGAAAATAGGAAAGCCATAGGAATACATTGCAATAAAGAAATACAACATGCATTACAAGGAGAGAATGTAAAGGGAAAATAGGAAAGCCATAGAAATACATTGCAATAAAGAAATATGACGTGCATTACAAGGAGTGAATGTAAAGGGAAAATAGGAAAGCCATAGGAATACATTGAAATAAAGAAATATGCATTACAAGGAGTGAATGTAAAGGAAAAATAGGAAAGCCATAGGAATACATTGCAATAAAGAAATATAACATGCATTACAAGGAATGAATGTAAAGGGAAAACAGGAAAGCCATAGGAATACATTGCAATAACTACTGTTGTATGCCAGTTAATTCCCTAATTCCAAAAGAAAGTACATACTCCCATATATCCAGTGTTAGCATTAGGAGGTGTGAGTAAACTTACACACTGAGAAGAGTGTACTGGAAGAAGCAACAGTCAGGTTTCAGTACAGCATGCATTTAACTGGCTGCAACCCAGCTTCAGATATGAGACATATACCAACCTTCTGACTGACACAACAATGTCCACAGCAAACAAGCATGGTCCCCACCTTGCAAAACTGAAAGGCCTATGCCTACCTAACCTATCATTTTATAGCAATGTCCTGAAATTACAGTGAGAACTGCAATTACCACACAGCAGGCTGAATGCAATCACTAAATGGTGGGCACCAATTGGTGCAGAGGCCATCACATGCACATGTGCAGATACCTACAGAAGCAGCCTGTACTTGCTGTTCACACATGCAATAATACCATTGCAGCAACTGGAGAGAGAGAGAGAGAGAGTGAGCGAGAGAGACAGACAGACAAACAAACAAACAAACAGAGGCAGTTGGAGACCAACCCAATAAATATCAACAAACAGAGGCAGTTGGAGACACCAACCCAAAAAAAAAAAAAAAACAGAGGCGGTTGGAGACACCAACCAAAACAAAAGAAAAACAAAAAACAGAGGCAGTTGGAGACACCAACCGACCAAAACAAATAAAAACATACAGAAGCAGTGGAAGACACCAACCTAAACAAATAAAAAAAAAAAAAACATCAACAGGTACAACAGACTGAGGTGAGAAATACAAAGGTAAGGTATGTGACACAGATGTATTTGCTGGCATCCGAATGATGTGTCTGAAGGGTACTCTACATTCTGTGAACACACCTTATGTGGTAGCAGTCCGTATCTATATGTATATGCAGATGTGCATAGGGCAAGGGACATACTGCAACTGTTAGTGAAGGCTGGATATATATATGTATTTGAAGGTTGCTATGTGCACATATCTATGTAGGTTGTAGAGTGTGGCATTGAAAACAGCAAGCAGTGCAGGTATATGTCAGGTGATGGTTAAATGCTGTGGGACTGAGTTACAGCTGGTGAGGTCTGCTACGGCTATACGGCCTGAGGACAGAAATGCATTCTGCAAAACACTGGGCAATATTATTACATAATTGTATGTCTCACAACTGTTCCATAATTTATATTCCCACCATGAAAGGTGGGCAGTATATGTGCATATATGTGCATGTATATGTACAGCAGTGGCTGTTTACAAGTATGTGTATATATAGATATATATATATATATAGATATATAGATATATAGATATGTAGATATATACATATATACATATATAGATATATATATATATATATAGATGTATAGATATATACATATATATAGAGATATATAGATATATACAGATATATATGGATATATATATATATAGTGAGAGAGGGAGACACAGGGTCAGACGTATTGCAACAGGTGCCTGGTGACCAAGGCATGGACTGAACACCAGTGTTGATACTGCAGTGCCATACCCCATTGCAAAACACTTTACCCACTAACTACCAGATAGGTGGTTGCCTGACTAACACTGAAGGTGTCAGAAGGGAACATGGGACACAGGTGGACAGTAGCCTCCCCTTTGATATTCACAGTGCCACACTAGTCTTGTAATCTGTCTACGTGGTACGTGTCATCACAAACAATGTGTCATGTACGGAAATATAGGTCAGTGTTCCCCTGTACTTATCCCAATGCCCCGTGTGGTATGTACCTCACATGACAACTACAGCAAGTGGAAAGGCCACAGACATACCTCACAAAGGGTAATACTGCCCTGAAACACATACCCTATGCAGACTGACTCACATAACCACAGCTACAGTGCGTTGCATACCGTCCACCCAGAGGTTACCTCTGCCGAACATACAGAAGTATGACACACCCATAGCAGTCAGGCAACCACCATGTCAACACCTCACAATCCCACCGGGCTACACGGCCTAGGTCCCTAATCCCTGCAACCTCACTAAACAGCACATGCTGGAGGGATAGGCTCTTATTGGCAAATATGCCATACTCCGGAGTAAACCACCCAGCATGAACAAACAAGGCTCCTCAGTAGCAGATGTCAGACATACCCCTAGTATCCATATATATCACAGATACACACACCTCCAGGTTAGTAGCACTGCACAAAGCATCACAGACCATACATATACAACTACCATTGTGCAATACTGCCTTTCAGTTTGTTGCCTGCTACAGAACACACTCCTAAACTCAGGAAACACACTCGGCTTTTGTGGGAACTATGGAAAATATGAAGGTCTCCACAGACACCATTATATTGTGTGACTTCATATACACACATATTGACTGGGGATACTACTCAAGCCCCGACAACCTCACCCAACAGTCACTACAATTTGTGGACTCATATGCTTTGGCACAACCAGTCAGCACAGCCACAAGGGAGAATACATATTGGACCTGCTTATCACCAACATGGGGAATCTATGTTCCACACCAGCGATATACCCCTCGTTGGTAAGGTCAGAACATACATGTATCTCACAGGACATACATATACCCTGCACACACCCATCCTGGGTAATCTTGGTGAACTTCTCATGAGCCAACATCTCACTTCACCAAAGCAAGGTGGTATCCTTCAGATATCCTGAGACAGTGGCATATATGGCTCACACTGCTGCATCCTTTACATACACATTCTATGGACACCTAGTGGACTGCATGGATTGTGCTATCCCAAATAACAACAAGACCCACTACTACAATGGCAGGGGACCTGTTTGGTAGACCCCAGCCTTTAATAAGCTGTACAACATCAGGAGGATGCTACTACATGATAGAGCACAATCCCAGACTGGGAAGGCATCTGTGATCTGTACTAGCAGACAGCTACAATCACTCATGGACTTTTCTAAGGGCCGCTTCTACCAGACAATTGCACCTGACATGTAGGACTATCACACAGCCTTCTTCAGTTATGTCAGAAACCTGGGTGGACACTCACTGATATGCTGTGAGTTACTGCATACAGACTAAACCTACCCTGAACCTACTGGCATTGCCTACATCCTGGCAAACAGGTTCAGTGCAGATGTCTCCCACCCATCCCCCCTAAGGAGCAACTATCAATCCCAACAGAGTATAACCTCCCTGACATCACACAGTAACAGGTGAGTGCTGCCCTCCCCACAGCGTACATCACAGTATCAATGTGACCAGATGGTGTCCCAGCCTACATCATACACGAGCATCATGACAAACGCAACCCTCACATTACATCACTGTTCAATATCGGAGTTACCACAGGATATGTACCCAAGGAATGGCATACTGCGACAGTGGTCCCACTCCACAGAGTTAGTACCACAACAGACCACAGACAATATTGCGCTATAAGCCTATGTAGCTGTTCTGCAAAGCTATGGAGCATATTGTCATAGGACTCCTACACATAGACATCGGGAACCTACAGACACTGTGTCCTACTCATTTCAGCATTGTTGTGGGTAGATCTTGCCTCTTGAACCTGTAGGTATTCTTTAAATGGCTAACAGGTCCATAAACATAGGGACGTCTGTCCACACAGCCTACCTGAACCTTGCAAAACCATTCAACACAATAACCCACTGGGCCATTATGTAAAGGCTCACCAGCGTCAATTTGGACAGATATCTCACACAATGGATTGATACCTAGATCAGGGATAGCACCCACATGGTCAGAATTGCAGGTGTCATGTCTAACTATACACCAGTTACACATGGCATCCCACACAGCTTGGTCCTGGGATCTCTCTTGTTCAGTATATATTTGTTTTACGTACAGGCTATCACAGGGGGAATATGGCTGAACATGTTTGCACTTGACTGCAAACTGGGTGCCATGATCAACTCTCCAGCTGCCACATGCATACTCAACCAGGGTCTCACAGAGATGGATGACTGGTGCCTGAGCCATGGCCAACAGCTAAATGCCATTAGTTGCATAGCCATCCCCTTTGGGAGTAACAACATGCCCACACATTACCACATAGGTAGTACTCCATTACTTACGGTAGGAGTCGTTAGGGGTTTGGGGAGAACACTTGTTCGTATTGCCGCCTTTAACATTCACGTTGCCAAAGTGGTTGGACACACCTTCTATGTGTGCCACCTTATCCCATATGGTTTCACATCTAGATCGAGTGAGGTCATTGTGCCCCTATACTCATCACATCCATGCTTGGTTACAATGCCACATTTGGGGTGTACCTTACCTGACACTTGCAGCAACTCTACTGGCCATGGACAGTCCTCACCAAGCAGATCTAGGGACTCACACAGATGCCCTGCATAGTTCAGATGCAGTAACTCCAGCTCTACTCAGTCACTTACCACCTACTCAGATATGATGTGTGCCTGTTGTTTACAGCTATACCCAAACCAGAATTACTGGACATGCTCCACCTCAGGATATCCAACTCCCTTGGAGCTACACACTGCAGGGACGTATACCTCAACACAGATGTTAATAGGGCATTGTGGAGGGACAGATTCTTATCCCAGAGGCTCCACTCACTACAGATTGTAATCCCAGTTTCACATAGGCAGAGCCACCCACTGACCACCTACTGGAGACATCTTGACGACTGTATGGGTGATTGTATATTTACCCCTGGGATATCTTCTGTGTCCCTGCTAGACAGAGGCACACTAGCATAAACGTACATGGGCTATCTTGTGTGACCTACTATTCACACACACAGTGTAGTAATCTGACAGGGTTGCGAATGTCAAACACACTCTAGCTAGGCTTGTACATGCCCTAGGGCAGATAACCTAGTATCGACCTCTGAACATATGCTAATGTTCAAGATGCACATTGTTTATTGCTGATACTGTTTGCAGGTCTTTATCATCTTTGCTTTACCAGTTTCCATGAAGAACTTCAGTATCTGCAGAACATATTTGATTATGACAGGGTTCCACTATATTATAGATGTGTCTGTTGTCATATAACTGTGTGCACTGGGTGGATTGCTGAATAGTGACAGGTTCCTGGGTTAACACATGCAACTGCCAGATATGCGTGGCCCACTGCTGTACTCAGACATGGCCTAAGTGTGTTAGCATGCGCAGTTCTGACATTCCATGTTTTGTTGTCTGACATTTGTCTCATTTATTCAAGTGTGTGAGCATGCCCAGTGTGACCCTTCAGTATGTTGCTATCTGAGGTCCACTACATTTGCTGATGTGTGCGAACCTGACCAATATTAACATTTATACTGTGTGTTGGAAGTCAGGTTCTGTTCTCACTGCAGGACTCACCTTTGTGTCATAACTCAACAAGGATTATGCTGTGCCTGCAGAGTTTCCATGGAATACATTGCATAGACTTATCAACATTCCATCATACAGGTGTACCACTGCAATACTGTCATGGTTTAGTGGTTCAGTACTTTGGCTATAGTGCACAGTATCCTGGGTTCGAGCCCCATCACTGCTTTATATTTTCATACTGAGCAGACCAGACTGCTTAAGGGCCTGTTAAGCAAATATGAGCATGTTGGCTTTTGTTCAGCTATGCCCTACTTAGACCAGGCTTGTCCGACATTGCTCAATATTCACCAACATTGCTGCATGTTGCCCAATATTACTGAACATTGACCACATTTGTGCTAGTTGGTGTGTGCGATTTTGTTTGCATATACTACATGGTGGTAATTGCTGTTTAACACTGCTTTATATTGCTTAACACATGGCATTCATGCCTTAGGTGGTGCTCCAGGGCTGCCTATGTCAGATGCACATACTACACTGCCTGCACATGTTTGGAAGCAGGTAGTGTCAACTTAGGCATCCTTTTTACTTTATGTGCGAGTAGGAGAGGGGTATCATTTCCAGAGTTCCTACTAAGCCAGTGTATGTGCTGTGTGTTGCCTCTTTGCCAAGGCCAAAGCATACTGGGCATGCCTTCTTCTGCCTACTGGGGCAGGCTCAATTTGTTCCTCCTCCGAGTCACGCTCTGTCTGTGTTGGCCTTGGCAATGGTGGGGGGCTGTTTGGCCCAGGCCTATGCTGGTCCTGCTGCAGCTGTTTTCACAGGATCATATTATGTAGCATAGCACATACCAGGACAATTTGGGTACATGTAGTTGGTGAGTACTGCAAGGCTCCACCAGATGTGTCCAGGCACCAGAACTGTGACTTGAGCAGCCCAAACACACGCTCTATTACATTACATGTTTGTGTGTGTGCCTCATTATGGCATTCCTGTTCAGGTGTGTGTGCATTTCTGATGGGTGACATCAGCCACGGATCCAGTGCATAGCCAGCATCCCCCACTAGGTGACCATGTAGGATGTCCCCACTGGCAAATGTCTAGTACAGCTGCATCAGATGCCAGATATGGGAATCATGTTAGCTTCCAGGGCAGCCTGTACACACATTCAGTATTATGTCCTGGGCATCACACACGGCCTGGCAGTTGATGGAGGGGAAGCCCTTGCGGTTGAAGTAGACCCTGCCCCGCTCACCGGCTGGTGCTTTGATGCATATGTGCATGCAGTCTATTGCACCCACTACCTCAGGGTGTTCCGCTATTTGCTGGAAGAGATGCATATTGCTGGCCGATACCTCATGGGAATTGGGGAAATATACAAGATCATCGACATGTGCTGACATGGCATCCAGGAACTGGTGTAGTACCCTGGATGCTGATGCCTGTGATATCCCCATCATATCATCAGTTGGTCTCTGGAAGGTACCTGTTGCTAATATTCTTAGGCCAACACATACCTTGGTTTCCACTGGGATGGGTTCCCCTCTGTTGGTTCTGTGTGTGAGCCATGGCCTGCACAGTTCAACAATTTGCTGCAGCAGGTCTCTGTCCACTCTATAGCACTCCACTATCTCCAGCTCATGTAGTCCCTGGTAGGTTAACCTGGGCCTATACACTGTTCTCCATCTCTTCACTGTGGGTTGTCCAGCAGCATTTCCATTGTCACCACCCTCAGCATGTTGCATATGTCGCCTTATAACAGCAATGGCAGCCCCTAACATTTCTTTGTCTCAGTAAAGCTTTTTCAGTTTTCACTTCTATTAGCTTACTGCAGTGTCTGTTGTGAGAAACATAATGGACTGTTGTTGGCAGAGTTTTAAGTGCTAGGCTGGGCTGGGCTAGTGTACTGCCTGTGTAATTGCCTGATTCTGATAGTTTTCACCTGCTAGCTCTGCTAGTACTCCCTGGTAGCTTCCTTCTATTTGTTGTGCTTCCTTTTTCCTTTCTGTTTCCTCAGGGGGGAGCGCCACGCACACAAGCGCAAACATGCGCACAGCAGCTAACATGCACGCACACATGCTTACACGGACTAAAACTTGCTTATTCTAGTTAAAATGCACGCACACCAGTGCAAACATGTTTACAACTCTTTAAACAGCCTTATACATGCTTACTCCGGTTTAAACGCATGCACTCATGCTTACATGCGCACTCTGTCTTACTCTGGTTTACAGGTGCGCACATGTGCGCATACCCACTCAGCAAGAAACGTTGGTGTTATCCATGGCATACACCTTCCATTTCTTGGCTTTCCCTAGCCTACCTGTTGACACACCTCTTTCCATGGTGTCTAAATGACAGCAGACACATGCGACTCTGCTCCAATGAGCTTTACTTCTTTCATACATACCCCCTCATGATGTCACCTATATTCTACTCTGTTACTCCCCATATCCTACTCCTACACTCCACTGACTGTGCTCATTTGCTATGTAAACTAGCGATCCACTATCCTAACACTCATTTACATAAGATTGCCTACTAATGCTTGGTTGCATGTCTCAGACTGAGCTTCCCCCCTTAGCAACCTCTGCTCGGTGGCCATCTTGTCTTCAGCCTACCATTGCCTTGCATTGTACATCACCACTTTCAATAAAATCCACATTTGTGGGTTTTAATTTGTAGTATTCTGTGTTTTAGAACGCAGCCTGTTTGCGCGGAGCTGCGCTACGCTTAAACATCGGATATCGGCGAAAAAAAATAAATTTATTTTTATTTTAATTTTGCATCAGGGAACATTTCCATTGGTCGTATATTTGGCCATTGGCATGCTTCCTGCACTGGATGCAACCTTTATTTGGAGCTGTCAAGGCTCCGTTTTGCTGTTTGCAGAACGGTACTCAGTTGTCAACTGAGTACATTTCTGCAAATAACACTGCTCTTACTCGGACAGGTTTGGGTTTCCTGAATTGCAAATCTACCTCATTTGCATGCCTTTCACCTGCAATTGAGGTGATTTGCATGTCCCAGCCTTGTCCGTGTAAGAGCCATTTTAGGAGCTGTCTTACACGCCCCTAGAGGCTGTTCCTGGATCGCTCGTCAGACATGATGGCTGCATGGAGTCTTACTCTACTCTTAGAATCCGTGCAAGCCATCGTGAATCCGGCCCCCTGTGCCACATTTTTTTTTTACCTTCATATTTGTTTCTTATGTATTGGCAAAACAGATTTTAATCTGTTTTGCAAGTTGTGAAATATACTATCCCATTTCTAAATGTAGTTTTATTTTTTTTGTAATTCTTGTTTATTATGTCAAGCATACCTCAGAACTGTCTATCATATAGTAATAACATGAATAGGATAAATAGTGTTGATGACTGAGGCACTTTTATAACAAAAAGGAGGTAGGGAATTCTTCTTCTTTGGCCTTCTTTAGTTGTGCATGGACATTCTTATCTGTTTTACTCTAAATCACTGGCAAATCTGGTGCATTACCCTGGACATGAATGGGGTCCCCTGGTCCATGAGTATTTCTTTCAGTATTCCTTCACTGTATAAAATTAATGCTACTTCTTGGCAATTAGCTTAATGTTGCCTTTTTGCAGGTGTACATTTTCAGCAATCTTAATGGTATAGTGAGTAATCATAGAATATCTTTGTAGCCATTAATAAATTGTATCAATACACCTACAAGATCCATGATGACCTCTTCACATGGGGCTTCAGCAATAGGCACAGTAGGATGTGGTATTGTGTTTAGCATTCTGGCCAATTTCATTACACCAGGCTAATAAAATCTAGGGAAAATTCAAGCTTAGATGCTGTCAATTGTTAGGGGTCTTCCCAATATATTGCAGAATGCCACTTTCATCACAAGTGCTATGAATGTTTCTTGGAACAAACAGTTGGTGCAGCATTTCTTGTTAGTTTTTTTTCTTTACCTTGTACAGCATGTCATTTCACAACTGAAAAAAAGTATTGCATGTATTTTATGGGATAGAACCAATCTGATCCTCTGGTTCTCTTTCTATAGTGGCTATATTTTCTCTTTCCTTGCTTAATGCATCGACTTCATAATGTGCTTTCTTAAAAGTTTCATCACTCATCTGCAAACTTACTTAGTCATAGGTATAGCGCCTTCTTCTAAGAATACATTTATAAATATTTCATTTTCTATTATAACTTCCTCAACAATAGGCAGCTTATGCCAGTGACTTAATCTTCCTTTAGGTTTTGGCAATTGCTTTACTTTAATCTCAGAAATGCCTGTTTCTTTATGTATTTTTCTGCTAAAGTCTTCATTTTTGACTAGCCTTCTGTTTGACAGTACAGAGAGATAATTATGACTGTGCTCTCTTTTCCTTTCTTCTTATAAGTTTGTGACTGTCACTCCCTTCCTCTTTATCTCTTCACAGATATCTTCCATTATTTTATTCAGTGGGATCTTGTAACAAGGTTTCACATTATGCACTATGGGTTCTTCTATTTCATTATCTGCATTGACATACTCCACTAATTTAACATTAGTTGTTTTCTGGAATGACTCAGTTGAGGTTGCAATTAATGTATATGTTCTTCTGTCCCTTCCATGCAAAGAAAGTTGTTAATTCCTTTTGAAGTTTCTGTATCTATTCTTCTCTTTATCAGGACAGTGCAGTTTCAACAGTGTGCACAGCTGCTGTTGCTCCTCTTGATTTTACTAGGCATATTTTCAGGATTTTTTCTTCTTGCAGCATCTTGGATTTCTTCCCCTTCCCCCTCAGGTTTACACAGGGTATATTCTGGCTAGAGTGTAACTACCAATGCTCCCTCCCCCAACATTTCCACAGCAACATCAACTGAGGTGTCCTGATTTACTATATTATGCTAAATTGGATAACAAAGCTCCAGGACATAATACTTTACCAGGGTGTGACTTTGTTCCAGGATACTATTTCCTATTCCAATGAATACATATTATCTCTACTGTCCCTTTTTCCTTGTGTTTTGTGTCTACAAACATAAGATTCCTTAACAGGTGTAACCATGCTTCCAGAATCTAGTCAGACATTCAGTTCTTTCTCATCCGCCAACACCATACATTTGCATAACTTACTACCTGCACAGAGACATGTTAGTTCTTGCTAGTCTAGTAACTACTTCAGTGCATTTTGTTTTAACAGTTTCATTATCAGCATTTTAATTAGCAATCACATCTTTTTAGACAATGAATTCCTATTAGAAATTAAAAGATTTTTAGCAATGTGGTCCCTTTTCCCAGTCTAAAACAGAGTACTTCATTTGCTGACATTTTTGGGTACTTACAGGCATCTGCACATCTATAGTTACAGGCTTGGCTTGCTCTATTCTAAACAGTGCTTCATTAGTTGGCCAGTGAATCTGTAATCTTAGGGTCATGGCGTAAAGCCCATTAACATACATTACTTCAAATTGCCCTTATAAACTTGTCAACTGCAAGACTTTACATAGTTTTTACTTTTATACTGTTCAATTCTGGTTCTAAGCATATGCTTAAAATATACTTCTTATCAAATGTTGTTGTATTTCGGCTTTTCCTGGTTAGGGGTCGCCACAGTGGAACTCTGCTCTGCTAATGATTGGCAGTAGATTTTGACGAATGCCGAGGTGCCAGCTCAACATTCAACCTTTAATGAAGGCACGCCCATTTACGCATGTCTTCCGAACACCAACCCAACCGCGGGGAGGACATGCAGGCTCCACACAGAAGGCACTACCCGCACTCCAGCCGAGAGTCGAATGGGAGAACCTCTTGCTGTGAGGCAACAACAATACCGCTGCACCACCGTGGATATACTTATCAAATATCTGTTCTTATTGTTTAATTGCATTAAATGTCCAGTTATGAAATGTCGTTGCATGTGGTTTAGGAGACACCAGTAGTTCCTTTTTTACATTCTGACAGTCCGTATAATCAGTACATTTCATTTCTATTTAAGCTTTGAGTGCCTGACAGCTGTGATAATAACATTTTAGCCCAGACACACTGACCCCATTTATCTTGGGAGGCATATCTCTCAAAAGGAACAAGGCATGTTTCATTGACTTCATCATTACTCAGTTTCTTTAACAGTATCATGGTCTTTGGGGTATCAGTACTGTGGTTATCATATCTATTTGTTCTTACAGACTGCCTAAATGTCTATCTGTATCATCATTACTGTCCTAATGGGCCACACTCATCTTCTAAAGAGCAGTAACATGCTGACTCATATTTGAGTTGTTCTGCGCTAGAGTTTTTTGCTCCTCAACTTAACAGAGTGGAAATAAATCACAGTTCTATCTTTTTAGGAGAGATGTTTATCTAAAATGTTTTCCACTTAATTGTTTATTTATTTATTTGTTTTTATTTTTTTTACTTTGTTGTTGTTTACCAACATCTTCTGGTGTTAGCAGATTTTGCTGTGCCAGATCCCACTCCCATTGTGGCACTACTTCCACTGCTCAGTCAATGATTGTGACATCCACACCCAGACATCATAGGCCATTTGTTCTTGGTCCTGGATGTAGTTGTGAGGACAGCTCATCTAACAGACATCACTCACATTCAGATAGTGGCCTGACTAAAAGCGAGGGCCATTGAAGTATCAGTTCAACTTCTGACAGAGATAGTTCTAATAGTCGGGGGTGACAACACTAAACTGACTACTCTACCATAAATGGCTCACATCTGTCTGAGATACCAGGATGTAGCGCTTGCATAGTGCTTGATTGTGTCAGCCTTGCCCTTCTGCCAACCTCCCAACCACCCTGTGAAATGTTGATAACTGTGCCCTATGCTTTACATTTATATTTGTGACTGAGGGTTGCATATATGTCTGATGCACGGAGTGGATAGCTGATGCTTGCTTACTCACAAGCTTGCATTTAACAATATGTGTTGCAAAAGAAAAGTTTTTCATTTCGTGTTATTACTTGCTTACTCATAAGCTTGCATTTATCAGTATGCTTTGCAGAAGAACAGTTTTTTATTTCTTATTCCTTCTCATTTGTGAATGATTGCTTGTATAATTGCTGAAACTCATTGTATTTCAATTAATATTGTAATAAAGCAGTTGAATTAGTGGATATTCAGTCTTGCTTCTTGATATACTTGTGCAAATGAGGCTTTAGTTCCATGTTTTATAGACAGTGGTCAAGTGAAATGTTTGATGCACTGTATTGGATAGAATATGTAGCTGTATATTGCAAACATCAGACATATGACTGACATAATTGTACACCTCAAACAAATGTTCTGCTTAGGGGAATATACATATTTCCATATGAAAGTAGTCTGTTATGTAATCTTTTTGTTTTCCTTATAGGTTCCACACTTACCTTATCATTACTGCAGGCAGAAATTGTGTCCTTGGGGACTGTCCCTATCTGATGCTATCAGAACACAGCCATTACATGCTTAAGTAAAGCTTGTGGAGTTTGATAGGCAGTAGTTGAGCTGTTTGTATGTAGATGGGATCTTAGGCTTTGATCTATGTAGTGAGTGCATTTGCTGTCCTCTGCCTCGTAACCAAAGCCAGGGCATAATATGCACATCTGCACCTACCAGCACCATCTGCAGCTGATTGATCTCCCTCAGACTCCTCATCTGTATCTTTTTCTGCTGCTGCTGCTGCTGGTGGCTCTGCCTGTTATCCATGAAAGTGTGGTCCTGCTCCTTGCTGTCCTTGTTAAGCTGTTTCCTGAGAACTACACTGTGTAACATGGCACAAACTGTAAGCGTTTTGGTAGATGTGCCTGGGCTGTACTGTAGTGCAACTCCTGATGTGTCTAGACACTGGAACCTTGATTTGAGCAATCTAAGCAGTTGTTCTGTGATTTTCCTAGTTTGAGCATTGGCCTTGTTGTATCCATGCTCATTGGGGTTGTGTGCATTTCTCATGGGTGTCATAAGCCAGGGTTCCAGTACATAACCTGCATTCCACACTAGATGCCCTTGAGAAATGTCACCCCTAGCAAACCTGGTATACAGCTCATAGGTATAGCATATGTGTGAGTCATGAAAACTGCCTGGGTTATTTGCTCAGACACCGTAGATGATTCCTTGGGCATTACAAACAACTTGACAGTTATAGAGTGATAAAACTTTCTGTTGATATACCTCCTTCCTCCTTCACCCAATGGGACTTTTATTTTATGTGGATGCAATCAATGGCCACAGTACTTCAAGGAAGTGTGGCACTGCAACAAATTCCAAGATGGTTCTTGCTCTCTTCTGTGGGGTGTGTGGAAACAGAGCTGCATTTAAATAACAATGTAATATTCTAGAGGCTGATGCTTGTGGCTCCTTTAATATAGCCCCTGTGTGTGTCTCTGGAAAGTACCAGTAACTAATATACGTAATGCTACACATTCCTTTATTTCCACTGGAATGGGTTATTAATGATTTCCCTGAGGCTTGAAATGGGGACAGCAAAGGTTGAGTAATTCCTCTAGTTTTTCCCTGACCACCCTGTATCACTCAGCAATGTCTTTGTCATGCAGTCACTGGTAAGTCAAGCAAGGCCTAAGCACTCATCATCTTGCCCGAGGTCTGTCAGCAGCAGCAGCTCCTTGACTGAAAGTCATTTGCACATCCAACATAATGGATAATGGCAGTAGCAGCAACTCTTAACATGTTTTTTTTTTTTAAATAGTAAGCTGTGTTTTGGAGTTCAGGGCATAGGGCTACACTGAGTGTACACAATTGCTTTATAGCTTCCGAAACAGCCTGACATGTTGGATTGGTTAATTAGCACTTACTTTGCCTCTTTGTGCTATCATTAGAATATTTTGTCATTTCTCTATGTTTTGCAGCTCTACCCAATATGTAGAGCAGTTTAATGAATTCCAGCTAGCATGCTATTATGTAGCTGCTCTTGATACTGTTAATGAATCTGTCTGGCCCTATGTCTAAAACAAAAAAGTGACAAAGTAGTATTTGCAGTATACAGTATTATAGTATGATGGGTAGCTAGTGATGGCCATATTTACTTGTAAAAAATACTTCTAAATTAGAAAGACTGCAGTTATATTATTTCCAATTCCACAAAAAAGTATGAAAAAGTTTATTATGTACTAGCTGTACTACAGCATGCTTCTGTTTTAGGCGGTTTTGGAGGATAATCTGCAAATGCATCCTACAATCTGCACACAGCCAGAACAGCAACAAGACAAGCTGCAGTTAAGATAGCTATCTGATCAAGAAATAATAGACAAATAAGACAGACAACAGATAAAGGCTGTGTGTGGGATGTGTGCACCTCACATGTCCTCTCAATGCCTGTGGGGTAACCCTGTTCCAATAGAAATAAAGTTGTGTATGAGTCTTGTTATACTGGCTTCTAGGACATTCCAGTAACACATGGCTAATATCATATGAATATCCCAGACAGCTGCTAGTCACATGCTAGGACACTTTCTGGCAGTCATGTATAGCAAAGCATTAGGCTGCCACGGAATGGTTCTCTGCTATAGCCAATTTTCACTGTGTTTTACCTTAACAGAAAGGGTGGCCAATACTCATTTGTCAGGTAGTTCATACAACAGATGTCTCCATAATCAGTATGATGGCAACACACACTGGTAGTGAGCATGATACTGCAGTTTGGAAGACAAGTGGCAGTAGGGGATTATTCCAAGACGGTGAGATCCCAGAGGTGCTATTACTTGATAAGTATACCTGCAGATGACAATGGGTTCTATTTTCCCATATTGTGTGTGCTACAACCATGCCTAGGTTTGGTCCATTTATATCTACAAGTGACAGCAATTATCCATTGCAGCCCAGGCACATGCCACTATGCAAACCCCTGTCAAAGCCTGCTGAGGATGCATGTAACAGAGCACACACTATAACATGTAACACTACTGAATAAGTGTTTGGTGTGCTGAAATTACAGGTCAGATGTCTGGATCCATCCAGGGGTTGCATTACAGTACACGCCAAAAAAGGCTGCACAAATGTTCACCATGGGTGAAATGTTGCACAATATGATTACATCACAGCATGGTAAATGGCCAGTCATAGGTGTGGGTGATCTACCCAAAGAACCTAAGAGGACTAAAAATGAGCTATTACAGGCTTTAAAAGATGATCAAAAGAACACAAAGGAAACAACATCCAGGTATGGGTGATGAAGGCTGCAGCCATATAGGCTGGTTGAGGCAACATGGCAATATCTGCTTCAGAACTTTGAGTTGTGATGCACCTGACATACACTTATACACAAATCAACAAGTGATGAGTACCTTTCATTTTAGGTATATCCACACCATACATGACAGCCATAGTAATCCATCTATGACATGTACATGGGAAACTTCATACATAAAAGTGTCTTGCTGCAGGATATATATCCTATGTAATAACAACTTGACAAAATTTATGTGGATGCCTTAGGGAAGTACACAATTATCATACAGAGATGAATGTAGTCCAAATACAACAACTAATGTGGACATATTTGTGGGTATGTGTCCAGCATGTGGTCAGTGCCAGTGTAACAAATAATGCCAAGATATAACACTGCATGCATTGACTGAAGCACATATACATGTAACGGCATGTGTAGGAGACTGGTTGGTAGGGTGTGGATAGCAGGGAAGTAGCAGACTAAAATAAGTAGATAATATAGAACTGTAGTGTGATAGAAAGGCATAGCATGCATGAAAAGTCACCAGCATGTTGTGGTTGAAGTGTTGCCATACTACAGGCTCAACAGAGTTCCAGGGCAAAATGTGAAATGTGCAGACATCATGCTAGATAAGTGCTATACAGGCTACAGCAGTGACAGATTATGCACACAGCTTACCAGTCAAATTATGAGGATACTGTGGACATTATGAAATGTGTGGTAACACATATGGATCCTGTCTGCATGCTTTGCCATATGTAAATAGAGTTGCTAATTGCGTAGGCATATGCTGTTAGAGTGTGGAATGCATGTGTTATGTTAATGTGAAGTTTATGGATTGGTAGGACCTACAAAAAATATGCTATGGCAAACACAAGCATTCTTCTCCCTTTATACAAGTGCAGTGACTTGTGGCATTCAGTAATAGCATTTTAATCAGTAATCACTTACATAATATCCATTATTAATATGACTGTATACAATGTATAGAGAAATGCAATTGCAGTAGAGTGCTAAAAATTACAGTCATAAAACATGTATTCGAAAATATATGTAGCTTACATTGCTATAACAGATTATCATGAGATGTCAAACTTGTGAAACTCTGTATGTGACATTTAAAATGCAGGGATTCACTTTAACTGCAATAGTACCAAAGCAGTATACATGAGGCATCACACATGTCAAACAACACTAACATGCACAGTGTACTGTGTTCAGCACAACATTCATCATTGATACAGGTTCTGGGTGATGCAATGACACATATACTCTGGGATACCAGCCATGGTGACATTAATATATTTGAGGCCAGCCACATAGACACCTCATGGTGCTGTGTTGGCTGCCCCTACCATGAAAGTAATCTTTAGCCCCATGGTGTTGCACTGCAGAGCTAGTGGTTGCACCACATGTTTGTGGGGCATAGTAGGAATCTATGCAGTGGCCCATGGTAGGGTGTGACATGTCAGTTGGGGGTCTAAGCAGGGTGACCAACAACAATTGCACATACACTGTGAATGAACAAGTACATTGGGTAGGATGTACAAGAGCTCTCCTTCTGCCACATGATGGCACACTGGTCATGTGGGACAGGGCAAATTTGACCCTGGTATTATTAAAGCACTGCTCCATCACAGCCAAAACAAGTTGCTCTATAAGGCATACATTTAATGCCACACTGTCATGAAGTTCATCCTGAGATGGCATGACCTCATCATGCCTATGCTTCTGATTCTCATGAGACACATGGATGCAGTGTCCAACATGTTTATTTGGATGAGCAAATGCACACAACTCATTGTCATTACAGTGCTGTGACCGTGCAAATACCTCCAATAACAAGCATACACCTTTGATCACTCATCCATATATTTCTACCACCTGGGCATGTGCTGTCCTGTGGACATCAGTTGTCCATTGTAGATCTTCTTCATGACCACCATTGTCAGAGTCATTTGGGGACAGTTGCACAAGGTGTTCCGCTTAACCATTAGCGGATGCTGGATTTACTGTCCTCCCTTTTGGCAGAAATGTCTAAGGCTACATGTTTTCCATAATTAGGGCTGGACAAAAAAGGCCAGGTGCAATGTTTTGTATCTCATTGGCTGTGTCTCTTCTTTGTATCACACCACAGTGTCAGGATCAGTGGATGACATGGCCAACCAACAGTGAAATGGATGAGCTGCAAATGCAGAGACAAAAATACAAGCATACTTTAAATACGTACACCTAAAGGACATACTATTAAACAGTTTAAGCAAGCTACAACACTCTATTCAAAAACAATTGAATAATTTACATACCTGGTCATCATGACTGTGGATATGTACCATGTGATTCTTCTATAATATAGGACATATGAACATGATAACAGTAAAGGAATGATAGAAGTATATTAATATGATATATAGGTGGAGCACTTATGTAGCATGTCATCATCAGAGGAAATGACACTACTCTTAGTGGCTTGGCACACTATAGAAGACATAATGTGAAACTGCTGATAATGCGTGAGTCATATGACCACATTTGTATAATGTTACCTAACTGACTACCTGCCATATAGACTCCTCCAGTGTGCAAGACGTTAGACCTATATTTACCTGGTTGTTTTGACTTTGGCTGTGCAACATTTAATTGTCCTGTAATGTGGGACATATGGACACAATAGCAATATTGGAATGATAGAGGTGTATTAAATAAGAGATAGAAGAACACTTACCTGGCACGTCGTCAACAAAGGAGAGAACATGATTACAACTGGTGGGGAATGGTCTGGAAGACATAATGCAAAACTGCTGTAAAAGTGTGAGACATATAAGTATATTTGTATAATGTTACTTAACTGACAATGCACCATGTATATCCACTACAGTCTAAAGTAAGGAAATGCAATATGCATTGAGTTGTTGCAGCTGTGGCCTTGTAACATGTAATGATCCTGTAAAATACAACATGTGAACATGAAGGCAGCATAAGATAAGTAAAGCTCTAATACTTTGACACCTAGGGAAAATATACCTGGCTATGGTTATCAAAAGAAACATGATGACTCTGACTGGTGTGTGAAACCATAACCATGAAACACTTCTTAAGGTGCAATGCATATGACCCAAATGGAAGAATGTTCATCATTTGACTAACTGTTAGGTATACCTCACTTATCTATTGTATCCTAATTCAACATTTACTTAGTTGCTTTAGTAGACTTCTAGCATGTGATGGTCCTTTAACATTCATGTGAAGGTAGCATGTGAAAAATGTCTTCTTCTATGACAGCTAGAGAAACATACGCTTCACATATCATTATCCATGGAAACATGATGACTCCTGCTTGTTTTTGAAGTCTCGGAAGACAATCATTTAGCACATGTAAGGTGTGACAAATATGTCCCAGACAGGGGAATATATATTGGGTAACTATACACCACATATATCTCACCTAGTCTACCGTATCCTTTTAGTATTTGCTGCATGGGTTGGTCTTGAAATATGTGACATGTGAGCATGAAGGCAGCACAAAATGGATTAAACTGCAATGCTATGATAGCTAGGGGAATGTGTCTGGTATGACATCATCTACAGAGACATGATGATCATTACTGGTGTGTGAAGATGCAGAAGACATAAGTATGCAACGAATCTTAAGGTATGACACAGAAGACCGCTACAGTGTAAACTGTTAGGTAACTTAATGAATGAATTGCCATTGCGTCTAGGTAGGGTAACCTCAATGCCAACACCTGATATATACAGAGTCTGATAAAGGTGGTGGTGGAATGCCAGAAACAGCTGTTTTGCTGGTACTGGAACTTTGGACCCTTACCAGGCATTGTGCTGCAGAAACTACTGTCTGTTTATTTTAACTGTGGAGCTTTTCTTCCCGGGCCTCCGCTGAAAATGGAACTACATCCAGTTGGACACTCCTGGTCAACAAATGTAAATAAATTAATTAAATAAATACATAAATAAGTAAATAGTTCTCCTAGTGCAGTTGATGTTGACATTCCCTTGGAATCATGAAAGTGCCTTCTCACAGCATTCACTATGCTAGCAATATCATACCACATCCTGTCCCTCCGAACTGTATCCCCTGCCTTCCTCCTAAATTCTGCTATGCTCCAGTAGGTCATCAATAATGATCTCATTTTCACAGCAAACAAAGTTACTCTTTCTAGAATGTGATGGACTCATCCAGAGCACAGAAATATGTAAGTGTCAAGTATGAACACCATTTCCGGTACACTTCAATGCTTTATACACATTAGCCACAACCACTCCTTCTCCAAAGCAAATCACACATCACCACCTCACTATTCCAAGTACACCTCCCACAACTTCATCTTACGCTTTTCTTCGCTCTTTCCATATAGATAATCACTTCCCACCCTCCCCTCCATCATTTTCTCTAACTCCACCCACATTTACCCATTTCTCCCTTACACATACCACATCAATTCCTTACACATCCCCTGACAACATTCCTACAAATTCTCCCTTGAATATAAAAACTTCTTTCAACAACCATTAGTGAAACAACTCCCATCAACATAACTCTCCCTACTCTAATTTTATAACTGAACCCCAGACATTATGCTACAGCAAGGCATTACTATCCTTGAAATTCAATACTTGCACATACTACCACATATCATAAAGATCTGAGTAACCCAACAGCACACCATGCTACCACCACTACTACCCCTACTGCTTACAATTCCACCCATTTCAATTCTCTTCTATACCCATCCATCTTCAATATAACCACACCTCATTTTATCCCCTTCCATAGTCTACCAGAAAGAAACTCTTCTAAACCTTCCCTGAAGTTCAACAGGTACATGACCACATTAATACAACTCATTATCCTGGTAACATCTAAGCTATCCCTCAGCGGAGATATTCACCCTAATCCTGGTCCTCCATCTCCCACTCCTACCTCTCCAACCCATAGCCATAATACTTTATTATCCCCAAGAAAACCCACCGACCTTTTATTCTTAAACATCAATTTAAGAAGCATTATAATTAAAATTCATGAATTTCATGCCACCCTCTCTTACTATACCCAAGACATTGTAATCTTAACCGAAACTTAGCTAAAGCCCGACATCACAAATAATGAAATCTTACCTTCTGGTTTCAATATTCTACATAATGATAGAAAAAATGGAAAAGGTGGTGATGTTGCTATATTGTTCAGAAATTAGTTTAATGTTGAAACTCTTGAACTATCCACCCCTTCCCTTGACAAAGCTGAAATCATACTCACCAGATTTAAAATCAATGCCAGAAAATTTATTAACATAATCAGCTGCTACATCCCACCAAGCAACATACCTATACTAGAGAGTTTATTTTACTGGGCCACAAATTCCTTCTCACATGAAACAGTTTTTATGGGAGACTTTAACATAGACTGCTTAACTTGTTCCTCAAACAATCCCATCAACTACATAAATCTGCAGAGGTTTAATAAAATTATCTAGTCACTGGCTAGAATTGATAAATCCTCCAAGCAAGAATCAGTTCTAGATTGGATCCTCATAAATAGACCAGTCCTCTCCTATCAATCTGGTTGCCTACCAGACACCCTGACCGACCATCATCCTATCTTTATGCTAAAAACTCTGCACCTATCAAGCTAAACCAACTACTCGCCACCTGATAAGAAACAAAACAAACTTCAGCCCTACACAATTTATTACAACTTTAAAAACTTGTACAAGGGAACCACTTAAAACCCTCAATCATAATGATGATATCCCAATATTTTAAGTCTGTCTTCTTAAATATCCTGAACTAGCTAGAACAATAAGAGTGAAATCTAACTATGCACCCTGGCATACCAAAGAAATGTGGTTCTTAATGAAACTATGAGATAAAACATGGACTGATTGGCATAACACTGGGTCTCAAGGTCTGAAAACATTATACCTGGAACTAAAAAACGAAGTAAAAAAAAAAAAAAACCGGTCAAACTAGCTAAAGTCAGCTACTAACAGAACATGCAGAAAAAACATCTAAACATTCCCCAAACTTTCTGGTCTGCTATCAGCAACATTCTTTTACCTGGTAAACCGAGTACACCTCCCCCAACTACAACAAACACTAATGAAAACATAGCTACACAGTTCAATAATTATTTCACTGAATCATTTCTTGCCTTAACCAAACCTCATCCTTTTTCCATCCTCACTACATTATGTACTACAAATAATAACCACAAGTCCTTCCCTCTGCAACCCATACCTATGGACACAATTAAAAAAACTATTAAAAAAATTAAAACCACAAATTTGGCAGCAAATAAACTACCAGCAGACTTTCTGAAACTTGATGCAGAGGCCATAGCAATCCTGTAACCATTCTTATTAACCAATCTATAGCCGAATATCTAGTACCTGATATCTAGGAAATTTGTTATATAATCACTCTCCACAAAGGTGGTGCCTCAAAAGAACTTTCAAACTATTGCTCCATTGCTATGTTCTGCCCACTTTGCAAAATTCATGAAAGGTGTATACAGAGACAAACCATGGACCACCTAAATACCCACAACCTACTTACTAACACACAACATGGTTTTCAACTCTCTCATAGCACTACTGCTGCCCTCTTCTCATTCACAGAAACTGTAAATAAACATAGAAACAATGGTAAATTTGTATTGGCACTCTTTCTAGACATCTCTAAGGCATTTGATATAGTAACACATAATAAACATATCAATGTCCTTTCTGACGTTAATCTCTCTGAATCTACTATTACTTTGTTCCAAAGTTATCTATCAGGTTGACAACAGGCAGTTCAGTGGCACACTGACATTTCCCCACTACATTCAGTACCACTAGGCATTTCCCAAGGCTCCATCCTGGGGCCACTACTGTTCACTATTTTTACCAATAAACTCCATACCTCTACACCTCATGCTGCAGGCATACAATACACAAATGACTCCATTTTAATACATGCTGTAGCTTCCATCCAAGAACTACGTACACTTACACAAGCATCCTTTATATCTGTTGAATCCTGGTTATCTGACTATCAGCTAATTCTGAACCCACAAAAACAAAACTATTACTATTCAGCCCAACTAGATACATTCCACCTTCACTTTCTTTCAACATGTTATCCAAAAATAACACCATTATCTCACCTGTAACCCACACCAAGCTACTAGGAATAGAAATAGACTGTAACTTGAGACATGACATTCACATCACCCAAACCATAAAAAAGTTCACAAAAAACTAGGCGTACTATATAGGAACAAACCCTTTCTGACAAAAATGACCATAGAAACTATAGCACGCACACTCCTACTCTCTGCACACACATATGCCTCTCCAATTCTTACTAACCTAAAAAAACAGACATCACAAAACTAGAAGCATGCTACAATAAAATTGCCAGGTTTGCAACCTACTTTCTCTATGAGTCTCATCATTGTATAGCTCTAAAACAACTACAATGGCTAGAATTTCCTCATCTCCTCCTGTATAACCAACTAACACTATCCCATAAGATTCTATATCACCCAGATAAGGCCCCTGCCCTAAGTACTTTATTTCAGCCCTACACCATTGACAGAACACTACATTCCAATAACAAACATCTTTTAGAAGTCTATGAGGCAAATAACTCTGCAGGGGAGTCCCTGTACTCTACCTATATAGCTAGAAGATAGAATTGCCTACCCTCCATCCTAGCTAACAAAAAGTCTATAACAGAATTTAAAAGAACACTAAAAGCTCACCTTGCGCCACTTCAGGATAATATTTGTCTTAAGAATGCAAATTCTATTTTCTATCCTCCTTAGCTTTTTTTAGCAGTGTTAACCACATATGTTAGTGTATACCATGACTTATGACAAACTATTATTAACATATTTTAAACTAACTTTGTATTCTTGTCTTTGCTATATAATACAACTCTGTAATAATATTTTGTGTCTTTCCGTATGTGTATTCTCTGTCTTTGTTAACTACTATAGTTATTAATTGTGGAAAATTTCTCTCCTGGCATCTGCTGAAAAAGGCTTTTTGTCCAGATAGACTTTCCTTGTAAATAAATAAATAAAATTATTTGTAGGATAAAGTAATTTAGACATGACTAGGATGTGCATTGTAATGTCATTTGATGGTAGAATACTTTGTGTAACCTTTGTGTGTGTGTGCGCGTGTGTGTGTGTGTGTGTGTGTGTGTGTGTGTATGTACTTAACAGAGTGGATACTGCAGTGTAGCAATATGGATGCTAAGTTCTGACACTTGAAACCATATCACATGAAAACATTACTCAGAGACATACACACATAGGTTCATAGGTTCATAGGTTCATACTAGGCTATCTGCCCTAGGGCATTTATAAGCCTAGCCAGAGTGTGTTTGGCTTTTACCACCCATTTTAAATTAATTTTGCTATGCCCTTTTTCGAGGTTAGTATACTGTGCCTCTGTCTAACAGTGACACAGAAGTGATACCCAGGGTAAACCTACGATCTCTCATCCACTCATTAAGATTCCTCTTGAAGAGAGTCAATGAGGGACTCTGCCTAACCTGGACTGGGATTTTATTCCAGAGTGAAGGGAGCCTCTGGGTTATGAATCTGTCCCTCCAGCATGTCCTATTTATTTCAGTGCTGAGGTTCAAGTCTCTCGAGCGCGTAGCTCGATGGGATTTGGATTTTCTGAAGTGCAGCATGTCCATTAATTCTGGGTTGGACATGGCTTTATATGTCAGGCACAGATCGCCTCTGAGCAGGCGGTATGCCACTGAGTAGAGCTGGAGTTTCTTTAACCGGGCAGCATATGGCATCTGTTTGAGCCCTATGATCCTCTTGGTGAGGTACTTTTGGGGTCTTTCCAGTTGCTGCAGGTGTCTGGTAAAGTACATCCCGAAAGGGGCATTGTACTCAATTATGGGCCTGATGAAGGATGAGTAAAGAGGCACAATGACCTCCCCTGATCTAGATGTGAATCCCTTCATGATTAGGTGGGCTATATAAAATGTTTTTCTAACCACTTTGGCCATGTGGTTGTCAAATGAGAGATTGCTATCAACTTGGGTCCCCAGGTCCTTAATTACTTCTTCTGTACTTAATGGATTACCACCTATGTGGTAATTTGTGGGCACTTTGTTTTTGCCAATGGGATGACTATACACTTTTTGGTGTTTAGCTTGAGGCCATGGCTCTGGCACCAGTTGTCTGTTTCTATGAGGCCCTTTTGGAGGATGCTTGTGTCGGCTGGAGAGTCGATTATGGCACCCAGTTTGCAGTCATCTGTGAACTTAGTCAGCCACAGTCCTTCTGTGTTGGCCTGTACCTCAGAGAAATATATACCAAACAAGAGAGGTCACAGGACTGAGCCTTGTGGGACACCACTTGTAACTGGTTTGGAGTCTGACATGGCTCCAGCAATTCTAACCATGTGGGTTCTGTCCTTGAGCCAGTTTGCAACCCATCTAGTGACATAGGGGTTTATATTTAAGCTGGTGAGCTTATCTATAATGCCCGAGTGGGGTATTGTATCGAAGGCTTTTGCGAGGTCCAGGTAGGCTGTGTGGACAACCTTCCCTTCGTCAATGGCCTTGGTGACTGTTTCAAAGAAATCAACCAGGTTTAAGAGGCAGGATCTGCCCTTAACAAAGCCGAACTGGGTAGGATCCAGTGTCTGTAGATCCCCAATATCTTTATTTATGAGGTCCATGATGATCCTTTCCATAGCTTTGCAGACCAAGCTAGTCAGGCTTATGGGGCGATAGTTTCCAGGATCCGTTGAGGCACCACCTTTGTGGAGAGGGACCACTGTTGCTGTACACCACTCTTTGGGTACATATCCTGTAGTAAGGTTGAGATTGAACAGTAGTTTTATGTTTGGGTTTAGCTCTTCTTGGAGTTCATGTAGGACACAGCCCGGGACACCGTCTGGTCCCATTGATGCTGTGTTTTTTGCTTTGGAGAGGGCAGCTCTTACCTGAGCATCTGAGATGTCAGGGGGGTAGCACTCTGCTGGGATAAATATTTGCCCTTTTGGTGGGGGGGGGGGAGTTTGCGCTGAACCTGTCAGCTAGGATGTTGGCAATGTCTGTGGATTCGGTGTATTTTTTGTCATTTTGGACTAATTCTGAGGATATCTAGGAATTCCCACCCAGGTTCCTAACATACCTAAAGAAAGCCTTGTGATTATCCTTAGTGTCCTGTGCAATTTTTCTCTCAAAGCTGGCCTTAGACGATTTTATGAGTGCCCGTAGAATTTTGCTAATACTGATCAGAGATGCCTTCCCTTTTTGGGATTTTGCTCTATCATGTAGTAGCTTCCTCCTTCTATTGTATAGTTTGTTTATGGCTGGGGTCCATCAGACAGGACGTCTGCCTTTGGAGGATTGGGTCTTGGTTTTATTTGGGATTGCATGATCCATGCATTCCTGAAGGTGTTCATAGAATGCGTTTATAAAGGATTCTGCTGTCTGGGCCGTATTTTCCACAGGCCCGGGGGCTTTGAAGGATTCCACCTCGGTTTTGAGGAGTGTGAAATTTGCTTTAGAGAAGTTTTTCACTGTGGTTTTCAGGGCAGGGGGTGGAGTCGGGATGTGAATATTCAGTGAGATTAGTTTATGGTCTGATCTTACCAGTGAGGGATATACTTCTGGTCTGGAGCATAGAGTCCCCATGTTGGTGATGATCAGGTCCAGTATGTTTTCCCCTCTTGTGGGAGTGGTAACAAGTTGTTCCATAGCATTTGAGTTTATAAATTCTAGGAACCTTTGGGCTAGGGTGTTGGAGCTAGAGTAATGCTCCCAGTCTATGTTTGGGTAGTTGAAGTCACCCAATATAATGGTGTTTGGAGAGACCTTCATATTTTCCAGTGTTCTCAGGAAGGCTGAGTGGGGTTCCTGGGTTTGGGAGGGTGGTCTGTAGCAGGCTATAAACTGGAAGGCAGTTTTACCCACTGTTAGTTGCACATGGATAGTCTCTGATGCTTCGTGCTGTGCCACCAACCTGGAGGTGTGGGTATCTTTGATGAATATTGATACTCCCCCTCCTTTTGTGGTTCGGTCCAAGTTTTGGGGCCGAAACGCATGGTATGAGGTATAACCTGGTAGTGCTGGGGTGCTCTCGGGAGCCTTGAACCAGGTTTCTGTTACTGCACAGATATCGATGTTCTCCATGCTAGGAAGAGTTTCGAGTGCATGCATCTTGAGGTTTAGACTTCTGGCATTGAGTAGCATTACTCTTAGTTTCTTGTCCCTTGTGATACCTATGGAGGTGGGTTTGTCTTTTGAGACTTGCCTAAAAAAGGCACTATGGGGGTAGCAAGAGCCTTTGCCAATATCCAAAAGCCCAGGGGTGACAGGTGCAAGCCATCCCTAGCAAAGCATCATGGCTTGTCAAGCATATCATCCCAGGCTGACAAGCATTGGATCCCCTTTGAATGACACCAATACTTAAGCCAATTGTTGAAATTGATCATCTTGTCTTCATATTGTGGCATCATTCTTGGTGAGAATAAGATGCTACTCAAGGTCAGGGTCATACCGGCCTGGGCTACATGCTCAGAGAGCTCCTCTATATCTCTTTTCATGTAGTCCAGGGAGGTACATCTCAGGTTATTCACGCCAGCATGGGCAATGACTGAGTCATATTTGTACTTGCCTTGGAGTGACCTGAGTGCTTGTGTTATGTGGCGGATCGTTGAACATGAGTAATATGTGATCAAACATGTAGATGTGGGTTTCAAACTGCAAGCTGTGGAAACCTATACCATCGATGTCTGTCAATTAAACCACTGCACAAACGTCATTGGTATGTCGAGTCATTTCCAGAAGAATGTATATAGGCTACCTTATCTTTGACAGCAATAAATGAATTGGCTCATATAACAGTCACCAATAGAACTGAAAGGCTTAGCACTCAATACAATACAATATATTAGGAGTACAAAAATATGCAATCTCAAGATTTCTCAACATTTCTGCATACAGAAATAATCCACATATATTGTCCATATAAGTGAAAAGCATCTGTATATTGGCAGGATGACACTGAAGAAATATGTTGGAGTATTGACATGGTTTTAAAGTAAATCAGTAATATGGTGCAGTGGAGTGAAGTTTATTACTTCTTTTAGTGCTCGTGTATATCTGTATCTATCTGTCTGCCTTTCTCTCTCTCTAGATATATATATATATATATATATATATATATATATATATAGAGAGAGAGAGAGAGAGAAAGAGAGAGAGATAGACACACACACACATACACACACATATAATATATATGCACATAGATACAGAGACGTATGAACGAGTCCATGAGAGCACAAAAAGTGCAACTACATTTTTGTTTCATGAATCAAATTTAGATATGTGGGGTACTTACTGAAACAACTAACCAATAAATCTGCATGCTGAAACCATAAGCATAAACACAGGCAAAATAGAATAAAACAATATGAATAATATACCACAGTAAACACATTTGTTCCCTTGTAACATGTGAACATCATCAAATTTATGAATGAAAACACACTGTTACTTAAATACTAAAATATATTGACATCATCTTTAAATGTTCTAAGTATCTTTACAGTGCTACCTTCTATTCAACCAACATTTTTGAATCCTGCTGTTTTCTGGATAGGTTTTGATTTTGAAAAACAGGTAATTTTCAAATTTTCATTTAATTTTATTTTGTATAAAAGGCTTTAAACCTAAATTGTCATACTAGTTCTTTATGCAACTGGGTTAAATAAAAAGATCATTGATTGAATAGAAAGTAACATCGTAAATATGACTGGAAGAAAAAAAAACTGTGATGTCAGACAATCCCCCGGATTCTCTTTACCTTGCACAGCGTGCAAGATTGGTGCAGGAGCTCTAGCAGGCAATATGTCTGCCGTGATATCCAGCAACAGCCTGCAGGGGTGTGCACGGGCACTCCTGCACTAATCTGGCATGGACTAAGCCCCTGTATGCAAATTACCCCATTTGCAGGAGAAATCTATGCAAATGCGGTGATTTTGCAATTCAGGAACCTTGCAACTGGCTGTGCAGGAATAGTGCAATCTGCAGAAATGTACTTGATTAGTAACCGAGTACATTTCTGCAAAATCCAAAACGGAGCTGTGACAGCTCCAAAAAAAGGCTGCATATCATGTAGTAAGCATGACAATGTCCAAGTATAAGGCCACTGACATTGCAAACAATGAAAAAAATGCAAAAATCAACTTTTATTGTTTTAGCTGACCTCGGCTGTTTAAGCGTAGGGCAGCGGCTCACAAATGGGTTTGGGGGAAAATAACAAAATAAACCTAAAGTAAGCATTCTAACTAAAATCAGTATTCTGCCATGCAAGTCAATGGCAGCAGAAGAAAACATGGCCAGTGAGTAGTTGTTGCTAAGGGGGGAGGCTCAGTGTGAGATGTGTAACTTATGCATTAGCAGGCAATCCTATGCAAATAAGGGGAATGATAGTGAAGCCCAGTTTTCCCCAGCATGTGCATCAGGTCCCAACAGTTCAAGAGTAGGAATAGCTTGGTGCAAGCTTAAGAGTTAGGTGACATCATGAGGGTGTGTGTCAGGCATACTGTAAGCGGATTGGAGCCCTATGGCTCAGGTGTGCTCCTAGCCTTAGCACAGCTAAGCTAGGGGGTGTGTCTGAATCTGCCTAGCACTCTTTACATTGCCTAAGCGGGTGTGCATGCTGCTCACTGGGTTTTAAAGGAAGAAAAAGAAAGTTAAACCAGGAAATGGCAGCCCTGTGTACATTTGAGCACTCTGTTTGTAGGAAGGTAATCAAGAAGAACTAGCATAGCTGTCAGGTGAAATGTATCAGAAGCAGCCAATCACACAGGCAGCACAACAGCCCAGCCCATAACACTACTATATACTATGCAAACAACTTCACCTCTGGTTTTTACCATACTCTACACCACCGGTGTATACAAGTGGGGAACTTTTAACAAATAAACCTAGAAAATGAAAGGGGCTGCAGCAGGCAACATAGAACAACATGTGCAAGAGGCTGAGGGTGGTGAGGATGTGAATGCTGCCAATCAACCCACAGTGAGGAGACGGATAAGACTGTACAGACCTAGGGTAACCTACCAGGGGCTACATGAGCTAAAGATAGTGAAGCGCTATAGGGTGGACAGAGACCTTCTACAGCAAATTGTTGAGCTGTGCCAGCCACACCTGACACACCAAACTGACCGAGGGGAACCCATCCCAGTGGATACCAAGGTATGTGTAGGCCTAGGAATACTAGCCACAGGTACCTCCTAAAGCTCAACTGGGGATGTCATGGGGATCTCACAGGCATCAGCATCCAGAATATTCCACCTGTTCCTGGATGCCATCTTAGCACATGCCAATGAGCACATATATTTCCCCAACACCTGTGAGGTGTTGGCCAGCAATATGCATATCTTCCACCAAATAGCAGAATACCCTAAGGTAGTGGGTGCTATAGACTGCACGCACATGTGCTTCAAAGCACCACCTGGTGATCAGGGTAGGGCCTACATCAATGGCAGGGGCATTCCCTCCATCAACTGTCAGGTTGTCTGTGATGCCCAGGGCATTATAATGAATGTGTGTGCTGGCTGCCTGGAAGCTATCACGATTTCGACATATGGTATCTGATGCGGGTCTATATCACTTCGACGAAATGGCAGAAGTTCAAACACCATATGTTCGAACTTCTAATCTAGAAGTGCAAAACTATCAAAGGCTTAAAACAGTGATTTTTTTTACCAGGGAAAAAATTGCTGTTCCAAGAAACACACATACAACACAAGCACACCAAAAAACAGCAATCCACACACATACACTTAAAATCCTAACCTTACACTAAACTGTATATAGACTACTATCTATCCATTTACCTTAACCCAAACTGTAACCCTAAGGTCCGTCACTATCGCACACTCACCTGACCTGCACCCTAACCCTAAAGTCTGTCACTATCGCATGCCCACCTCACCAGCGCCCTAACCCTAACTCACCTAACCCGCGCCCTAACCCTAACGTCCGCACAATCGCACACTTACCTGAACCCGACCCGTAACTTTTCACCACAGTGCTAAAAATAACAAAGCCACAGAAACAGCCAACCAAATTCTTTCCCTAGGAAAAAATTTGGTGCTCTGGAGCTTTGCTATTTTCAGCGTTTGCTCTTTTGTGTTCGATATTAGAACATTCAATGTTTTTAAACTTTGATGTTCTAATATAGACCCTCTGATGCAGCTGTACCAGAGATATGCCAATGAGGACATCCCCTATGGTCACCTAGTGGGGGATGCTGTTTACACACTGGAACCATGGCTGATGACACCTATCAGAAATGCACACACACCTGAACAAGAATGCCATAATGAGGCACACGCACAGACCAGACTTATAATAGAGCATGTGTTTGGGATACTCAGGTCATGGTTCCGGTGTCTGGACACATCCGGTGAAGCCTTGCAGTGCTCACCAGCTACATGTCCCCAAATTGTTATGGTATGTGCCATGCTACACAATATGATCCTGCAGAAACAGCTGCAGCAGCAACAGCATGGGGCAGGGCCACACAGCCCCCACCAATGCCAAGGCTTGCACAGGCACAGAGTGACTCAAAGGATGAGCAAACTGCGCCTGCCCCAGTAGGCAGATGGGGGCATGCCCAGTATGCCAAGGCTGTGGCAAAGAGACAATGCATAGCACATACACTGATACATTAGGAACCCAGGGAATAACACCTCTCTCTGACACGCATATACAGTAAAAGGGATGCCAAACATGACACTACCTGTGCTCAACCATGTATAGGGAGTGTACTATGTGCATCTGAGATAGGCAGCCCTCCAGCACCATCCACAATTCTGGCACGCCCTCAAGGTAAGTCAATCAACCTACCAATAGCCAAATGGAGTAGAATGTGTCGTTACCTGTATCTATGGTATGGATGTGAGCATGCAAGGGAATTGGGTGGCTGAATATTATGGTGGCAGAAAGTAGACACCCATAGTGGCACCATGAAATCAGTAACACATGCTGGAGTCACTATAGTAGCCAATACTACACGGGTGACAAAACCCACTGCAGGAAATGTGCTGGGCGACATGTGTGTCCATATGACTCACACATACCAGTCAGGGTGGTTCACATATCCAACAACAGTCTCATCCAGCAGGACAGGTGAAGGCAAACCCAAACAGAGCCTGTGCTATGGCCCCTGAATGATGGCTATGGTTAACCTCCCCCCAGGCCTATACAGACAGACTACAGCAGGTCAGGCAGTGGGATGTGAGTTCTGAAGGGTAGAAAGTCAGACACTAATATGTAGGGCAACCAAAGCTACATTCTGTAGTACACTGGTATGCCTCTAGTCAGCATGATAGGTAAGAATACAGAATGAACTGGGGTACCTGACATACCAGTACAGTCATAGCAAATGTGTACAAGTGTCAGGTGTGCCCCCCATCCTACATAGTAATGTAATAACAGTCAGGTGTGCCCCCCCCCAATCCTGTGTAGAAATGTAGAAATAGACAGGTGTCCCCCCACCCTACACAGTAAGGTAACAACCATCAGGTGTGCCCCCCAATCCTGTGTAGAAATGTAGAAATATTCAGATGAACCCCCCATCCTATGCAGAAATGTAGTAACAGTCAATGCCAAATGCTTGATGGGTACCCTGCAGAAACAACATACTACCTGTTGGCATACAACACAGAGGTCAGCACTGCAGTACAAACTACCTGGACTTGATCCACACATTAAATACAGGTTGGGATATTGGGCATGCTCACACACTTAGAGAAATGAAGGCAATGTCAGTCAACAACATACTGAAAAGTTAAAGACATGAAGGCCATGTCTGCAAACACCAGTGGACCAGACATATCTGGCAGTCACAGTTGTGTTGTCAATATGCACCACTTATGGCTTGCACACACAGTGGATAGGACTACAGACATATATGTAAGGACGACACATTATAATAAGACAAAGGTAAATGTACATAGATGTATGGAAGAGGGTGACTGTGACAAGGAGCCATCCAGGCCTGTCCCACCCAGCACACAGCCAAAGGGCCCCAACCACATGAGATTCAGATGTCACTCACTGCAGATACTAGCCACCAGTATCTGCCAGCATTACAGACTATGTGGTGCATTTGCTAGCTGTGCAACATGACTGTACAAGGAAATAGTCTAGTAGCTGTATACACGTACCTGTGAAATATGACCCTGTGTGTGCCCGAATGTGGCATGTCATTCTCCAGATGAATGGGTTATGGCCCATTCACACACACTGCCCTCCCCATAGCCCTACAATGACAAGCCTGCTGAGGTCATCCACTGTGAAATACACCTTTGGGAGAGTTGTATCCTAGTAATCTCTGTGGCACGTCACATAACTGCTTACTGCGGTAGTGTGATAAACTAGTTAGGTAGGAGTTCAAATTCCAGACATGGAAACTGTGTGTGTGTGTCTGTCTGTCTCTGTCTGTGTAGAGAGCAATTCTTTTTAGAGTAGTCACACTCCCTACAATTGAAATGCTCTACTTTGGTAAGGCTGCTGATATCATCCACCTAGAAATACATCTCTGGGAAGATTGCAGCCTAGTAATCTCTGTAGCATGTGCTATAACTGCGTACTGTTGTAGTATGAAAAAATAGTTAGGTAGGAGTTCTAATCTCAGCCTTGGTGACTGTGTGTCTGTCTGTGTAGAGCATAATGCTTTTTAGGGTAATCACACTCCCTACAATTGAAATGCTCTACTTTGGTAAGGCTGCTGATGTCATCAACCTAGAAATACATCTCTGGGAAGGTTATAGTCCAGTAATTTCTGTAGCGCATCCTATAACTGTGTACTGCTGTAGTATGATAAATTAGTTAAGTAGGAGTTCTAATTCCAGAC
The DNA here is from genome assembly GCF_019279795.1 of Protopterus annectens. Classification (NCBI taxonomy): domain Eukaryota; kingdom Metazoa; phylum Chordata; order Ceratodontiformes; family Protopteridae; genus Protopterus; species Protopterus annectens. Next base: position 1,908,199,738 of record NC_056739.1, on the reverse strand, counting down.
TTGGCAAGTGTGTTTTTGTCTGTGTAGAGAGCAATGCTTTTTAGGGTAGTCACACTCCATACAATTCAAATGCCCTACTTTGCCAATCCTGCTGATGTCATCCAATGTGAAATACACCTTTGGGGAAGGAGCTCTCCAGTTATCCCCATGGTGCATCCTATAAAAGCTCCATGCTGTAGTATGATATAGACATCTGTTAGGGGTTCTATACCCACACATGTTGGTTGTTGATGTTTTGTTTGTGTGTCACTGTCTGTGTAGGGAGCAATGCATTTTAGCCTAGCCACACTCACTACAATTCAAATGCCCTACTTTGCCAATCCTCCTGATGTCATCCAATGTGATATACACCTTTGGGGAAGGAGTTCTCCAGTAATCCCTGTGGTGCATCATATAATCGCTCTATGCTGTAGTGTGATATAGTCCTCTTTTAGGGGTTCTATACCCACACATGTTGGTTGTGGATGTTTTGTGCGCATTTCTCTGTCTGTGTAGGGAGCAATCAATTTTAGCCTAGCCACACTCACTACAATTCGAATATCCTACTTTGGCAATCATGCTGATGTCATCCAATGTAATATGCACCTTTGGGCAAGGAGTACTCCAGTAATCTCCATGCTGTAGTCTAATAAACTAGTTTGGTAGGGGTTCTAATCCCAGACATGACAGGTGTGTGTGTGTGTGTGTGTGTGTGTGTGTGTGTGTGTGTGTGTGTGTGTGTGTGTGTGTGTGTGTGTGTGTGTGTGTGTGTGTGTGTGTGTGTGTGTGTGTGTGTGTGTGTGTGTGTGTGCGTGTGTGTAAAAATTTCTTATATGGTGACCCTAGGGTATATCATAATGTCTATCGTACAGGGATGACAGATGTGTAATAGCCGAGAGGCTGGGGTTCAAATCCATACCCATACATGTGACATCAAATCCATGCAATTACAGTTAGCAACCCCAGTATTACCCAGAGCACACTTTCAACCAATGTCTCATACCACACACTTGTCTTGGCAACAGCCAATATGTGGGTAGTACACTGCATATTGGCCACTGATAGTGCCCTACTATGGAGTGATTGCAGTGGGCTACAGAGGGCATGGCACCCTGTCCATCTGTCCAATAGGCATGTACATGCAAATAGTGCACCTTCCCTATGTTCCCCACTGGACACCTGCAACAACTGTGGTGCCATCAAATGTGACCCACAAAGGACATACCATGCCTGAAAACATGCCCTGTATGGACAGATACCACTGAGACCAGGGAATGCCATTAGCATGTTATCAGTGTAGGTGCAGGGTAAACCTGCTGTCCATTACCAGTTCCTGCCACAGGTTGCCAAGACTGGCTCATCCGATGATAATCTGTGTACACAATATGGGCCAGACAGCCCAGGTACAGTTCCACATGTCATTGTACATGCATGTGGGAGGTGTGCACATCCCAGACACCGTCCAAGTCATGGACTAAGGAACACATATATGACAAGCGATGCACAGCATTGGCCACATGCAATAGGCACCCAGGTGACTGGATGGTGGATACAATACCCACCTGTGTGGGCAAATAGAGAAACTACAGCCCTGAGCCACAATGCAGACCATTGTCATGTGGCCTGAAGCCAAGGTATACCCATCACCTAGCCTTGTATAGCCATCTGGCACAGTCGACCACCACACACTCATGCAGAAATGCACCCATGCATGTCAGTACTGGCACCCTGTGTGTTTGTGTGTGTGTTGTATGATGCATATTATCGCATTCACACTCACTATAACCCCCATTGGCATACTGAAGCATGCTGTCTGATGCCAGACACCTCCCCATACCCTTTGCACATATAACCTCTGTATGACCGGTGTGGTTCATGTGATACCAGCACAGTAATGTGTTGTGGCAATCTCACTAGTGATGAGTTGTATTCCTGACCTTGCCAAGTGTGTCAATGTGTGTGCATCCCTGTGAGTGTGTGGCAGTGTTAATGCTGGCACCTGTTCATGTGGATAGGCATGTATACTACACCTACCTTATAGCTACCATATGCCTGTTGCAGATGTCACTCACCATCACGTATATGTTCTGAGGGCTCCACAACAGGTAACCTATGTGGTGCATCCAATAACTGCATAGAACTGTGATAGCACTACATAGTCATCAGGGGTTTGATACCCTGTGCTGGTAGGTGTGTGACACAAGCATGCTTAAGTTTTACTCTCCCACCCCTCCCTGACTTGTCTTTGCCTCTGTCTGCCTCTCTCACTCCCTCACTGGTGGATGTGAAGACCTACACCTGCTTTGCTTAGGCAGCAGCATGTGTATTTTAAGTGATGCTCGTGATCAGCTGATGGCCTCTGCATGAATTGCAGCCCACATCTGCCTGATTCCATGTAGAACAGCTGTGGTAACATTCCCATAGCCAATTGCATGGAAACACACTCCAATATCTAAGAACATCATGTTGGTGTTGGGCCTTTTCATTCACTGTGAGCAGGAACTCGATCTGTTGCTTGGCAAACAGCGTCTCAGATGGATTGGGGATTTACCTCTGACAACATACACTGTGGAAACAGGCCAACACACAGGATGGGGATGTGCCTGACCTGACTACAGACTGTAAGTGCTGTTATACTGCATTCTGAGTAATGTTGGTTTAACAGGGTGTGTGTGGATATAGCTGTCTGCCATGTCAGTTCTACGTTAATGAGGACTCCCCATCTCTAGGGTCATCTGCAGACTGGGCAGTGTGTGGTGCCTCTGGTTTCATGTGTTACCCACAGAGCATTTATCTGTGAACTGTAGAAGGTAGTGTGAGGATTGCAGGCTGTAGATGGTGAAAGCTCTGACTGTTACTGACTTCATATCCCTCATAGGACATATGTTGCTACAAACCCTGTTACAACAGTAAATGTGTAAGGTTATCACAGCAACATGTCACTATCGGCCCTGTGTATGTGCTTCCAGCCACAACTCTGTCAACCTTTGTACATATGTCATGCATTAAGAGGTGTATATGTGCTGTACACCATAATTAGTGTCATCATATCTGATAACAAGCCAGTGAGATATCAGAGTGCTACACATGTTATGTACAGTAGGGGTTATATTTGATGACATAACCTGGACATTCTGTAGTTGTTTCTACAGTACTGAGGTCTGTGTACTTATGGTGAATGTCGACCATGTGTGTGTATTGTTAATATGTACTTTGGCCTGTGTACAGACTGCGGTAGATGGCATCATTCTAGGTCCTGTCCTATCTGATGTTACATGCTGCTCCACTGTATGTTACCATATTGGCTTACATGTTTGTAGGGCCATACACACACATGTCCCATACCACAGACAGGCATCAGACCACACTGTGTAGTGGCCTAGTATATGTAGGGTTAGTGTGTGAGTGGCACATATGAGGATGGTGTTGAACAGATAGTCCATATACTGTAATATTATGCTAGCTTACCATATGTGGCTGTGGCAGTGTTCATATTGGTTGTGGTTATGGACTCTCACACAGGTGTAGCTTACCCTGTGCTGTGACATGCCTGTAGAGCCTACTATATATGCAGGTACATGTGCATTCCCCCATAGGAGATGTAGGCCAGTGTTGAGCCAATCTGCCTGTAGCCTGCACATTGCTTTGTTACATGCCTAGCAGCTTAGTGTACTTACCCAGTGAGATGTCATGTCCAGATACTTGCCAGATGTACTGCTGCCGGGCCTCCCTTAACAGTCATGTATATCAGACATAGCAGTGTGATGTTGTACAGATGTATGTCAATATCTAGTAGGTAGTATCTGGCCATGGCACCTCTGTACCAGCAGTTATTATGTGTCAGGACAGACAGGGGTGCATGAATGCATAACCTATGGGGGCAAATGTATACCAGTTGTTTTGCGTTATACATCCATATTGTCAGGCTTGGTCCACATGTTCTGCACTAAGGGGTTCTGTGTATACCTCTGGACTGTACAGAGTGTGTCAGACTGTCCACATATATTGGCCAGTATCTCTGCTGTAATACACAGGACCATTACGTGCTTGCAGCAGTACTGTACTATGCTGTCCTTAGGATGTCTGTCAGTAGCCATTGGTGCTCATGTGAAAAGCAGATGTGACCTCCGACACACACCATGTCTGCGACGACAATCCCTATTACAGTAGCAATAGTCTACTAATATATCTGCTATACATACCTGACATCCCCTTGCCATACGAAGTTGGGACTATAGGGTCTGAGGTAGGGCTACACTCCATGTTCAGGACATATGGTGAAAATATATGTACATATGATTATACGAATATCTATATAGATAATTACACATGTACATATCGACATATATAGATGGGCATGTATATGTACATAGATATGCATATACATACCCAGATATATACATATACAGAGCATTATATGTCTACACATATACAGATAGTGATACATATGCACATATATGTATACCATGCTGCCATTCCTGCCAGCAGTCCACTGATGTTGTATCCCCTACACATACAGTGGGGCTGGGGCCATAGATGTGTGGGCCTCACCTACAAAATACATGTGTGCCCATATGCACCTCAGAAGCCAGTGTATGTAACAGTGCTATATGGCCCTATATTATTGAGTCTAGGGGGGATGCACCATACATAACCTAGGTTGTTACAAAATGTGGAGGTATCAGGGGTGAGCTGCTTTAAAGTGTCTGGATGTACAGTACCGTACATTTCACCTATCTTGACATTACTTACATAAAGTGGGTTACTACAGGCCTACTGCCTCCTGGCATACAGACTGTATTGTTTGTCAGTGTGCCTGTGATGGTGTCAGTTATGCCTTGTTATGTAACAGTTACATCCCATTTGGTCAACTGAAGCCTTTACCACCTAGTGATTGTGTACAGAGTGTTGATAGAGGCTGCTGAACTATACATCTGCATTACTTACTGTTGATTGTGTGGCATCCTGTGGCCCAGTCTGTCTTTACTATTGTACGATTTGAAGGGCTTGGCCTAGACAGCAACAGTTGTGGACCTTTCCAGACTACTGTATTAGTATAACTGTTTCACAGTTGCATTATTCTGTTTATATGGATGTCAGTGTCTGAACAGCTATATGACATGGCATATAAATCTATGATAGTACACAAATAAAGGTTTTCCATTTCTGCAAACTTGTGTGTGGTGTTTTATCCTATGATCTCTCTGTGGGTGTATATTGCAGGCAATGAATGTCATTTGTATGGGTGGCTCATCCAGTGTCCAGTTGTTAGGGTGTTAACTGTAGGCATAGTGGCTGTTCCATATTGTGTGCACCTACTACGTATCTTACTGCACATATTTCTGCATGTGTATGTGTAGTTACATGTATATCTACATATATATATATATATATATATATATATATATATATATATATGTGTGTATGTGTGTGTGTGTGTGTGTGTGTAGATATATATATATATATATATATATATATATATATATATATATATATATATATATATATATATCTGAATCTGCATATATGTGTCTGTATATATGTATCCTGGGGGTGTTGATAGCTTCCACATTTTACATTTCCTATGGAAGCCAGACTGTACTGCATGATATGTTACCAATGCCAGCCTGACATCATACAGGTGGGATGTAGTACTGTTAACATCTTGTGCCCATGTCATGTCAGGACCTGGTTATGGGATCTGCAACACCTGGTAGTGTATTGCAGGGCGGACGTGTTTGGCTGTGGGGGGGGGGGGGTTGGTATACCTATTTGTACAAAACATATATTGTTTGGGGCCTCTCAACCCCATTAACGGTGCATGTGTGGACATATATGATTTAGTTAATCTCCCATTGATATCTACACATGTATGTTCATATATACCTATATGGATATATACATATATCTGCTTATATATATATATAACTATGTCTGTATATACCTACATAGATATATATCTGCTTACATATATGTAACTTGTGTATATGTAGACATATAGGTGTAGACATATATATGTGTTGATGTAGGCATTTGCATGTATATATGTTCATATATGTTTATACATATATATATATATATATATATATATATATATATATATATATATATATATATATATATATATATATATACAGATATCGATATGTTGTATCTGTTTAGATATTAATAAATTTACACACACACATACATCTAAATGTTGGAATACGTTCTCTGTACTGTTTAATGACTGGGCTGGATGATATGTTCTTGAAAACATCAGGGTTATGTATATCCTGTGTGGTTTAGTGGTAATTGACTTTGTCTATGGTATTCAGGGTCCTGGATTTGAGCCTTGCAAAGGCTGGTTGTTTTGTAGCTGGGCAGAACACGGGCCATTGGATACAGCATGATTAAGGTACTTTAAAGCAGTTGTGACTGGTTTGCATGTGTTTGCGCGGAGGTAAGCACTGCTAACTTCTGGTTATCGTTTCTTATACTCATTTAGCTTCTAAATTGCTTATCCAATGTAGGCATTGCTTACCCCTGCACAAACAGGCTTAGACCCACTTACTGCTGCTTAAAAGTGTTTACTCCTGCTTACCCCCATGCTAATTTATTTAAAAGAAAAGAAAAAAGGGTTGATAGGAAAGTGGTGAAAAAGGGGCACAAAGAGGGAAAGACAGTAGGAAAAATAGCTAGGGATGTCCAGGAAGGGTGTAGGGAAGGTACATAGCTACCCATTTTGTCTACAGCAACAGCTGTGCATATACACTGAATTTGGAGGTAGATTTGGACACTCAAACCCCTGGGAGAGGGGTGAGGACAACAATAATAATTTGTGATGCCAATTAGACCAGATTCCATTTGTCCAGTAGACACGTGTGAAATGGACAGCTATCTATGGGGCAATATTTTTTATGGGAACAAATTGCCCTTTTTTTCTTTTTTTCAGGTGAGAGTGGGATGTTGGGGAGTGGTAGTAGGTATATTTGGGGAGGTAGTTTGGGTAGGTTAACAGACAAGACAAACAAGATGCATACAGAGGTGGTATATGACACATGTTGGGGGTATACACCTTGATGGGGAGGGATGTTGGGATACTGGAATCCCACAAGCCCCCTAGTGGTAACAGTGGAACTGAGGTCCCACCCATGGACAGTCACCACTGCACCTTCACAGCCCCGAAGGTGGCTGTGCTGGGGGTTGAGTCACAGAGCCAGGCTGACTCTCTAATTGTGACATGCAGCCCTCAAGTTGGCATAGAAGATCACCAAGCTGTTCCTTGATCGCTCTACGCACCACGACCCTGACCTGGCGATGGGTGACAGGTGCCTGTCCACGCCCACTCCCAGGTGGGGCAAGCCCCATCCCCTTAGGCAGTTCCACCCAAAGGTGGTGCAGGACTAACAGATAGGGAGGTCCGGGGTTGGGCCCCAGACATGCTGGTGCCCAGTGCCAGGGCCAGCTGAGGTGGGACAGGTGGGTTTGCTGGGACTGACCTTCCCAAGCATGCTATAGTGTATAGATTTCATCATCATATATGGGTTAGTAATAGTCAACACATTCCAGGGTTAGGTATAACAGCATGCAAGATGTTCCCATTAACCCAGACACCAGATACGAAACAGATGCATAGCAAACAGAACGCATGCATATATGGGACCACAGTTGTAATAAGAACAGCATGCAGGTACGTTGATGGCACAATGCCACCAATGTTGGAATAATTCAATATAGCACATGCATGGGAACCATTAATATATTTATCAAACAACTGGACATTATCAGAGTCAATACATGCCAGCTGGGGTGGGTATGTTGATTATTGTTGGAGATATGCTGGGGGGAGGGGAGAAAAAGATGTCAATTAACAACTAGTATATTCCTGTAGTCCACATTACTTTTCTAGTCAGTGCTTTTAGCTGTACCTTACAAGTCTTACTACATTACCCTATAGCCTTACTTTGGACAGTGATATGGCTGTCGTCATAGTTGCACATGACCCTGTTTTACCTGCAGTATACACCTCTTACCTGGTATACCTGTGGAGGGAATGTTTAACACTAACTAACTGTTTCTACACATACTCCCAGATTCTGGGTTGCTGTTTTGCACATAGCTATCCAACTCTTTCTGCACAGACTCTGGCCATGTATTGACCACATGCTGGTGTGCCTGGACATATCTAGAATATTGCCCTCTTCCACCTTTAGTGACCTGACACACACATATACATGTTTTCCTACACAGTTATATTATGTAGCACAGTGTGGGTGACAGTGACCAGTAATACTTTATTATTCAGAGAAACTGCAACACTCACAATTCCCTACAATACCAAAGTGAACAGTACCAGTACAGGTTATAATGGCCTGTATTTCTCAGCACATTGTTCGTATCCAACATATCTGTGGGAGCAATGTTTGTTAGCACTACCTGACTGTTGCCACACAAAGTTCCAGATTACACATTAGTATTATGCACATACATCTCATTGTTACTGTACACACTCTGGTCACAACTTGACGGCATGGGAGTGTAGATAGGATATACTTACAATATTACTCTCCTAACAGTTTCGGGGGTTGCTACCATGACAGGTGTGTTCTCATGATGTTTGACAAACACTTGTATTCCCTGTTTGCTGGCTACACATCTGGGATCATCCCACAGACTTACCAGGGGGATGGGGGGCAGGCAGCAGATATGGGCACATATACTGGACATTCTGGTCTCATCTGTACAGTTGTGGGGTATGCATCTGTATGCAGCCTAATTCCACTCCCAGGATTCAGACCATGGCTGTGTCTGCTACAACTTAAACACTGTCCATCACAGTTGTGTCTGCTATATTGCTATTGTTGTATAACTCCTATCTGCTATATCGCTTTTGCTGTATATCTCCTATCTGCTTTCTGTCTTATTAATCCCCTGTGCTTTTGCATTCTGACCTTGTATTACAACACTCATATACAGTGTCCTAGACAGTTATATGTCGTTGGACAGTGTGAGCGACAGTGATGTATAATACCTCATTATTCAGAGCAACTGCATATCATTCTTGTATTTCTGGGCACAGTGTTGGTATCTGACAGACCTGTGGGAAGCATGTTTATTAGCACTACCTGAATTTTCCCACATACAGTACCAGCATCCACATTCCTATTATACACATACATCTCACTCTGTTACTGTACACACTCTGACCACAGCTTGACAAGTTGGGGTGTAAATGGGACATACATGGCTTCTTAGTCACATACGGTATTGGGGAGTTGCTAGTGTGCCAGCTTTGTTCTAATAGCTGTGTGTCAATCCATTGTATTTCCTGTTTGCTGCCTATACGTCTGGGATCATCCCACTGATTTCGCAGGGGAATGGGTTGATAGGCAACAGATATGGGCCACTTTAATAGACATTCTGGACATATCTGTACAGTTGTGGGGTATGATTCTGTATGCAGACTACTACCACTGGCAGGATTCGAACTGCGGCTCTGTGTGCTAAAAAACTACAATTCACATCTCAGTTGTATGTGCTATTCGTTTTTTGTTGGCGGCATTTTCCCTGTTTACTGTCTATGAGTCTCTCAGTTGTACTAAATGGCCTCTGGGGATTACACCTGTCATATACAGGCATTCCTACACATTCAATTTATGGTGCACAGTGTGGGTAACAGTGCTTAATACTGCAGTACTATTACATGACTGCATATCTTCATTACCATATGATACCAGGATATACATATGCAGTCCAGCAGTTAGACCTGTTTTGTCAGGCTACTACACTTTTATTGGCTTACAGACAATATGAGACTCTTACTGCCATATTCTCTAGTATATGCAGTACTTGCCTTGAACACTACAGGTTTTATACTAACAATTAATTTACTATTACTTTTATTTTTATTTCCAATGACAGTAAATGCATGAGTATTACTGATCTGCCTCATGTTGCAACCTCGCCAGGCAACTGATGTGGGCTTCCTGGTTTGCAACCTGCTCCGTTGCAGCTGTGGGGGACATAAGAGGAATATTTAGCCATACATATCCATGATACACCTGAGCTGGCAATTATTACACACATACTGGGGTGATACTTACACATGTCTGGAACATCCCCTGATGGTCTAGCCTCTTGGAGCCACTCCTCCAAGAGGTCCCCCTTCCGCCGCTTCAGGTCGGCATAGTGGTGCCTGACCTGCTCACCAGTTTGGGGTATGCCAGTGGCACTGGTGATGTCATGGGCAAGAAGGTCCAAGGCCTACGCCTTATATTGGGAGCCCTTATTACTGGCCCTGCAGCAGTCTCTGAGCATGGTCTTTAACTAGTAGTCCTGCCATAACCTTGGACTCCTGGATGCACCAGCACTGCATCCTGAAGCACACTCATTCTCCCCTTATTGCCATAGTGCCTGCAAGGGGAAGCTACAACCAGTTATGAGATGTATTCCCGCCTCTTGGGTTTAAGTAGGGCCGATTTCCTGCACTTTTCCATGATTGTCCAGTTTTGAAAAGGCTAAGCTATGGGCAAACCTGCTTACCTAAGGTTGGCATTGTTTAAAGGGGTATACCACTGGGCACAATGAGTTAGCTAATCTACACATTGCTCACACCTCCTAAGCTGGCCTGTGCAATGCTTAGCATTGCTTACATTAGACTTTCATTATAATGCCTTTTTGGAATTGTGTTATTATTCATTTCACCTTTTATGTATGCCTGGTTTCCATAATTAATATGTATGTACACTCTGTGGGGTCCTTGTGTTTTATTGGGGACTTCAACACTCTATTACAATTACACCTCACTTCTGGGCTTACTGCTGTACTCCTGTTCACATAGTTAGGTTATGTAGTGGGTTATGGTACATATGGCTGTATACTGATTCCTTTCACAGGTTCAATTTGGTTATACTTTGGTGAGGACTTGTTTGCTACTAACTCATTCTTCTGTACTTCTGTGATGGCTTGAGGAATAACTACTGGGACTATGGTGTATAGGGTCCTGGGTTCGAGACCTGCGTAGCTGTTTATTTTATTGGGCAGAACAAGGCCCATTGGATACAGAGTGATTAAGGCACTTTTGAGCAGTTGTAAGTGGGTTTGTGTCACGGTAAGCACTGCTAACCTGCAGTTACATCTGCTTACACTGTGTTAGCTTTAGAATTGCTTAGCCAGTGTAGGCATTGTTTACCACCGCACAAATGGGCTTAAGCTCACTTACTGGTGCTTAAATATGTTTACTACTGCTTATTTGTGCTTACACCTGCTTACTAGTGCCTTATTCATTATGACACTGACACCTCAAATGTGCATTTACTACAGTACCCCAGTTCATAAAAATATGTTATTTAGTGAGTTATGCAACATAAATATTACTCATAACTTGCTTTGGCATGGAAAATGGAATCTGCTGAAGTGGAACTCAAACCGGGACTGCCTGCTCGTAAGGTGAATGCTCTGCTCACTATGCTATTGCTATGCTGATTCATTTGCATATATCTTCCTTGCTATCTTCTTCTGCCATTTAAGCTGCATTAACTTTAGCTAAGCGATGGGCACACCCGCGCACCTATGGTTAGCTTTAATCGGATTTAAAAAAAATAAATAAAAGGGTTTCTTCATTTTATTTATATATGCTGTTGCTATTGTATACAAGGGGGACTGTTGGTGGGGATATGCGGTCACCTGTGATCAGTCTCACTCATTGCATACCCCTTTCTGCTGTTCTACATTGCGGGGGCATGTTTATTCTGAGAGCTCTCCTCTCAGAGACGCCCCATGCATTCTTACTCACTCCGTGTAAGCCTAGGAGCTCAGACAGCACACCTCATTAATATGCATGGTACGCTGGTGTCCTGCTCCTAAATGGTCACTTCCATGCAGGACTAAGCTAGTCCTGCACAGAAGATTAGTAAATCCGGGGGTATATTTCAGTGCTTAAGTAATTATGTTTGTTTCTTCCTCTGATTTGCCTGACTTTCATATGTTCTAGGTGAATAAAAGCACATACTATTGTAAATTATTAATTTTATTTTATTAAATTCTGCTATGTTTGTATTTCTAGTGTACAGTTTTTGATTGTTTATGCATGTATTTGTTTGTTTGTTTCATATTTCTAACTAGTAAGTTTTTTGTTAACTTCTTGCTTTTGATGAGGAAATAGGCTAATAGTTTTTACCTATGAGTCATGCTCACTCTGGAACACACTACCTCTCATCTCTACATAATTTATTAGACTATCCCTGATTTTGTCTCATATTTTTACCCTGTCCCTCATAAAATGTATCTCTTTCTGGTAAATCACCAAGGCTTACAGTCATTAGAGTTTTATACTTCTTATTGTTCAGAAAATGCATCCTGATGCAAAGCTTGTGCTATTAACTTTTTAAGTGAATTGCAATAATATTGAAAGAATCTCTTTGATTTTGTGTTTTTATGGCCATTATTTTTAGTTTTATCCTGAGTTCTTGAGCAAATAAGCTGAGAGATATGGGGAGCACCTAAAATATAAGTGCTGCAGAGGCACTGGATTAGTGCCTAATTTGGGGCATGCCATTCAGTACTTTGAAATTACTTTAAAATGTTATGCACCTATCTGGCTTAGTGCCTTCCTATTTACACTGATTCATTTACTTTGATAACCTTCAATAACATCTAGTTTAAGCATTTTTCTCTTTGTCTCTTAATGTTTTTCTTTGGGACTGCAAAATCCTATATAGTTTTAAGCTTACATTCTCTTCAAGTACAATTGCATTATGGTGCTGTATCAAATCTGGTCTGTCAAGTAGCTCAGGAAAAATTCTTTCTCAATAAAACATCTTTTACTACTTCCTTATGTTCCATATAGAATGTTTCATCTACTTAACAACAGGGCAGAATTATCTGTTCTTATATTATTGATTTTTGTGTCAGCCGACATGCTGACTACAGAAACTTTGGATTTTCCACATGGTTTTAAAACATTTATGTGGTATATCTGCTCTGGTCTTTTCTTTCCAACTTGTCCTGTTTTGTAGTTCACTTCATTCTTTTTCTCTTTCTACTCAAAAAGTCTTTGCCATCATGCTAAGAATTTACTTTTAGCAACGGTAACTAAAATTAACAGTGTCACTTGTTTTACATTTTCTAAGCCTGGTATTTTATTATACACCCTCTGTCACATTTCTTTTGCTTTTCACATTTGTTTCTTATATATTGGAAAAACAGATTTTAACCTGTTTTGCAAGTTCTAAAATGCACTATCCCACTTCTAAATGCAGTTTTATGTTCTTCCTAATTCTTGTTTATTATGTCAAGCAAACCTCAGAGCTGCCTATCTTATAGTAACTTGAATGGGATAAATAGTGCTGATGACTGAGGCACCTTTATAACAAAAGGAGGTAGACAATTGTTGTTGTTCTGCTTAGTCCTTCTTTAGTTGTGCATGGACTTTCTTATCAGTTTTACTTGAAATCACTGGCAAATCTGGTGCATTACCTTAGACATAAATGGCATTCCCTGGTCCATGAGTATTTATTTCAGTATTCCTACCTGTATAAAATTATTGCTACTTCTTGGCAACTAGCTTAATGTTGTCTTTTTGCAGGTGTACATTTTCAGAAATCTTAGTGGTATAGTGAGTAATAGCTAGAATATCTTGGTAACCATTACTAAATTGTATCAATGGACCTACAAGATCTGTGATGATCTCTACACATGGGGTTTCAATAATAGGCATAATTATCAGTATACTTGTAAATATAGGATGTGGTACTGTGTTTTAACATTCTGGACAATTTCATTACACCAGGCTAATAAAACCTAGATAACATTCAAGCTTAGATACTATCAATTCTTAGATGTCTTCTCCAGTATATGGCAGAGTACCGATTTTATCACAAGTCTTCTGAATGTATTTTGGAACAAATAGTTGGTGCAACATTTGTTTTTTTTTTTTTTTTTTTTTTGTCTTTACCTTGTACAGCATTTCATTCCACAACTGAAATAAAATACTGTATGTATTTTATGGGATAGGTCCAATCCTATCCTCTTGTTTCTCTTTGTATAGTGGCTATATTTTATCTTGCCCTGCTTAATGCATCATCTTCATAATGTGATTTCTTTAAAGTTTCATCACTCATCTGCAAAGTTACTAAGTCAGAGGTATAGCACTTTCTTCTAAGAATACATTTATAAATGTTTCATTTTCTGCTATCACTTCTTCATCAAAAGGCAGCTTATGCCAGTGACTAAATTGTGCTTTAGGTTTTGGCAATTTCTTTACTTTAACCTCAGAAATGTCTGTCGCTTTATGTAGTTGCTGCTAAAGTCTTCATTTTTGATTAGCCTTCTGTTCGACAATACAGACACATAACTAGGACTTTCTTCTCTTTTCCTTACTTCTTAACAAGTTTGTGACTCTCACTCACTCCATCTCTGTCTCTTCCCAGACATCTTTCATTATTTTATTGAATGGGTTCTTGTAACAAGGTTCCACATCATGCACTATAGGTTCTTCTATTTCATTATCTGTATTGGCATCCTTCACTAATTTAATATTAGTTGTTGTCTGGCATGACTCAGTTGAGGTTGCACTAGATGTAATATGTTCTTCTACCCTTTCCACTAATTTAACATTAGTTGTTTTCTGGGATGATTCAGTTGAGTTTGCAATTGATCTAATATGTTCTTCTACCCCTTCATCCAAATAAATATGCTAATTCCTTTTGAGGTTTCTTTGCCTATTCCTTTCTATTTACCGAGATTATGCATTTTCAACAGTGTGCTCAGCTGCTGTTGTCCCTCTTGATTTTACCATGGATATGTTCAGGACTTTTTATTCTTACAGTATCTTGGATTTCTTCCCCCTCTCCCTCATGTTCACACAGGGTATCTTCTGTCTACAGTGCAGCTAACAATGCTTCCTCCCCCATAATTTGCACAACACCCTCAACTGAGGAGTCTTGATTTATCATATCCTGTTAAATTGGATAACAAAGCTACAGGATGTAAAACTTTACCAAACAGAGTATGACTTTGTTACAGGATACTCTTTCCTATCCCAATGAATGCATATTACCTGTACTGTTCTTTTGACTTGTGTTTTATGTCTATAAACATAAAATTCCTTAATAGGTGTGACCATGCTTCCAGAATCTAGTAGTTCATTCAGTTTTTTCCCATCCACCAACATCATACATTTGCATAACTTACTACTGGCACAGAGACATGTTAGTTCTACTATTCTAATAATTACTTTAGCACATTTTGTGGTAACATTTTCATTATCAGCATTTTAGTTAGCAATCACATCTTTTTAGACAATAGTAGATAAAAAACACAAGTGAACCAAGCACAACGACTACTGCAGTTCAATCTCCACAAAGGCAAAACTCAGTCCTGGATATAATAACTCCTTCTTTATTCCAAAAACATAAATTGTGAAATGCAGGCGCTATCCAAGATACGCTTCATCAGATTTCAACATACATAATAGCAGCTCAATTTTTATAGTGTGAACATTCATCTAATTGAAACAATTAAGACAATTAAAATACTAATTAAAAACAGCCATCTCTTTTGACTAGCATGGCTAGAGCTTAAAGTTACAAACCCCTATATACAATTGAGTATATTGTGAACCAGCTAATGTATTATATAAACCCAACAGAAAAGAAATAAAAATAAAACATAGCAAAAATAGAATAAGATAAAATACAATCAACAGTATATTATGCAGAAACATCTATCTATATACAGCAAACATTGTCTAGCTATGTATTAAAATAAAAACAACTCAGTGCCTTCCTATATATCTACCAGTCATTAATATTGATGACTCATTGGCTACCTCATAGTAATAAAATAAAATAAAATGTAGTGTATCATAACTACAAATATAAATATATATATACATATATCATAACTACTTATATACATAACTAACTAAATACATATATATGTCTAAGTGCTGGAATACAAAAATACCAGCATATATGCATATATTCAGACTATTAAAATGCATAATGCATGTTAACATTCCAAATACCTATAGAGTAAATCATTGGATATATAAACAATTTATCATGAACATATATGGTATCTGATATATAGGTGCTACAGTATAATATATCTGTCACCCTATATGCCTAATAATTCAATATATCTTATGTATTATATACATGTTGGCAAAAATATATATATACAAGCATAGCGCCATAGATGCATGTATACAAGTAATAATACTTACTAATAAAGTGCTTGCATGTATTCATAACTAACTGATTATGTGGCAAAATATTAACTTGCCAACCTCTTAACATAAATCCTTAAAGTGCCTCATGCTTATCTGGTATAGATAGATAATATATATGCCTCGTTTCAGCATTTTAGGACATTAAACCATAATATATCTAAAACTACCTACCTTATAAATATTAATATAAATATATAAAGTGCCTATCTTCTATATATACATTAATCATTGTATAACTAGTGTGAATTCTTCATAAGAATCAAAGGTCATAAAACCTTTGGTAGCAAACCACATGCAATGTGAATAAAACCATATACAGATATTGTATCACCCAAACATAAGTACCAGTTATAGTCTACTTAACGAGTTGGAAAAAAAGCATCCAACTTTCTTACTAGTACTATGTAATATCTGTAAACTTCTATATTATAATGTCATATAGATCAACATATCACATAATGTACCAATCAACATATATATAGAAGTAAAAATAAAAATACAAAGAAGTAAAGATATATATATGCATATAAAAATATATATATTTAACCACATATAAATACATAATCTAAAAACTGCTATAATATTAATATCTAATTGATGTATCATGCCACCAAACTACAATAATCATAAAATCATTGACCCTTTAATGTCATCTGAAAACTGTCATCAATATTAGTTCTTTAATTCGCCAACTTCTATGTTATAGTAAGTCTCCTATCTATTATATATGAATCTAAAACATATCAACCAAAAGAGCATTCCCTATGGGCATCATCGTAATATTGGTGCCATAGGGACACACTGATTTAGCCCAGGTAGATGATGTGCTCTCATTTTTAGAATCCAGTTTAATTCCTTTCTTTCAAGAATATTTGTCATCTCACATCCATTGCTATCCTTTTCAAGCACTTGTAATATTCGAAATCTAAAACTATGTGATGTATTTAGTTTTACATGCCTAGCCAGTGCATTAGTTTCAATATTTTTCTTTATATCATATATATGATTGTAGATTCTTTTCCTAAATTCTCTTTTTGTAAGTCCTATGTAAAATGCTGTGCACTTCTCACATGTTGCTAAATATATCACATTACATGTGTTGCATGAGGCACGAAAGATAGGTCTGAATTCATAGTTCAAAGTTGGATGTATGAACTCTTGGACAGTTGTAATAAATTGGCACATATTGCATTTATTGCAAGCAAATGTTCCCATCAAAGCCAATTCTGGAGCTATATGTGTCCCTTCCTTATATGTCTTACATAGTAACCTTTTCAAATTTTTGTTATTCCTATATATGAATCTTGGTTTTTCTCCTATCAACTTCATAGTTTTCTCATCTATAGTTAATATCGGCCAATGTTGTTCAATGATTCGTGTAATGCTCTTATTATCATTCGTATATGTTGTCAGGAACTGTATCTTTTCCTGATATTTATAATTGGACCTTCTTCCACCATCATTATAGTATCTCCACCCTACTTTCCAATGATGGCCCTTCTATATTACCTAATACCTGATTTTGATCTCCCTCACCATTGTCTTTTCATAACCCCTTTGCTGAAAAAGTTGTTCCATTACATCTGCCTCTATCTCCAAATCTGTTGATTTCTTGCACAGTCTGTTAAGTCTTATAAATTGACTTTTCACGATTCCTTTGAAAACATGCCTGGGGTGCATACTGTCGTAGCTAAGAAGAGTATTTTCCAGCAGCTCTTCCTATGAATTCTGGAAATTACTCTACCTTCCTCGATCCTTAGATTCAAATCCAAGAAATTTATTTCTGTAGGGGATACCTCCATGGTAAATCTAAGGAAGCTGGTGGTGCTTTCCATATAATGTAATAAAGTGAGAAAATGTTCCCTTTCTCCTTCCCAAATAATTATTATGTCATCTACAAATCTTGAGTATAAGATAACCTTCTTGAACATGGGATGGTTAAATAAATATTCTCTCTCCCACCTATTTACCACTAAGTTAGAGGGTGTAGCACACAGGGTGTGCCCATGGCAACACCCCATTTCTGAAGATATAATTGGTTCATAAATGAAAAAACATTATTTGAAAGAACCATATCTAACAACTGGCAGATTAATATACTTTTATTAGTGCTAATTTCAGGATAGAGTTGCAATAGCTCCCTAACGCTCTGTATTCCTTGCTCATTTGGAATACATGTGAAAAGATTTTTTATATCTAGAGTAATAAACAGATGAACCCCAGGAATTAATTTCACAGTAAGCTTATCTAGCATTTCCAACAGCTGATAGCTATCTCTTAATATAGTGGGGATTTGATTCATAATCGGTCTTAGACTTTTTTCTAGGAAAATAGAAATATTTTTAGTGGCCCATCCTTCCCCATCTACTATGGGCCTAAGTGGGGGTGGAGATATCCCTTTATGCATTTTGGGTAGTGCTTTTATATATGGTATCTTTGGTGACTCTATAGTAAAATAATCATATAGTTGCTTACTAATTTGGCGACACATCAACATATCATATGTTTCATCCTTAATACGACTAAGTATTCTTTTCAATGCTGTAGGAGAGATTTCTGTATATGTTTCCTGATCACACAACATTAATGTAATATACTGTTCAGTATCAAGTATTACCAAACCTCCTTTATCAGCAGGTCTCAAAGTAATAGAGGGTTCCCTTATCAGTGCTTGTAATGATAACCTCTCATCAGTTTTCATATTGAAATACATACATTTCCTGTTACCCTGATAAAAATAGTCATAGAAACTCTTTTCACACAGTTTGATGAAACATTCTATGTGGCTTGGCAATGGTGGACAATACATACTTTTCTTTCTATAGCATGTTACATCATTCTTATTCAACTGATTATTATTCCCTTCATTATAGAACAACAATTTAAGTGCTATCTTGCGACTAAAAATTCTAAGATCAATTAAAATATCTTGGAGGTAGCTGGTTTGAGAAGGCACAAAAGATAAGCCTCTATTGAGTAGGCTTATATCAGATTTACTCAATACATAACTAGACATGTTAAAAAATAAATGCATTGATGGAGAAGAATGCATTATGCATTTTAATAGTCTGAATATATGCATATATGCTGGTATTTTTGTATTCCAGCACTTAGACATATATATGTATTTAGTTAGTTATGTATATAAGTAGTTATGATATATGTATATATATATTTATATTTGTAGTTATGATACACTACATTTTATTTTATTTTATTACTATGAGGTAGCCAATGAGTCATCAATATTAATGACTGGTAGATATATAGGAAGGCACTGAGTTGTTTTATTTTTAATACATAGCTAGACAATGTTTGCTGTATATAGATAGATGTTTCTGCATAATATACTGTTGATTGTATTTTATCTTATTCTATTTTTGCTATGTTTTTATTTTTATTTCTTTTTCTGTTGGGTTTATATAATACATTAGCTGGTTCACAATATACTCAATTGTATATAGGGGTTTGTAACTTTAAGCTCTAGCCATGCTAGTCAAAAGAGATGGCTGTTTTTAATTAGTATTTTAATTGTCTTAATTGTTTCAATTAGATGAATGTTCACACTATAAAAATTGAGCTGCTATTATGTATGTTGAAATCTGATGAAGCGTATCTTGACAATTTATGTTTTTGGAATAAAGAAGGAGTTATTATATCCAGGACTGAGTTTTGCCTTTGTGGAGATTGAACTGCAGTAGTCGTTGTGCTTGGTTCACTTGTGTTTTTTATCTACTATTTTTGGTTCGTGACAAGTGTTCCGGTTTTGGGTGAACAGTTTCTGTGTTTTTTTCTGCTGCATTTCCTTAATTGTTTCACCTGACACAATGGCTCATTCGAATATTGAGCTGGATTATGTTCCGGAATCGAGGGTAGGAGCAAAAAGGTGGTCTAATATTGTTAATAGCGGTCCGAACCCTTTATTGAGTCTGGAGCTGGGGAGAACATCCGTACCAAATATGGAGCAAGGTAATTGCAATATGGACATGTTCAATACGCTGTATAAGCAACTAGAAAACACTCTATATAAAGTACAACGTTATAATTGGCAACGTAAGCACCTTGAAGCATCACTGCACTTTAACATCATACCGAGAGGTATGAGAGTTTTATGTATGCCAACTTATGAAAAGCCAACCGGAGTTATTGAGAAAGTGGCAGGAAATCAATCTCAATACTAGCCGGCAATATATGCACTTGTTAATTGAACATTTTACTCCCATTGAACAGGAATTGATTTCACTTGCGAACCAGATTAACCAAGAAATATGTGAAACATACAAAAATGAATTTTGCACCGGAAAAATCAATGCTTTATACACCCAGATTGAAGCCTATAGCAATAAGTTACAAACAGTAAAACAACGTAAACTACAGCGTGACCATTCAGACTTTGAAAAGGAATCAGGAAGACACGGATGCACAGAAGGGAAAGGAACTCAAGTCCGACCAATGAAATGTTGAAATTTGTGAGAGTAGGTTACACAATACTACGATAATACAAGTTGACAGCACTAGGAACTCAGATAGTGCCTTTGTTCAATAGACTCAGTGCTGCAGGTTTCTGTTTCAACCAAGAGGCTGATAAAGAGAAATCAGATATGAACAACACGAGTACAGGGGCTGTTTCAAAGCTGTGGCCCCCATACTCGATCAGAAAACCAGCGGTATCCAGAGAACGGTACAGGAGTTGGGAGAAAAGGAAGAGAACCCACTCGGAAGAGAATGGACAAACTGACGAGGGGCGACGACAGAGGCAGTAAATGACTTTTTTTCTTCTCCATCAATGCATTTATTTTTTAACATGTCTAGTTATGTATTGAGTAAATCTGATATAAGCCTACTCAATAGAGGCTTATCTTTTGTGCCTTCTCAAACCAGCTACCTCCAAGATATTTTAATTGATCTTAGAATTTTTAGTCGCAAGATAGCACTTAAATTGTTGTTCTATAATGAAGGGAATAATAATCAGTTGAATAAGAATGATGTAACATGCTATAGAAAGAAAAGTATGTATTGTCCACCATTGCCAAGCCACATAGAATGTTTCATCAAACTGTGTGAAAAGAGTTTCTATGACTATTTTTATCAGGGTAACAGGAAATGTATGTATTTCAATATGAAAACTGATGAGAGGTTATCATTACAAGCACTGATAAGGGAACCCTCTATTACTTTGAGACCTGCTGATAAAGGGGGAGGTTTGGTAATACTTGATACTGAACAGTATATTACATTAATGCGATTAATGTTGAGTGATCAGGAAACATATACAGAAATCTCTCCTACAGCATTGAAAAGAATACTTAGTCGTATTAAGGATGAAACATATGATATGTTGATGTAAATTAGTAAGCAACTATATGATTATTTTACTATAGAGTCACCAAAGATACCATATATAAAAGCACTACCCAAAATGCATAAAGGGATATCTCCACCCCCACTTAGGCCCATAGTAGATGGGGAAGGATGGGCCACTAAAAATATTTCTATTTTCCTAGAAAAAAGTCTAAGACCGATTATGAATCAAATCCCCACTATATTAAGAGATAGCTATCAGCTGTTGGAAATGCTAGATAAGCTTACTGTGAAATTAATTCCTGGGGTTCATCTGTTTATTACTTTAGATATAAAAAATCTTTTCACATGTATTCCAAATGAGCAAGGAATACAGAGCGTTAGGGAGCTATTGCAACTCTATCCTGAAATTAGCACTAATAAAAGTATATTAATCTGCCAGTTGTTAGATATGGTTCTTTCAAATAATGTTTTTTCATTTATGAACCAATTATATCTTCAGAAATGGGGTGTTGCCATGGGCACACCCTGTGCTAACTTAGTGGTAAATAGGTGGGAGAGAGAATATTTATTTAACCATCCCATGTTCAAGAAGGTTATCTTATACTCAAGATTTGTAGATGACATAATAATTATTTGGGAAGGAGAAAGGGAACATTTTCTCACTTTATTACATTATATGGAAAGCACCACCAGCTTCCTTAGATTTACCATGGAGGTATCCCCTACAGAAATAAATTTCTTGGATTTGAATCTAAGGATCGAGGAAGGTAGAGTAATTTCCAGAATTCATAGGAAGAGCTGCTGGAAAAATACTCTTCTTAGCTACGACAGTATGCACCCCAGGCATGTTTTCAAAGGAATCGTGAAAAGTCAATTTATAAGACTTAACAGACTGTGCAAGAAATCAACAGATTTGGAGATAGAGGCAGATGTAATGGAACAACTTTTTCAGCAAAGGGGTTATGAAAAGACAATGGTGAGGGAGATCAAAAATCAGGTATTAGGTAATATAGAAGGGCCATCATTGGAAAGTAGGGGGTGGAGATACTATAATGATGGTGGAAGAAGGTCCAATTATAAATATCAGGAAAAGATACAGTTCCTGACAACATATACGAATGATAATAAGAGCATTACACGAATCATTGAACAACATTGGCCGATATTAACTATAGATGAGAAAACTATGAAGTTGATAGGAGAAAAACCAAGATTCATATATAGGAATAACAAAAATTTGAAAAGGTTACTATGTAAGACATATAAGGAAGGGACACATATAGCTCCAGAATTGGCTTTGATGGGAACATTTGCTTGCAATAAATGCAATATGTGCCGATTTATTACAACTGTCCAAGAGTTCATACATCCAACTTTGAACTATGAATTCAGACCTATCTTCTCATGCAACACATGTAATGTGATATATTTAGCAACATGTGAGAAGTGCACAGCATTTTACATAGGACTTACAAAAAGAGAATTTAGGAAAAGAATCTACAATCATATATATGATATAAAGAAAAATATTGAAACTAATGCACTGGCTAGGCATGTAAAACTAAATACATCACATAGTTTTAGATTTCGAATATTACAAGTGCTTGAAAAGGATAGCAATGGATGTGAGATGACAAATATTCTTGAAAGAAAGGAATTAAACTGGATTCTAAAAATGAGAGCACATCATCTACCTGGGCTAAATCAGTGTGTCCCTATGGCACCAATATTACGATGATGCCCATAGGGAATGCTCTTTTGGTTGATATGTTTTTAGATTCATATATAATAGATAGGAGACTTACTATAACATAGAAGTTGGCGAATTAAAGAACTAATATTGATGACAGTTTTCAGATGACATTAAAGGGTCAATGATTTTTATGATTATTGTAGTTTGGTGGCATGATACATCAATTAGATATTAATATTATAGCAGTTTTTAGATTATGTATTTATATGTGGTTAAATATATATATTTTTATATGCATATATATATCTTTACTTCTTTGTATTTTTATTTTTACTTCTATATATATGTTGATTGGTACATTATGTGATATGTTGATCTATATGACATTATAATATAGAAGTTTACAGATATTACATAGTACT
Organism: Protopterus annectens; assembly: GCF_019279795.1. Classification (NCBI taxonomy): domain Eukaryota; kingdom Metazoa; phylum Chordata; order Ceratodontiformes; family Protopteridae; genus Protopterus; species Protopterus annectens. Next base: position 1,908,176,124 of record NC_056739.1, on the reverse strand, counting down.
AGTAAGAAAGTTGGATGCTTTTTTTCCAACTCGTTAAGTAGACTATAACTGGTACTTATGTTTGGGTGATACAATATCTGTATATGGTTTTTATTCACATTGCATGTGGTTTGCTACCAAAGGTTTTTATGACCTTTGATTCTTATGAAGAATTCACACTAGTTATACAATGATTAATGTATATATAGAAGATAGGCACGTTGCACTTTATATATTTATATTAATATTTATAAGGTAGGTAGTTTTAGATATATTATGGTTTAATGTCCTAAGAAATGCTGAAACGAGGCATATATATTATCTATCTATACCAGATAAGCATGAGGCACTTTAAGGATTTATGTTAAGAGGTTGGCAAGTTAATATTTTGCCACATAACCAGTTAGTTATGAATACATGCACGAAGCACTTTATTAGTAAGTATTATTACTTGTATACATGCATCTATGGCGCTATGCTTGTATATATATATTTTTGCCAACATGTATATAATACATAAGATATATTGAATTATTAGGCATATAGGGTGACAGATATATTATACTGTAGCACCTATATATCAGATACCATATATGTTCATGATAAATTGTTTATATATCCAATGATTTACTCTATAGGTATTTGGAATGTTAACATGCATTATGCATTTTAATAGTCTGAATATATGCATATATGCTGGTATTTTTGTATTCCAGCACTTAGACATATATATGTATTTAGTTAGTTATGTATGTAAGTAGTTATGATATATGTATATATATATTTATATTTGTAGTTATGATACACTACATTTTATTTTATTTTATTACTATGAGGTAGCCAATGAGTCATCAATATTAATGACTGGTAGATATATAGGAAGGCACTGAGTTGTTTTTATTTTTAATACATAGCTAGACAATGTTTGCTGTATATAGATAGATGTTTCTGCATAATATACTGTTGATTGTATTTTATCTTATTCTATTTTTGCTATGTTTTTATTTTTATTTCTTTTTCTGTTGGGTTTATATAATACATTAGCTGGTTCACAATATACTCAATTGTATATAGGGGTTTGTAACTTTAAGCTCTAGCCATGCTAGTCAAAAGAGATGGCTGTTTTTAATTAGTATTTTAATTGTCTTAATTGTTTCAATTAGATGAATGTTCACACTATAAAAATTGAGCTGCTATTATGTATGTTGAAATCTGATGAAGCGTATCTTGAAAGCGCTCATTTCACAATTTATGTTTTTGGAATAAAGAAGGAGTTATTATATCCAGGACTGAGTTTTGCCTTTGTGGAGATTGAACTGCAGTAGTCGTTGTGCTTGGTTCACTTGTGTTTTTTATCTACTATTTTTGGTTCGTGACAAGTGTTCCGGTTTTGGGTGAACAGTTTCTGTGTTTTTTTTTTTTTTTATCTTTTTAGACAATGAATTTCTTTTAGAAAGTAAACAATTTTTAACAATTTGGTCCCCTTTCCCAGTCTGAAATAGATTATTTCATTTGCTGACCTTTTTGTGTACTCACAGGCATCTGCACATATATAGATACAGGCTTCGCTCGCTCTGTTCTAAATAGTGCGGGATTAGCTTGCAATGTGCTGATTTGCACAGCCAGTGAATATGTAATCTTAGAGTCAGGCTATAAAGCCCATTTGTATAAATTACTTCAGATTGCCCTTATAAACTTGTCAATTGCTAGACTCTATATATTTTTATTTTCATTCTTCAGTTCTGGTTCTAAGCATATGCTTAAAATATACTTCTTATCAAATATGGGTGTTCTTATTGTTTAATTGCATTAAATGTCCAGTTATGAAATGTTGTTGCCTGTGGTTTAGGAGACACCAGTAGTTCCTTTTTTACATTCTCACAGTCCGTATAATCAGTACATTCCATCTCTTTTGAAGCTGTGAGTGCTTTACATCTGTGATAATAACATTTTGCCCACAGTGAGCCCATTTCTCTTTGGCGATATATCTCTCAAAAGCAACAAGGCATGTTTCATTGGCATCCTCATTACTCAGTTTATTTAGCAGTATCTTGGTCTTTGGGGTATCAGTACAGTGGTTATCATATTTATTTGCTCTTATGGACTGCCTAAATGTCTGTCTGTATTATCATTCCTGTCCTAAAGGGCCAAACTCATCTTCTAAAGAGCCATAACATGCTGACTCATATTTGAGTTGGTCCACACTAGAGTTTCTTTGCTCATCATCTTAGCAGAGTAGAACAGTTTGGTCAGAAATAAATCACAGTTCTCTCTTTTTAGGCGAGATAATTATCAAAAATGTTTTCCACTTAATGTTTTATTTATTTTTTATATTTTGTTGTTTGCCAAGTCTGTCCATTTAGGTTTAGTAAAAAAAAAAACAACTTTTCAGCTGAGGCCCCAGGGAGAAAAGCTGCAGCGTATTACAAACATTTTAAATAGACATTCAGCAATATACATGAACAGACATTAAGTTGTATTCCAAACATTATTTAAAACATTCAATAATATACCTGAACATTAAGTTATAGTACAAACATTTTAAGTAGCATTCAGTAATATGGCTGAACAGACATTGTTACATACGTTAATAAATATACACACATGCTGATTAGATTACATTCTTATGAAATGAAGGCAAACAATTGCAGTATAAAATATACTTATATGTTTGTAGATACTGAACATTGACCATTTGAAGCGATGCATCAGGGGGTTTGTCAAATAGTAGATCACTTGATTAGTGCTTAGAAATGGAGGTGAGGGGAGGAAATGGGTAGGACAGAAAATGTTAAAGGAGAATCACACCCACAGACTAAAAAGCATGGTTATTTCATCGTGCTTTGTTGTTAGCTGCATTTTGACAAAACTCTGGGTCTAGTTACAGTTTTTAAATATTTTTATACATAATTTCTGAGTCTGACCACATGGGGTCTAGCATCTTGAAGTGATTCTGATTGTTTAGTCTGCCTCTACATATCCCACAATGCAGTGCTTGTCTATAAAAAGTTACTTCATGCAGGCCTATTTCTTCCTAAAGCTGCTGTCACTGCATTGATTTTATATGCATACACAGCTGTCTTTCAGTAAGTTACTTTTAAGTAACATTTCATGCCATTCAATGCCTACTTAAACAGTGCAAATTCCACATAACAGATATTCAAAGTGCTTTTTACTGCTGCTTCTTTTAAGAATGGCTAAATTGCTGTCATTTGTGAAGCCTGAATTGTACTACTTTGACTCATCTCCCATCCTCCTTCCCACCTAAATTCCCTAGTGCCAAAGTGCTAAGGATAATTTGAGCTGTTACCTGCTGTGATTGACAGCTCATAGCAGGAGACTTGACTCATGTACTGTTTCCTCGTTCTAGCCTTTACTTTTTGTATGGGTAGGGGAAGGACCAGGGAGCTGTGACATCACAGCATGGATGGGTTTTTAGGACGATCAAGTGATGTCAGTTTGGGGAGGGAATTGGCAGAAAACTACCTGTATTCATTGGCCTTGATATCAGTCAACTGGAGACTACAGCAAGCTTTCCAGAGTGGGATAAAGGATTTTTGAAAGTGAAACCACCACAGTACAGTAAGTGGAGAGAAACAGTAAATTTGAAATATTTTAAATGCTGTATTGTTGTTTATTCATTGCAGGGACTGTAAACAGGGAGAAAAAGGATAGAGAAGTTGAGCATCTAATAATAGAATCCTGTTGTTGTCCTTTAATATTGTAGTTAAGAGGTGGGGTATAAAGCAGATTCATAGATAATAATAAATATGGCTAACATAAGGTTTATATAGAGGTGGGGATGAGCAGATTTCACAAAACTATGTATATGGCTGGGAGAAGATACTAAAACTATTCAAGTATAACTGTGGTGTATAGAATTCTGAACGAAGAGAAATGGTTTGACAATATGGGAAGTCAAAGATAACAGTGACATCATGGTGATATACAGGAGAAGATCCTTTGATTTGATAGGTGAAGTTTTAGTTTTGTTTTAAATGAGTTTGCATTCTGAATGGATTTCAGTGGTAGTGTGATGTGGATCTAGCTATACTATTTAAACAGAGTCACATGCAATAGTTGATGATTTTTTTTCATATTTATTAGTGCATCTAGAATATAAAATTATATTGGTTAAGCAGTGTTGTATTAAGTTGTTAGGAACTGTGCAATTTTCTTGATTAAGAGAAGTCTGTGCATTATAATTAGCTTATAAATAACTAGGTGCTGTGGTACTTCTAACAAGTTTAATTCTCTGAGGGTTAGGCAATGATGTATTTTGCTGTTATAGTTTATTGCAAAATTGGGTGTTTTATTATAATGTTGCATAAGTTTGGAAAGCTGTGGGATTTGAAAATTAGTGAAGATCAGGGCAGTACAAAGGAGAGATGGTAATTAAAAAATAGAGTCTACACATCTTCTGGCTATGTCAGAGAGTTTTTGATGAGGTTTTTAAACAATGTATGATACACAGCTTTCATGTTGGAACAGGTCATTTGTGATGACATCTAGTTATTTTGTATGGTTTATTTGTTCTGTAATGGTATTTTGGCAGGGATGATGGTTAATAGTGTTGCTTTCATTGAGAAGTGTTTTTAAGTAAAGAACAGTATTTTTTAGGGTTTAGTGGTAGTTGTGAATTATATAGTCATGTTTCAATTGATAGGAAGGGTTGTTGTGTAGGGTCTCAGAGTTGACATACAGATTAAGGTCAAGTCATCAGCACAATGAATTAGAGTAACATTTTTTGTAGCTGTGTACAGATCATTAATGAATATTTTGAAAAGTATGGGGCCTAGTATTTCTCATTGTGGGACACTAATAGTTACTGACAAGAAGGTGTAGAAATATTTTTTCCTTTTCACTATTTGAGCTCTGTTTGAGAGGTACAGTAGCTATGAAACCATTACAATAAGGAGTCAGTGAGCCTTAAGGATGAAAGTTTTTGTAAGTGTTTCTGGTGGGAGACAGTATCAAAAGCTTTTGATTAGTCTTGGATGATGGTGCAGACTAGGCTTCTACATTTCTGTGAGTGTTGTCAGTATTAACAAAATCCATTAAAGCAGTAGTTGTATTTATAGCACTGAAGCATTTTGACATGTTATAAGTGAGTGAATTTATTACTTGCTTATAAAGCCAATATCACAGTGGTACATTCATATAGTGGAAAAGGAGGAGGAGAGGAAGGGAGGGGGGAGTGAGAAATTTGTTAGAATTGATAAGTTTTATAGATACTGGAGACAAGATAAATAAAGATTAAAAATCAAGATTAAGATTAAGAGAAATGGTAAGAGAAAAAAAAAACAAGGAAAAAGAGTGAGGGTATATATATATATATATATATATATATATATATAGTTATTAGGGGAGAAGGAGATGTAATTATTAGCCAGGGAAGCAGCGTGTGCAAAGCCAGGAGTCAGAGAGGAATTATTTTAGTTGCAGCTTAAATAAATGAATGTTATGTAATGCCCTGATTGGTGCAGGGATTGTATTCCAGACTTTTGATACACAGTGTGAGTATAGACTTTGGTCGCAGTCTCAAGCAGATTTTTGTCAGAAGACTAAAGGTGAAGATTTGGGAGGAAATGGAGGATTGTTGTTATAACTGGGCAGGAAGTGGGATTACATCTACATTTATGTGTTAAGAGCTATTGGATATGATTTAGCTGGTGGGATCATTCTAGTCAGTTTTGAGTTTTTAGAGCAGAAGAGATATGTGTTTTGTGACCTGTATTATCTCCAAGGTATCATGTTGTAACACTGGTTCTGGTTTAGATTTTATGGTGGCCTAAAGGATAGTCAAGACAGGACAGCCATATTGTAAAGAGGGGACTAGATTTGTAGTGGCAAGACCAACTCTGGAAGATGCATTAAGGAATATTTTGGCTCTATATAACATTTGTAGTTGTTTTTGTGAGGTTTTTTTTAATATTGCTCTGTATGTGGAAGACATGTTTGAGGTACTCATCTATTGTAAGTCTCAGCAATGTTATATGGGGAACTACATCAAATGGAGTCTTGTTTAGTGATGTGATTTTAAAGCTATATTTCTTATGGGTAATTGATTTTGAGAAAAATGAAAAGTAGCTTGACTTTCTTTGGATTAAGAAGGAGTTGGTTGTTAAAAAGCCAGTTTTCAATAGTGTTAAATGCATGTTGTATTATAATTTCTAAGTTTTCTAGATTATCAGTGAGACAGATATATGTGAATTGCCTCCACAGTGCACATGGGATACTTGTATAGAAGTATGACTATTGTTTGTAAAGATATTAAACAGAAGTAGATCAAGGATAAATACTCGTGGGATACCTGTACTGATGGGTACATAAGGGGGAAGAGTAGAATTGCATTTGTCTGCCTAGTGTGCTTCGACATGTAATTATTAAACCACTGAAGGGTAGGTTGTGAGATACCCATTGTGGACAGCTGTAGTAGGAGGCGTTTACAAGACACAGTGTCAAACACTATTGCTACATCTAGAAATAATGAAGATACAAGTTTACCTCTGTCTCTGGTTTTATTTATGTTATCTGTAAAAGCTAGGAGTACAGTTATTGTGCTATGGTTAAATTGAAAACCAGGTTAAGTATTGGTTAGTAATTGTTCCTTTAACAGTTGCTTGTTAATATTTGTGTTAATAATTCCAAAACCATGCTACATGCAAAGTATTGCAATATTTCATCTTAAGTATCCCATGTACACTCTGGGGGCAATTCACAAATATCCAATATTTTTGTAAGGGAAGGTAAGATAGCAGTAAGTCTTGAATTATAAATCTTAGTAGAAGTTCTACCTTTATAAAGGGAGATTGTAGGAAAATAGAATTCCTGTACTGAGCTTTTTAAAAGTTTGAAAATCATACATACAATGATGTTAGCAGCAATTATAACAAAATGGAACAAAAATGTGATATACATGTTACTTCATTCCCTACACTGGAGCTCTGGAAGGTTGGACTGTAATTTCTGTTGGGCACAGCTTAAGGTTTTTCAAAAAATAAACTTATGTCCTTACATTTAAAACAAATGTTCATATCTCTAGAACCACAGAGGTTACTAAAAAGTGTAAATTCCAAACTCTTCAGCACAAACTATTTTATAGCGGTAGTGTTCTTTAGGTTCTCGGTCCTAAATGGAATTTTATAAATTACAGTAAATGCAGTTAACTATTATGATTGTAATATTTTATAAACAGCTTACAATATCTCAGCAGCGATTCAAGTTACACACATACTGTCATCATTTTGATCATCCAGCTGAGACCTTTCATATCAGGTGAAACTGTCTGTACTACTTGGTTGTTGACATATTTAGAAAAAGACATGAAATTTAATGCAATATAAATAAACATTATATGAACATTTAGCATTTCTTTACCTGTGCTTCTCAGAGGTCAAATATCAATACAGTTATGTTTGCCATTGTGGAAGCATTAAGATGAAATATTGCAATACTTTGCATGTAGCATGGTTTTGGAATTATTAATACAAATATTAACAAGCAATACTTGACACCTAAAGGTGTCAGTAGGATATAACTGCAAAAGCACCTGCAGGCATCACTCAGCTACAATGAGTAAATAAAAAAGCTGAGTTGAGATAACAGTTACCAAAGACAGAAGATAGGTTATGGGATGAATGCACAGACTGCAGTTATTATATATGAGATGTACTGTATATACAGGGCATTTACGTATGCAAGCTGATGTCACTGCTTTATTCTCCACCTCAGCATGTATACACAAGAACAAATGGACCTTACGGCTGTAATGCTGTATACATCAGAAAGGGACATGATTTTGCAAATAAATGTCAGTGGCACCCATAGGAAAGGGGTTTACTAGTAATATATAAGCAAGTAAGTCACAATGGAAGTGGAGTACAGCAGAAGTAAGAACAAAACTCCAAATTTAATTCCAAGAATGTGCACTTATAACATACGGATGAGCGCTTTCACCATTACAGCTTCTTCAGATCCTTGTATAAAAGTCACAGTAGACCTCCCCTTATATAAGCATCTCAATTAATCAATTAAAACAATTTAAACAATTAAAAGCAATGCTGGAGAATTTAAAGAACTCTCCCATATATAAACATGTTAATGTAAAGTAAGACAAAAATATATAAAACTTGCATAGTGACCTAAAAACATGTAAATAAACATTCTGATAAGTTAATATTGATAAAATACATAATCAAGAACATATACAAATAAATGATAATTCATTTTATGTGCCTGCGTTGTCTCAGCTTAGGTTTTATAGAAGCTCTATCATTCAACCCATGCCCCCTATCAGCTTTCAAACGAATGATCCAATCAGTCTCCTTAAGCTGTATAGTGTGATGAAAGCAATTGCAGTAATAAGGAAATGCTTGGATGAAGACATGCAATTTGGAGTATAATATGTTAGGAATAGGTAATGCTTGTGAGCAATGAATGACATAGTAAACATTTGCATCATGGAATTTTTGAACACATGCCAGGACTGATATCAGAAATATGTATAACAATCATGGATGCCAACGCAATATGTATATCAGTCATGTCATGAAGAACACTCTAGAAGGGTTTTAGCACTTTCTGTCATAGGGGATGCAGATGCCCTATGTTGTAGGTCAAGGTCTGAAAAAGATGGCTTTGTGAGTGTGCCATAACTATTGGCTGTGTACAGGCCACTGCTTTCTGATAGACATATGTTACCAAATTCCTACCCCTGCCCATTATACTAGACTGTCTCTACACCTCTGTATTGACTACATGCACCACATTAGATAATAGTGGAGGCTGTCATAAGTTACTGAATTGATTGCGTGCATTAAGAAAAGAGTTACAACTGCCACTGTGGCAGCACATTGGTGCAGTGACTAACATTGTCACCTCACAGCAAGAGGTTCTCCAGTTTGATTCTCAGCTGGGGTGCCTTATGTGCAGAGTCTGCATGTCCTCCCTGCATTTGCATGGGTTTCCTCCTGGTGCTCCATTTCCTCCCACATTCAAAGACACACATCTGGAGCATTACTCCGCAGGCCGCCACTGAAAATAGGCTGTGTCCTAGTCAGACATTCCTGGTTAACAAATGTTAAATAAATAAAATAAATATGAACAATCAGATTTAGTAAGAATGCTGGAAAGGAACTACACATGATTCTGTCCACACAACAGTGACAGTACAATATTAATGCTTCTTTGACAAGGAAGTTATTTTCATTGTGTATTACACACACTGTCCTAGAACTGAACCACAGCCTATTTATGTAAGTATGCTACAAAAGCCAGTACTCAATGCACATAGAAGTAGTCACAGCATGACATGCCCCAAATAACCATTTCACTGCCATGCAATCATAACCTGTTATATCATTGTACAACATAAAAATGGATAAGAATAGCTAGATACAATGGGGTTTACATAATGTCAGTTCATTCATATAAGATTGCCCTTTCAGGAATTGAAGAATAAGCTATGTCTCTCCTGACTAATGACATGTGAATCAACCATAAGCCCCACAGTAGAAGTCTTAACACATTTGTGACACTCCATCTGTACTAACTTATTTCATTAGATGAATGTGGTTTAAACAACTGGTCTGAGATAAAAGGGATGGTGAAGACCTCTCTCACTGTAAATGGGAGCATTATAACTGGTGGCTGCCATTTGTCTTTTACAGTATAAGGCCCAACAATGCTAATAGGCACTGAATGTGGATTTTGAACACATGAGAATTTGACAACAGAAAACGGAATAACATGATATTGTATAGTATGAAAGCACCACAGTAGAAGTGTCACTAGAATTATGATATATATCGGTATGTCAAATCGTGTTATTGCTGTAATGGATGCGGTAGTAAGTTAAGAACAACCTACAGAATGTCATCTCAGTCCCTTGGGTGAGAGGATAATGCTCCTATATATGTTATATAAAGAAAATGTAATCATGTGTCATTACTGTGAATAAAAGCATTGCTATGTGACAAATTATCATAGCTTTTCATAAGATGAATCAGCATCTCCATGTGTACACTGTTGATGTGCTTGACAACAGTATTAGCAACATGTATAGTCATAATAAGACTGACAGAACATAGTCTAAGGAGCAATAACAATTAATAGTAACTTGAACTAACTACCCAACATCACAAGCTAAACATTAATGCCTAAAAAGCAAGTGTCATACAACATGCTGAGGTGCAACTGGGACAGTGCACTTTTCAATAGATGACATCACCATTGTTTAATAGCTGGATGTTAATGCTAAAAAGTAGTCAAATGCACAATAGCTCCATAACGCTTCACACATGCACACAGCTTTCCCATACTGTGCATTGGGCATCTACTTATCTTATTACATAGTGTAGAAAGCTCTGTATTAATCACAAGCTCCATAGGAGAGGTCTAACTCTTCAGAGGAGAGAGTGCACTTTTGTCAGTATGGCCTCATCAGTGTGTTTCAGAGGTGATGTTTCAGTAAAAAGTGGGATAGTGGGATAAGGGAGCTGTGTACACATTTAAATGGATTCCTTTTGGTGGAAGTGGAAACAGCACCAAGCATTTCATAAACAAATATCCCATCTTGAGCATTAAGCCTCCTACATATCTAGTTACATGATATAGAAAGCACTGTATTGGATGCAAGAGCAACAGGAGAAGTCTGACATTTAAGGGGTGAGAGTGCACTTCTGTCATGATGACCTTATCAGTGTGTTTCAGTGTATAGTGGAACAAGGAGTTGTGTGCACATTTAAAGGCATTCTCCTCAGGAGAAGTGGATACAGTGCCAATACTTATACACTCACTCTCTCTCTCTCTCTCACACACACACACACACACACACACACACACACACACACACACACACACACACACACACACACACACACCACACACTTTTCCCATGTTGGACATCAAACCTCCTACCTATCTATGTCCACAATCTAGAGAGCACTGTATTACTTGCAAGCACCACAGGAGAAGACTGACATTAGAAAAGTGAAATATGACATTTGAACTTTATGAAAATCTACTGTTTGGAGCAGGTAGTACTGTGCATCACAAGTTGTGCAACAAATGCATGTGCCTGTACAGGACAATGTGACATCACTATGATTGTCACATGTAATTACATACTTCACTACTGAAATTTAGATACTATACTTCATGTACATTGTGTTACTGTGAGGGACATTGACATGTTTCACATTATGGGATGCCACAGACTTTAGTTGTTGTACACAACTGAATTATCAATAAAAAATTCCTGCACTTCCTGTTGGGATGATTGCACACATATTGTGTTATACTTGCACTGTGTACTTTGCTAATACAGAAGTGCAAGTCAAACATAGGCGAGTGCACTGCAGAATAACAGTGATGGATTATGTGAGAATAGGTTAACCAAACTAGCAACACAGTTGCAAGGGTAAACACAGTAGAGCAGATATACAAGAAATGACTGAATTAACTGAGTCAACATCATTCTGAAATCAAAATCACCTGTTGACAAAAGTAATGCAGACATGTAAACAGTGTGCAACCTAAACAATAATTATTTCATTTTCTTTTTTTTTTTAATTTTACTCTTTGAGCACAGTGCTGCCAACCTGAATTGCCCTAATGATGGCAAAGTCTTAGTACATGCATAATGACATCTTGAAGTGTTCAAACTAGAATGGGACTTAGCAGTACTCTATGTTACTCTATGCTGACTTTTGCAAGAAGATTAGTACAGGACAGGCTTCACAACAGGGAGCAGACACATTAATATAACAGTAGGATAATGGTGCATTTAGGAAATGTGTAGACAACATTTACAGCCACAGGAGTCAGACAAAACATTCTGGAACAGTTTTTTTTTTCATCTGGATTTGAACCTTTAGAGCATTCCAAAAAAATTATATCCAAGTATTGTTTAACAACATCATATAGGAAGTCATACTTCTGACACCTTTTTACAGCAGATTTCAGCAAATGTGAATATATGTATTAATCTTCATTACCCTATTGACCACTGTAGTTTGTACATTCAACTCATCAACTTTTTGAAAAGTACATTAAACAGATTAAACATAGGTTAGCACAGGGGCATGAAGCTCAATGGAGTAATGCACCTGAAGGCAAAAAAATCACAAGCTATTGCCATTGGGAGTTTGCTTCCATTTAGCCTGAGTTCCATTTGTTGCCCAGTGCCAGCCATTGGGCAAATGCAGAAGTGAAAGAATAATGATATTGAAGAGAAAGATACAGCAATAGGTTGAGATTGAGACAGGGGCAAAGTAGCTTATGACAGAAGAAGGATAATGGGGGATCATAACAATATCCAGCCAACAGATACACATAAAATAGTGTACCAAAAACATTCAGTAACACTTAGCTAATGGCTGGATTAGAACCCTTGAAATTAGTCAGAAATTAGTCTATGCATGTGAGCATTAGCTCATCATGTCTCAAATGAATTACTACTTCAAAATATTTAAATAACACAATTGAAGCAAAAGGGGTGGACTGATACAGGCAGAGACAGATGCAGAGAGGAATAGCAAAAATATGTTTTATTGGACATGTAGGAACATCTGTATGGTGTGATACTCTTACTAATTAAATGATTAATCTGTCATGCTCTGTACAATAAAGTGCTTGCTATAAGGAGAAATAATGAATAGGAGAGAGCAATAAAACATGAATACATAAGCAGGATAAGAATGGATTAAAAAGTCTCCCTGTTGGGTCTGCAGTGTTTTTAAAAATGATGTCCTGCTACACTATTCAAATGGTATTTTAAGGAAATGTTGCATATGGAGATATGCATACGTTTGCAGTTTTACATCTCTCTCTCTCTCTCTCTCTATATATATATATATATATATATATATATATATATATATATATGTGAATATGAAGTATCATGGATTAATAAATTGACCTGCAGCTTTAATCAAACCCATGACACTGTGCAAAAACATTAGGACACAAACAGGGTTATTATCTCAACATGCAATACAGGAATTCCTATTTTAGTGCATCCACCAGCCTAAGAACTGTTCCATTAAATTTATCATAGACTGATTTAAGTCTGCTTTTACTCTATATTACCACACCACAGTAAATATAAGTACATTTTTGCAAAGTAATTGAAACACTGCAGATTAAATTGGAATCTTCAGCTTTTTCAATAAGAAGTTTAAACCATGTTCACAGTCACTCAGCATTGTTGCACTATGCCAGCCTAAATGCAAATGCTAAAGACTTAAAGTAAACGCTTTTCCATAGGCCATTTCTGGCCATGTGTGTTGTGTATAAATGTATTTTTTGACCAGATTAAATGTGTGAACACGGTTGGATAGGACAGTGGTGACAATAGTGCTGACAAGTGGAGGGTAGGTGAAAGAATGCAGGAGTGTTCAAAAAGGTCATTGGAAAGCATCATAGCTATCTACTTCTTCACAACATAAATCTGCAATTGTACGCATGAGTGATGGGTAACAGCAACAGAGTAATGCATGGTCAATTGGATCAAATCAAGTGTGTCCAGATGACATATAGGCAATGGGGAAAGCTATGTAAGGAGCATATTTTTTGTGAGACAGGTGCTCATTTTTTATTTTTATTTATTTGTTTATTTTTTGTGAGATAAAGGAATGTTGGGAACTGTGCTTAGGAATGAGAGGGACAGGTAGGTAGGGTAGGTTAGGAAGCATGCACAGACATATAGAAAATACAAGACAGACAGGGATGGTTATGGAGACAAAAGACTGGAGGACACCAAGATTGGGGTAGATAGGGCAAATCAGAGGCACACCCATGTCCAGCATGAGAACAGTGAGAATCTAGTCCTCATGTTCAGAAATGTCATCACTGTCTCCTGCAGCAGCTCCCTTGGTCAGTACTGGATGTGCATCATCCTTGCAATTCAACACAGCACCTTTCCAACCCTGCTTATATGTGCATTGATGCCCATATCCATTATATCCTCCATAAATATTGTCAGGTCCTGCTGGGTGACAAAACCATCATGTCCCCTACTACTGCATCCAGAGGGTACCACTGCATCAGCAGCTGTGGCAGAGCTACTTGACACAGGTGTAGCATTAGGGCAGGGGGTTGTAGTGTCAATCCTAATAGATTGTGAACCCAAAGTGATGGATGTCTATACTGCCATCTGTGGAGGAATAGCAATCCTATCTGCAGTGATCGGTTTACCTATCTGTGATGTTTGTCATTTAATTTTCAGCAATGTATGCAAAAAGAAGATGGTTAATAAATTATAACCCCCCCCTCACCGATTAAAGAATGGGAGGTAAAGTGTGAAGGAGACCAAAAAAAAAAAGATAATTTGACACATTGCATGTAATAGTACTTTTTTTTCAGTACCTTTTGTTTGGCAATACATAAACAGTTGCGATAATTTACTATTATACACCTTTGCCAGATCCATATATGATGGAAAGGTGTTCATGTGTCATAAAATAAACAACTATCACTGTTATGGTATAAAGAAACACCAGCCTTTATTTCCCTGTATCAGATAAGAAATGTCCATTCAAATGTAATAATTACAATTAACATCATTTCATTCTAACTGACATATTATTGTTGTTAATATTTTATAAATATTTATTCAGTAATAAAAGTAACTGCTTATTCTGGGTACTTAACTCACACACAGTTTAGATACTGTTCTCAGTGCCTCATGGAAGCAGCAAGGGTTATTGCTGAATGCATGCACGCTTGAGATGAAGGTTGAGGTATGCCTGCTCAAGATGCCAGTGCTTGAGGGAATAAAAATAAATTTTGTGGTTGAATTTGGACCTGCGTCATACTTATCCTGTGTCTCTAAGGTGAGTCAGTCACTCCTGGTGTTCCTCACAGTTTTCAGTTATTTCCTCTGCAGTTGTACAGTACAAAAAGAAAAGAAATATATATGAAAGCATGATGAATACCCATGTTGTCTAGATCATTAATGCAATATGATAGACAGGTGATGGGTCTGTATACATACTGTATTTGTAGACCTACATTTGGACTCCAATCTGCTTAGGAGGTCTTACTTGCACTTTGTAAGGTCACTATAGTGGTGATGACATTGTTCCTCAGTGTGTAGAATGCCAATTGCACTGGAGACAGCCTTGGCTAAACTACTCCAAGCCTCAGGCTTATACTGAGATGTGGTTTAATCCCTTTACAGCAGTCAATGCCTGTAGTGCTTCATGAGGAGTGCCACAAATATCCTGAACTACTCAACACCCCACCTTGGAACTCTAACTTAAGTAGCATTCTCTCTGTTGCCAGCCATGTCTGCAAAAGTCAAGCTAACAAAATATGTTTGAGTTAGCACCCAATAAAGATCTTGCAGGTAGCTAGTTATGTGCAAAGACACATAGTCTTGCTAACTGCATTTGCACAATTGAAAGAAGATGGACTCCTAGGCAAACACATTGTCACTATTCACATTACTTAGCGATAAAGGTCTGAAACATGGCATTGATCTTTGCCATATGTAATGCTCAACCTACTGATAGAGGTTTAAATGTTCAAAAAGTGAATGCTGAATGTCATAGTTTACTAGCAGTTTGGAAGGAGAAAGATGAATTGTGACATATTGTGATGTTGGGATTTACAGAATATTAAAATTTGTTGTCCCAGCTTGGAATATAACCCATGGGATAAAGCATGCAAAAATTCAAGCTTAGCTTATTAATTGACATGGCCACAGGAGAACTACATTTCAAGCATAGAAATTAGAATTATACTAATCTGGGAATGAATGGAGATGCACTTCAAAAAGGCCTGTATGTGTGTGATGTTAATGAGTCCTTGGACTGCATTCCTATGTAAAAGTCATTATTTCTGTTTGTAAATATATTTCAGATGGATGAAGTTGAATGGGATGAGTAATATAGTTTGGGATAAGTTTCATACATAGTTCAAAAGATATAACTGCACTAAAACATAGTTTGGATATGTGATGAGAGATGGTGAGTATATCAAATGTTTTGTGTCCATCATACATATGCAAGTGAATTATATATTAAATATAATCATTGTCATGTTTAGGAAATTGGACACATATTAGCTTGAGGTTGTATGTGAAACATTGAGGATTATGATCAGGTTGTCAATCATAACCTGCTTAATTCACCTCAAGAGTGAAGCTTGAGATTGATGTCAAATATGAACAACATTTCTTACTAAGGGGACAGTACCTGTGGACATTAAAGCCAGCATTTGAATGTCAAGAATGATGCTCTCCTAAGTCAATGTGCTTTCAGACTTTTGGTTAAATCTCTTCTCCCTGACACACCCTCAGTATTCAGTATGTGTACATCAAAGAGGGAAGGCAGTGAAATCCTGATTGTTCCTGTAGTCAGAGTAATCATAGACACCTGCAAGCAATTACCAGATAACACTTCTCAATGTTTGTCCTTGCCTTGGTAGGTCATGTGCATGTAATATTGTAAGTCCTTATACCATGCTTACATTCTCTGCAATTAGTGCAGATTGTTTTCTTCAGGAATGCTAATGATTTAGAACCTCATTTGCATACTCCCAGTGCTGACAGGACTGACTGCACGATTTAAAGGTAAATGTGTAACTAATGCCCTTGTATTACAGTTTGGATCTAGAAAGCTCAGTACTGCTAACTAATCACAACTTTTGGAGCACTATCTATTTTTACGCTGCTGTATTGTAAAGGTATATTGCTATTTCTTACATAATGCTTTTAGTTTAACATTAAAAGGTGACCACTGAAAAGCATTTTTTATCTTAATTGTTTTTTCTTTATCCCTTTGTTTTGATATAGCCATATCTGCATTACAAAAAGTATGCAACAGAATGCTGCAAATTAGTGTATTATATGGCATTTTAACCTGGGATAGCAGAAAGAAAAATGTGTTACATTTGTGGATTTCTACCTGACTGCCCTCCCCAGCAGTAGAGATGGCAATAGTTGTGGCTTACATTTTTAATACTACACTGTGAATATTGTGGAGATGGAACCTATAATAGTTTTGGCTTAAGTTTCTAATGCTAGATTTCGAATTGTTATTGTTGATTCTGCAGTGTATTTCCCCATATTAGTTGTATTATAGAAACATTATAGATTGTTGCTGATATTTGATTTAGAAACATTCTTGGAGGGGTGTCCTGACTTGAGTGTAGTCATAGGGAGCCTTATATTTTAAATTGTTGTGTGCATGATGGATGCATGTATTCATACATAACTGAATTCACAACCATATTCACTATGTATTACATATGGGATTATATATGACTGTTTTCTGTTTCATCTCATACAGGGATACTGCACACAAGAAGAAATATGTATTCTGCAAAGTACTATAGACTGATGCAGAAAATGAGGTCATTGTTCAGGCCTTAATTTCCATGGAGGTTTTCTGTTACAGAGAGGAAGAGCTAACCAACTGGCCTGAGACCTGATATGGCAGCAGGTGGTCGACAACATTAATGCTGTCAAAGGACTTGCGAATACTTCTTCCCAGATAAGACACCAGAAAAGTGATATGATAACATCACCTCACAGTAGGGCAGCAGAAAACACCTGTGAACAAGTGGCTAAGGGGGATGAATGGTCCTT
The DNA here is from genome assembly GCF_019279795.1 of Protopterus annectens. Lineage (NCBI taxonomy): Eukaryota > Metazoa > Chordata > Ceratodontiformes > Protopteridae > Protopterus > Protopterus annectens. The sequence continues at coordinate 1,908,158,549 of NC_056739.1, read as the reverse complement.
GTACCGAAACACCACAAACTGAAATAGATGAGTTCCTGTCTACTGTCAAATCCAGATAGCTTATCAGAGTGTTCACACAAAATCCACGATGTTGGTCCAGATGTGGATGACAGACCCAGGGTGTCACAAGCAGACCTTCCAGGTAAGCAAAATGCAAGGGTCATTGTTATATGTATTAGAGATGTCTGATATATATATATATATATATATATATATATATATATATATATATATATATATATATATATATATATATATATATATATATATATATATATATATATATATATATATATATATATATATATATATACATATATATTTAGTATCAAAATTTAGAATTGCTCTAGTGCATTTATTCACAATGCCAAACCTAATAGACAAAAAGTGTACTTAGTGTTTAGTACAAAATCTCAGAACTGATAACTGTGATGTCCCCATTCAAAATTCCAAACATTCAAAATATAAAGTATCTGTTAGTGGTTACATTTTGCAAGGGGGCAAGCCCCCCTACCCCCACACCCCCTGCATATTATATATATAAATACCAATTCCAAGATTGCACTACAGTGAGGAGAAAGGTAAATTCCCCGATCCCCACTGTACCAAGATCTCCATTAACAGTGCAAAACTCATAATAATGAATGCAACTTTACTTTCATTATTATGGTTTGCACTACTTCAGTTTGGTGTTGTGAACCTTGAGAACTGTGATGCTGACCACATGGCATTTGCACAATTGCCATTCCAAGTTTTGATAGTAAACCAGATATATATATATATATATATATATATATATATATATATATATATATATATATATATATATATACACACACACATACATATATATATATATATATATATATATATATATATATATATATACATACATATACATATATATATATATATATATATATATATATATATATATACATATACATATATATATATATATATATATATATATATATATATATATATATATATATATACATACATATACATACAGAGAGAGAGAGAGAGACAGTGATATGATAGCTATGGAGTCAGACAAGATAATCAAAGAGAACTAAAAGAGAGTTTTTTGTGGGGGGTTTCCAACTGTTCACTAAATTTTTGTATGAGAACATTTTAATTTCCACTTGTTAAGGGGATTGTTCTCGTTTTCCTGTTTCATTTGTATTGTGATACTTATCAGCCTTCTTTCCTTTCCTTTGCTCACATACAGGCACATCCATGTCACTGTACTCTGTATTATACAGGCTGCTGAGAGGCAACCTGTGCGTGAACAACCTAACAGTCTCTGACTCTGCACTAATGGAAATGCTGCACATCCCCAAATCAAATGGGATGAGAGTCACTCATTCCAGGGATCTCAACATAGCCTGTGACATTAACAGAACATGCTGGAGAGACAGGTGTATCTCTCAGAGATTGCCTCTCCTTTGGAATAAACTCCCATTTCACATGATGCATAGCTCCTCAATGACTCTATTTTAGTGCAACCTTGACAACTGGATGGGTAAATGTAAATTCACACTGGGTGTGGCAACTATGTCCCTCATGGACAGGAGTAGTCAGTGCTGATCATAGAATCTATCTGCTAACAATGATCATCTAACTATGGTCAGCTAGGGTACACAGGATTTTACACAGCTAGGCTTGTAAAGGCCCTAAGGCCATTAGTCTAGTAACTTCCTATGAACCTATGGATTGCAAGCTGCCAGCCCACCTGCGCATAGTAAGCACACATTTGGTTACTAGTATTACTGTCTATAAAATAGATTCAGGCTTATATGAAATTAAAAGTAGTGTCACTTTAGCATCTGTTAAATTTTAGCAGTGTTTCATACAAGGAAAACATTTGATCAGTTGTACTCTCTAGTTTTCTGTTTGGTGTGTTTACTGATTGTTATCATAGTTGATTCTAAGAGTGACACTGTAGAAGTCCTACCACCTGATATCAGTAGCCTCTGATGGTGATGGTGGCAATGAAATGACATATTCTGTGTGTCAGAAGGTCAGTCTGACACTGAGGTTGCAGATCCCACATCCTTTACCCATATTTCAGACACGGTAACTATTCCTATACATACTCCGGACAAGGAGACTTCTGATATAGGACAGGTTGGGGGTGATACCATTGAATAGGGTAGTGTAGTTACTCCATCTGCAGAGTTGATTACTCCACTCCGTAGCCATCATAAGGGCATGGTGTCACACCAGAAGGTTGGTAGGAGTGATTGGAAGACACATGCTGTACACACTTCTCCTGATACTGGTGTGTCATTAGGTGCCACTAGATGTATGTGTAGGGCCACAGTGGAGGCACAGGCATGTTCCACAAGGACATCAGAAGAGATAGTACAACTACTAAACATTGTGCATTCTGAAGTGACTGACTCCCTGAACCATATGGGCAAATCCTTGGATAAGATGAATGGCACAGTGGAATGGGCAGTATCTGGGATGGAACATCTTTTGGGAGGGGTGCATATCCACATGGTCAGAAAGCCGTTACATTTTCTGGTGTTAGCAGACATGGCCATATAGTATGCCTCTCCTGTAGTGACACTACATCCACTGGTCCATCAGTGATTGCAGTGTCCACACCCAGATGTTGTAGGCCATGAGGTCATAGTCCTGGACATACTTGTGAGGAAAGATCATCCATCTGACACTTCTCACATTCAAGTATCACCTCAACATCTAGCCAGGGATGTGGAAGTAATTGTGCAACTCCTGGCATAGATGGTGCTCATGGTCAGGGGTGACTGCACTGAACTGACTACTATGCATGGCGTACACCTGTCCAGTATGCCAGGGAGTAGTGATAGCACAGTACTTGATTGCATTCATGCAGACACATGTACTTTGAAAAAAAATTGCCCATACTATCACACACACACACACACACACACATATGACAACTATCTAAACAGTACTGTTGAGTGTTCTACATCTTCTGTCACTGGACCTGAACACTGTATACTCTGATAGATGCATGCATTTCTTACTTTCACACACTGTCTTCTTTGGTGTCAGCCTTGTCTTCCTACCACCCTCTTTGCATCCTGTGGAAATGATGATGACTGTGCCTTGCCTTTTGCATGCATCTTTTGATTTAGGGATCCATATATGCCTGATGCACAAGCAAGATAGCTAATGCTTGCTTATTCACATGCTTGTACTTATCCATATCCATTGCAGAAGAAATGTTTTTGGTTTCTTGTTCTTACTAATTTGTTAAGGATTGCTCCTCTAAAATGGAGAGACAGGTTTGTCTCCCATAGGCTGCACCATCTCTGGAATAGACTCCCCATACATGTCAAACAAAGTACGTCACTGACCCTCTTCAAGCACAACCTTGATGAGTGGATGGGCAACCACAAATTTGTCCCAGGAGTTCAACCTGTGTCCCTCATTGATAGGGGTGACAGGTGCTGATTGTGGTTTCTTTTTGGGGATAAACTCTTGGCTAGGTTTGTAACAGCCCCAGAGCCATTAGCCTAGTAATCTCCTATGATCCTATGATCATTGCACTGCATTGTATTTCAATTAGTGTTTTTTTTTTTTTTTTTTTTTTTATTACAGCAGTTGAAGCTTTAGGTACTTCAGTCTTGCTTATTTGTATAGTTGTGCAAATGAGGGTATAATAGACCTGTTCCATGTTTTTTAGATGATGGTCAATTGAACTGCTTGATGCACACTATTGTTTATAATACAAGACTATATATTGCAAAAATCTGACAGTGGAGAAATTACTGATGCAACTATACAGCTCAGAAAAGTGTTGTGCTTTGGGACGTGTACATATTTCCATGAGACAGTAATCATTTTTTTTTACTTTTTGTTTCTTTACAAGTTCTGCACTTACCTTGTCATTACTGCAGATACAAATTGTGCCCTGGGGTTGTCCCTGTCTGATGCCATTAGAACACAGCCATTATATGGTTAAGTAAAGGAGACTGACAGGTATCAGTTTTGCTATTTGTATGTGCATGAGATCTTATAATAACCTTGATAGTGATTGTGTGTGTTGTGTTTTGCTTCTTAGCCAGAGCCACGGCATACTATGCACGCCTCAGTCTGCCGGCACCATCTGTAGCTGGTGGATCTCCATCTGACTCCTCATTTGTACCTGCTGCTGCTGGCCCTGCCTGTGGTCCTTGAAACTGTGGTCCTGCCCTCGCTGTCCTTTGTTGAAGCTGTTTCCTCAGAATTATATTGTGTAACAAGGCATAGACTGTAAGTATTTTGGCAGAGGAGTTGCCTAGGTCATATTGCAGTGCGCCTCCTGATGTGTCTAGACACAGAAGCCTTGATTTAAGCAAACCAAACACACATTCTATGACATTCCTAGTTTGAGCATGGGCTTCTTTGCATCCTTGCTCAGTAGGGTTGTGTGGATTTTTCATGGGTTTCATGAGCCAGTGCTACAGTGCATAACCTGTATGCCTACTGGATGCGCTTGAGGAATGTTACACCTAGCAAACCTGGTGTACAGCTCACAAGTGTGCCATATTTGTGAGTCGTGGAAAGTCCTTGGGTTATCTGCACAGACAATGTAGCTGTACCCTTGGGCATTACTGAGAACCTGACAGCTTACAGAGTGGAAACCTTTTCTACTGATGTATCTCCTTCCCTGCTTACCAGTTGGGACTTTTATTTCTTTGTGTGTGGTGTCTATTTCCTCCAACAATTTAGGGAAGTCTGCTACTACATATAATTCCTGCATGGTTCTTCCTCTCTCCTGTGGGATGCATGGAAAAAAGATGTGATCCCTTGTATATAGTATCATTGCATTCAAAAACTGATGTACTATTCCATGGGGTGATACCTATGTCACCCCTAATATATCCCCTGAAAGTCTCTGGATAGTACCAGCAGCTAGAATACATAATATAGACATACCTTTCTTTCCAGTAGGATGGGTTCTAGATGATTTCCCTGGGAACAGAGGCGAGAGTGGCAGAGGTTGCATATTTCCTCCAATGTTTCCCTGTCCACCCTGCATCTCTCAGTAATCTCTGTGTCACGCAGTCCATGATAGGTCAACCTGGGTCTAAACACCTTTCCTTTTGCCAGAGGTCTGGCAGCAGCAGCACCCTGATTTAAAGCGTATTACACATATGGAATAACAATAGCAGTAGCAACCCCTAATATTTTTTTCTAAGTGTAATTATGCTGTATTCCAAAGAGTTTTGATTTACAGGCAAAAGATTACACTGAGTGTACATGATTACTTTATAGATTAAAAAACATGTCTGCCATGTTTGATTGGTTAATTAGCATGCACTTTGTCCCTTTATGCTTTCATTATCATTTTATGTTGCTTCTCTTTGTTTGGTGGCTCTTCAGGATCAGGGAATGCCTTTGGTCAACTGATGCCCTAGGCAAAAGGGGTCCACACTGTCCCCCCATACCACCCTTTGCCCCCATCCTGGTCTACCTACACCATCTAGATTACTTTTTTCTTCCTTTGTCTCACTGTTTGTCTTACTTACTCTTCAGTTTCTCATTTTCATTCAACAGATTTTAAAGAAACCATTACTTTAATACAAAATATAAACAAATACTGGAAAGATGCCCCTGCTAGAGTAGTGCCCTGGGCAGCCACCTAGTTGGCTTATGCCTAAGGTGGACTATGTACATGATGCCACTTAATGAAAACAAGATAGCACATTATCATGTTGGCAGCATGTCACACCTCCAACATGTTAGCTACACTTTGTGTAGCTGTTAATTAATCCAATCCATTGTCTCAGCAATGGCAACAATATGGGGTGTATAAGGAGAGATCTAGGCATGCAATTTTTTATTACAAATGGGTACATATATTTATAGAGGTAAAATTTAGTTTTTGGAGTTAAAGGGACCAGAGGTGATAATGTGGGTGAAGGGAGATGAGAGATGGAAGAAGGACCTGTAAACCACCAAGTAGTGTAATTGTTGAATGTTGAAGAGAGTGAAGTAATTTATAGTTATTTTTATTTCTTGCTTTGTTCTGGGGGGGAGAGGTAATAATTCTGCATTTAAAGAAATAACAGGTAAGCTGCTAAAATAGTTGTGGAGCAATTTTAGGTGAAGAGTTTTGGACAGAATGGTTTAAAGGGTGTCTTATGGCAGGTAACAGAAGTAGAGTAGTTATGCTAGTGAAGAGCACATTTATTTGTGATGAAATGGAGAACTGATGATGCTATGAAGTTAGGAACAATAATATGTAGGAGTTAAAGTGATGGAGCGATAGATAAGAGTGATAAGTATAGTGAGACTGGTGCATAAGAAATGAGACAGACAGAGTTGAGAATCAAAGATAGAAATTTACAGTACCAAATATGAATAGGAATAAGGTGGCAAGTTAGAAAACAGGGAGGAGTTGGTGTGAAGTCAGAACTAAAAGTGAATTTGATGAAGTAAGGTTGTGTAGTGGAGCTGATAGGTGGGTTGAGGAAGGAAGAGGCAAGTTTTTAGAAAAGATGAAGAGGAAGTGCAGACATGCAAAGAGAAGTAAGGGTGGATATTTATTGAGAAGTCACTGAGTGATTAAATGGGAAAGAGACTCTCAGAATTACTGTTGTGGATGCTGTATTAACAGAGAAACCACTGAGTAAGTGAGGAAGAGAATATTAATAGTAGTGTGATGGATGGATGGATGGATGGATGGATGGATGGATGGATGGATGGTATGGTGTGGGTGAATGCTTTGAAATTGTCATGATATGTTGCTGTGTGTTTAACCAATTTTGTGATATCACTAAAACTGGGAGAGAACAGTAGGAATAAATGTGTGGATGTGGAGAGTGGCGATCTTAGAAGCCTAACACCCCTGGGTAATTGGCAATATAGTATACTACATTTCCATGAAATAACTTAAAACAATTGTAAGATAACTAGTTTTAGCAATAACACTTGTGAAGTAATATAATAATAGGTTATCTAACTGAAAAAGAAAATGCCTGCTCAAAATGCCTCTGCCAACATTGAACTATAAGAAGTGCATACAGATAAAACTTCCATTTTCTTATGCATGTACATAAAATTTTTCTTTGCAACATGTTAACAAATGCATGAGTCTCTTCACCTTCAAGTTCCCTAGCTACATGGTTATAGTTTTATTGTGAAGATTCAAGCCTCTGAGCATGGTGAAGATGCAAATAAGATGTGAACTCATTAGAATTGCTAAATCCCAAACTTTTAACTTCATCTATCAGCTGTAAACATAATGTAGGCACTGCCTCAGTGTTAGTTGGCAATGGATTTCAACTTTCGATGATTAGTGTGATGGAGAAAGAAGACAAAACGACAATTTAGACTATCTTATCAGCATTGGGTGTATCACCGAGGATACACTTGCAAAGTGTAGAATTAACAGTAGCAAGCTTTAAAAGGAAGTGAACAGACAGCACACAGTTCTGATTTTTGTTCACTAATAGCAAAATTCTCCTACTTTGCTAAAAACTAATTTTTAATGTTATGTCATTTTATCATACATTTAAAGGACATAGTACCAACCTATGAACCTATAGACAGGGGTCCAGCGAAGTAACTATTGTAGGAAGAAATAGCCACGGAATTGTTATGGCTAGTCTTGTATAGGCCCTAGGATCGATAGCCTAGTACCAACCTATGAACCTATGAACCTATGAACAATAATACAAAATGCACTATATATTGCATTCCCGAGAGCACTCCACAGATAAGAGATGAATAAACACAATACTAAGAGAAAACAGAGTCTCATTGGTGCAAGCAATGCTTATAACTGGTTGTGTGATCACTCATTGCAATAAATCTGTAAGCAACTCATAAATGAGTGTCTACAAGTATATGTCTTGTTAATACTGTGGAGGACATGGGACTTGCTTGATGCACGATTGCTGTCCTGCTTTGAGGTTGTTTCTGTAGCAAAGAAATATATGACACTCCTAGTGTGTTTGGTAGGGTCATGAGTATGATAGTTCAAATGTAGAATTGTGTAAAAATCTGTAAGGTGTGTTAAAATGTATTTTGTAATGTTGTTTATGTTTCCTTTTTTTGAAAAATATTAATATTTGCATGACGAGAAGCTTAGCACAAATATGGTGACATGGATAAATAAATGAAAATTAATGGAAGTTGCTGCTATGATACTGTGCATGTGTGTGTGTGTGTGTGTGTGTGTGTGTGTGTGTGTGTGTGTGTGTGCGCGTGTGTGCGCGTGCGTGTGTGTGTGTGTGTGTGTGTGTGTGTGTGTGTGTGTGTGTGGGTGTGTGTGCATGTCTGCATGTGTTTACAGCACACTAGGTAAATGCAATGAAGCACACAGGCCGTAGGATATGTAGGTCATGGTTCAAGTCCCACATTTGTCTTTTAATGAGGAAATATAATAAACACTTTTAACAAGAATAATACATGTCCAGCTTTGCTGATAGACTATTTTAGAACAGCATGTGAGCCACTTTACCATCTTCTTCTCACCAGGCACTGCTGATGTCATCAGCTAAAAAGTGTTGTCTGATACTGTGATAGCCTGACTTATGCTGTGGCTCTTGCAGTAAGTACTGTGTTCCACAGATAAGTAGGGATTCTAGTCTCACTGCAGTTAACTTGTATGTATGCAGGAACTTGTGTTCAGTCAGCTCACACTTGAGAGATAATTTCAGAACAGCATGTGAGACACTCATACTACCATCTTCTTCTCACTAGACAATGCTGATGTCATCAGCTTTAAAGTTTGTCTGACACTATAACAGGCAAGCTTGCGCTATGGTGCTTCTCTTAAGTACTATGGTCTGTAGACAGTCAGTTAGGGGTTTTAGTCTCACTGCGCTCAACCTGTGAGTGTGTGTTCATACAAATATCAGAATGTGGCCCTTTTAGAATGGTATTTGAGTCCACAGCTCAGTCAGACACTCCTCTACACATCTTCTTGTAGCATACACTGATTATGTCATCTTGTATAAGGTGCACTCTAACATTATTCAAGCCAAACTTGTGCTGTGGCAGTAATGTTAGGTTCTGTGTTCTCCACCATCGTTAACTAGGTATTTATGGGCTCTAATCTTGCAACAGACACCTTGAGTGTGTATACATTCAAATAATATCTATTAGTCAATTTTATACTGAGATGCGAGTCCACATCCATGTCAGACACTCCTCACAACATGTTCTTCTCAGCATGCAATGATGCTATCATACCCATAAAGTGCAAGATGACAGAGTTAAAGTCACACATATGTGATGGTGCTACTGTTATATTGTACAGAATTCAGTTGCCATACCTGTAAACACAGGTGTAATGTTCAAATCAATCCCAGTCTACTGCTGTGTGTGTGGTTGCTGGTACATTCCTGTGATTAGGAGAACCTTTAATGTAGCCCCATGCATCCAACATCCACTTTCCCTCTGGCCACATAACATCCTTCCTGCAGATAAGAGGAGGATGTTCTTATATGAAAAATGCATGCACATGTCATGAAGCAGAGTCCTTTCACGAGCGTCTGCAAGCCATCTCCAGACCACTGGATGTGTGATTGCTAATCCTGTCATGGGATGGTTCACATGTCAGAAATGGAGAGAGGCAGTGTGTAATGCAATCAAATGCACGCATACACATGTAGTCTTACTGTCTTCCAGCATATAGATATAGGGAGTTTGAGTTAAATAGTATAATAATGCCTAGGATTTTATGTGATGAGGATCTTAGTAATGACCTATGACCCTAGAACAATTCACAAGTCGATGTTGCTGTCATCAACATGTGCTATGCTGATGTATGTATGTATGTATGGTAGGCTTACAAGAGGGGATTACAACCTCTGATGTGAGGTAATGTATTGATGACTGTTACTGCCATTTCATTGTACGATCCTTCCATAACAGCTGTAGTAATATGCCTCCAGAGAACCGTTGATATGGGAAGTTATTATGTATATTGTTGGCATAGTAAGGCATGTGCTTTTGTAATAGATCAGATCAACATTCTACACAGTTCTCATTCAACCATCACAGTGACACTTGCATTACAGCACAGGTGTGCATGTGTATACCTATCATCATTGAATGCTTTGTGACATACATCAGTATAAATTCATACTAATTACATGGTCACATAAGTCTTGTTTCATCTACATGTTATAATACTGTGATATACAAAAAAAAAAAATATATATATATATATATATATATATATATATATATATATATATATATATCATATGTTTTGATTCCATTGCAACCTTGTGGAATTCATTTGTATGCCCAATTTTGTTGCTGTTCTCAAGGATTATTGAGGTGGTCACCAGCACCATTGTGTGACTGTCAGCATTTCTGTCAGTAAATATTCTACATCAGCCACAGCCAACACATTTGTAATGTGTCCTTTTATGTTTTCAGGCTGCTGAAACACAGCTTTCCAATGAAAAACATATAGGTGTATGTTGCGCAACTGATGTAATTACATGAAATTGGTAGAGACATATGACTGTGTAAACAGTACCACTGTGTGGCATATGATGCATAACCAAAGATATATTTTGAGGTGCTGTCACAAATCATTTATTTTAATAAGTGTGAAATGTTAAGGGGAGTACACAACTAAGCACAAAGCTGTTTGTAGAAGTCAACAGCCATAAGAAAAATAATCTGCTAGCTGACAGTTTGTCTCACATTTCGCCCCCCATTGTCATTGAACATCACCCAAAGTATATATGTAAACATTACTCAGTTTATCTTCTCAAGAGAACAGCTCATCTGTGTACTCTCTAAGCATAAAAACACAGGTTCGGTCATCCCTGACAACATCCCAGTTTGCCTATAACATAGCTTACAACCTGACATAGCAGACACAGTTGGATCCCTACTTAAACACAGTCTCCAGGCAGCCTATGTTCTTGCAGAAGGGTATACAACAACATATATCCATCTGAACAAAGGGGGGGGGTATCACCTGATGCAGGAATTTATAGACCCATACTTCTGACTCTCCTCATCTGTGAGGTAGACCAATGACTCATCATGGACCTTATAAAAAAGGATACAGAAAATCTTCAGACTGTGTAATAAACCCATGCTTGATTTGTTAAGGCTACATCATGTCTGTTAAATCTGGTTGATATCTTCAAGAAGGTGAAGAAGTGCATGCATGAGAAAAAGAATGTCAACCCACATAACTTGATCTGACAAAGGCATTTGACACAAATCCAGACTCAAGTATTACAGAGAAACTGTCTCAAGTGGGCATAAACATCTATGTCACCAATTGGTTAGACAAATAGATCACACAATGGACACATAATGTATAGGTGTGTGAAGTCACCTGTAGGCAGAGTTCAGTGACCAGGTGCATACTTCAGGGCTTTGCACTAGGCCCTTTTCTGTTCAATATTTAAGTCTTAGAAGTCAGTACAAACATAGACATCACTTGTCTGACACGTTGTGTGGATGACTGCAAATTGTGGACAATCTCTGAATCCAAGAACTCTATTGATATACTGCAGAAAGTATTAATTCACAAGAATGATTGTCACCAGAGCCATGGAGATATACTATATGAATAAAAAATAGTTAATTCCTTCTGATAGCAAATACACAAGCTAATTATAATATAGACAGGATACTTTTATGAGCAGACCAAATTTTATGCAGCCTGGATACTCAGGTAGACAGTAAGTGGAACTTCCATCAGCATGTGATCACATTGATGACAAATTCCTTGTATGTAGCACATATCTTTAGTATGGGCAGGCCATTCACGTCAAAGGACACTATAGTCCCATTGGTGACAGCCTTCTTCAAACAAATAATTGAGTACAATGCAGCCTTTTACATGTACCTCACCACTCATCTCCCAGGGATGATTTACTCAGGTGTATCACATTTGCCACAGTATACTTCCACACATATTTCTGTTCATACATTAAGTATTGTTTGTGATGCATAACCATTAGGAGTTGACAGTGTAGTCTTCCCTTCAAGGTGTTACATAAGATGCATGTGCGATACTTATTGTTGTGACTCATCCAGTAAATACACAGCTCATCAACAACATTTAAGGCATGGGTTACATTCATGCAAGTGTGGATTGTGGCATATACATGTCATACAAACAAATCAGGATTGCTCCTGATTTAAAATACAGGTGTAACACTGCCCCTCTTAGCACCTCCCAAAAGTGATCATTTTTGGAGAAGGTGTGCTTGATTTACTTTATGGATTATTGACAAATCATTATAGTGGTACAAGTGTGTGCATGCGGAACATGCTAGTAATTCACAAGCGCATATTTTATGTCAATGAAGCAGATTAATGGTGGTATTATCCTGATATTGTCTGTGATTGTGCATGTTTCTGTCCACTGTTGTCCTTGAGCCTGTTGCTATGTGTCCCAATTTGTTGAGACCTATGCTGACATTATATTCATACTCAAGCATCGCTTTTGCCACATCTTCACAATATGCACATACCCTCTGTTGTATATGGGTCTATATCAGAAGATCAAAGTTTCAAAACTTCGAATCTGATATGGTCGACACCATATGATCTAAGTCTTGAAACTTTGAATCTTTTAACGGAGATCTCCGTACAGCACGGAAAGGGAAGATTTCCCTTTTCTGCACTGTAGTGCGATCCCGGAGTTGGTATATTTAAGTAGTGGGGGTGTGTGAGGGGTGCAGTCCCACACATGGTGGGTGCAGGGGACTTGCCCCCTTTCTTAGAGTATTTCAATGGTTTGTTTTTGTAGGTTGTTGTGTTTTATTACATTTTTGATGTTTCAAGACTTCGATTGTATGGTGTCGCCCACATCAGATTTGAAGTTTTGAAAATTTGATAATGTAATATAGACCCTTGTATATACAGTCTTTGCTAAATGTCCTCTCCAGGGATCATGTCAGGGTGTTTATATCACAAACAATCATTTCCATTGATACATGACCTTGTCTGAGAGTCACATAATATATAACTGTGTGATGATATGAGTATACCCACACAGGAGATGTAATCAGCCATACATACTGTATCATGTACATATATGATTACTGTTCCTGCTACAACTGCCTTGACGTTGTGGTATATGTACAATGACATGCCCTTATCTGGTGTACATTACCATGTTTCATTTGTCCTCTTACTCATTCCTCATTCTTACCATTCCTGTCTGCGGCCCTTTTTAATACACACACACACACACACACACACACACACACACACACACACACACACACACACACACACACACACACACACACTTCTCCAGACAACTGTCTTTATAATGCAGTCTGTGTACCCTTGATGATCATCACCCTAAACCATTATTTCTGTATGGTAAAGACTTCTCCATTCTGCAGGAACAAAGCCAGTAGTTAGGCTGCGAGTGAATACTGTACTTAATGGTGATGTCAGTTCATGTTTTAGTTAGTTAGGAAGACAGGCTGAGATGCCCTCTGGCCCCATAGAGGCTGTGTTTTTTTCCTTAGTCAAGGCCTTATCAACCTGCTTGTCAGATATGTAGGGTGGTGCTGGGGAGTTTGGGGCAAGGATTTTGAGAAGTTTGGAGGGGATAAGGGAGTGATTTTTTTGCCAAATCTGTCTGCTAGCAGGTTTATATCTCTGTGGGATCAGTGTGTGTGTGTCTGATACCATTAGTCACTAGTTCAGCACATTCCTGGGTGTTATCTTTTAAGCTACATATGTAGCTATAAAAGGCCTTATGATTATCTTTGGCTGTGATTGCTAAGTTTATTCAAAGTTACCCTTAGATGATTTGACATGTTGTCTTATTTGCCTGTTGAAGCAGAGGAGAGTGCTTTTCCATTGTTGGGACCAAGCCTTGGATTTCTTAGACAACAACTCTTTACATTTCTTATAATGTTTGTTGATGCAGGATATACACCTGGGTGGCTTTTTTTTTTACTTGGGGCTCTGGCTTTGATGCTCTGTGGAACAGCCAAGTCTATATACTTATACAAGTGGTTCTACAGGGCTTTAGTGTAAGCTTTGGTGTAGTTACCACTTCCAGCTGGGGGTGTGGCTTGGGATGCATTTATACTTTCCCCTAGGAGGTATAGTTTGCTTTGGTGAAGTGGTGATTTTTTTTTAGTCTGACTTCACCCTTTGTGAGTTCTGGTGTTAGTGCCAATTCAAATGTGACTGATTTGTCATCAGATTTAACTGAGGGTCTGACAGTTGCAGTGTTGCATCAGTTTGTCATGTTAGTGAGAACCAGATCTAGTATGTTTGTTTCTTTTGTTAGGGTTTGAACAATTTGTTCCAAGGCATTTTAGTTAACAAATTCGAGGAACCTTTGCACTAGTGAGTTAGGGCTAGAGTAGGCTTCCCAGTAGATGGTGGGATAATTGAAATCTCCCCTGACCAGATTGTTTGGCAAAATTTGTATTCACTCCAGTTCAATCAAGTAGACTTTGTGTGCACCATGATCCATAGAGGGGGCTCTATAACTAGCTATGACTTGAATCAGAGTCTTATCCACAGTAATCTGAATGTGGAATAACTCCATGGAGTGATCCATTTTAACTAGTCGGGAGTTGACTTTATTTCTACTATAGATAGAAAAAAACACCTCCTTTGGATCTTACATGACCGGTTTTCAGTCTGAAGGTGTAGAAGGCATTGCAGCCTTGCAAGGCCAGGGTACACTCTGAGGCCTTGAATCAGGTTTCTGTGACTGCACAGACAACTACATCCTCCAGTGATGGAAGTGCTTCCAGGGTGTGCACTTTTTGGTTAAAGCTCCTAGCGCTTAGCAGCATAACCCTTATTTTGTTATAGTTGGCAATTTTAATTTTGAGATCTTGCCTAAAAAAGGCACTATGGGGGAGTCAAGAGCCTTTGCCAACAACCAAAAGCTTAGTGGTTCCAGGCACAAACCTTCTCCAGCAAAGTAGTGAGGTTTGGTGACCATGTCATCCCAAGCAGACATAAACTGGATCGGCTTTGAATGACACCAAAAACTAAGCCAATTATTGAAATCTATCATTTTCATGTTTATACTGTGGCATCATTCTAGGTGAGGGTAATATGCTGCTCAAGGCTTAGGACATACCTGCCTGGGACACATACTCAGA
The DNA here is from genome assembly GCF_019279795.1 of Protopterus annectens. Taxonomy (NCBI): domain Eukaryota; kingdom Metazoa; phylum Chordata; order Ceratodontiformes; family Protopteridae; genus Protopterus; species Protopterus annectens. Next base: position 1,908,143,478 of record NC_056739.1, on the reverse strand, counting down.
GAGGTCAATCATGTCTCTCTTCATATAGTCCAGTGAAGTATATCTCAGGTTGTTCACTCCAGCATGAGCTATGACAGAGTCATAATGGTACTTGATGCTGAGAGAGCTGAGAGCATATGTGATCTGATGAATCCTGGCACCAGAATAACAGCTGAACGTGACTTTCTCCTTATCTAACCTGGTAAGTGGGACATCTATGTGTCTCACTATGGAGTCTCCAATAACAAGAAAATTTGGTTTTTAACTGTCACTCCTTAAGTCTTGGTAGGTGAGACAATGGTGTTGTTATGTGCCTTGGGTGCTGTGGAAATTGTGGTAGTTGTAGCAGTCTTTTGTTTTGGAGGTCTCTGGTGTTTCAGTAAGTTTATTGAGAGAACCTCTGTGTATGTCAGTTTATGTGGTGAATTAATACTATGTGTATGAGTAGTGATACTATGGGCATGAGTAGTGGTGGGTGAGTTGATAACCTTTTCAGTGTTACTGTTTTGAGTGTGAGAGTGCAGGGATTCAAGATTTTTGGTGTAGATACATCTCATGCAATTTATACTACAGTGAGTTATTAGTAGAGGGTTGCCAGTGTACATAAGGCAGTTGTTACACTGCCTTAGGAGACCCAAGTCAACAAGGCTGATAGGAGAAACAAGGGTTTTCCAACTGTCCATAATGCTAGGTTTGAAGAACTGTTATCACAAAGGGTGTGCTTTCAGGACTGATCTAGGAGGTGGTCTATAGATTGGTATTTCTGAAGGGGTTTTGGGCTGGTGGTTTAATAGGTCACAGCTCACTAGGAATACTTTTTAGACCAGAGATGCACTAAAGATGAGGACTATACTAATGTATTACAATGTATCTAAGTGAACAATTGTCAAACTTATCTGTCCAGCTATGATCCACAATTGCACAGCAGTGTGCGCTGCAGGGTAATTCGCAAACAAGCAGAAACCTGCTCAAATGCAAGGCTTAAATACAAGAAGCTAAAAACTTTAATCTGCATCTGTACTATACTATAGCTGCTAGCTACACTAATTTAGGTGGGAAACACTAAAATATGTTTTAAACAGCAGAATAAAACAGCAGTGAGACACCAAAAGTGTTTTAAACAATACAAACACATCAAGGAGACACTAAAGAATGTTTTGAACAGCAAACAATTTAGTTATTTAAAACACTGCTTGCTGAAAAACAGAACAAATAAAACAGATCCTTTGCAAAGAGTGAAAAGCAGCAACAATTACTTTGCAAACAGTGAATTAGCAAAAAAGATTTGCAACAGTGAAAACAGCAACAAAATACAACTGGCACAGTAAGGCAGACAAATGCAGCACAGACAGTGCAGTTTAGTTTACAGTATTAAAATACAGTATTAAATAAGCAGAACACAATAAAAAAAAAAAAACAGGCAACTTATGGTTTTTGGGAAGCTCAGAAGCCTCTAGTTATCTAGTATCACAGCTCAGAATTGTGGCTGGTAGCCCACCTCAATTCAGCTCGGTTCAAACAAGCAGAAACTGACTCAAACTCAGGGCTTAAATACCAGAAGCTGCAAACTTAAAAAAAAAACCTCAAAAGAACCAATGATGGTGCTTACTCCAAGCCCTAGAACAATCACCCTTCACCAGTTTCCACTCTGCACACTTCTCTCACAAGGGTGCAGAAGGGTCCCATCCAATCAAAGATGGGTTGGAAAAAATATTCATAATACAACATCCACTACAAACAGACCCAGATGCAGCAACCTCTATCTGTAACTATTAATGTATTTTCAGGTCTGGGATGGACATCATAGTTTACTGACGGTCACCTACCCACCTCCCATAACACAAGTATAGCTGTAAAACAGAATGCATTGTGTGGTCTCAACCAAAACTCAAAAATCAACTTTGAAAGTAATGCAAGTATATGCATCAGCAGTATATTGTCATACAATTAATCTCTCCAAATTCAGGTCTTAAAAGCCAAGTCATTTAACATATCATTGTTGACTATTGGCCAAACTGTTGTCAGGTCTAGCAGCTCTCATGCCATAAATTAATGCCAACTGTCACATTACCCTTCCTGTTTCATAAATTGCCTTCCTCTGTCTTTGACAATGTTGCTTTTCCACCATAGTGCAAACATGTTTTGCATGGGATTTTTGTTGGGTTTGAACACTTGCAGTAAAACATATCACAAACTGGTTGGACAACACTTTAATTGTTGTTGGAGGACCTATGCAGACATAGCAAGAGCTGGGAAGGATAATGTTTAATTCAGGGATGAAATGTGGGATACAGAAAAATCAAAAATATTTACTGCACTTCTCGTAAAGCTCTACAGCTATAGGCTGCTACAGGGGGAATATACCACGTCTCAGTCTAAGGCTGAGGCTTGGAACAATCTAGCCAAAGCTGTTTCCAGTGTGACTGTCATTCCACATACTGGAGAGCAATGCAGGCACTATTATAATAACCTGACATTTTACAAGCTGGCACAGCTCAACCAGTGGCTGGATGAGTTTAGGACTGCTGACATCCCACAGTTGTGTAAGAATACAGATAAAGCAACTTTAAATGATATGTAAAGATGTAGATAGCCAAGGCTGGTATGCATAATGCTTTCATGCTTCTTCATGTTTACAGCTCCTCAGGAAATTTCAGTAAACAAGGAGGTACATTCTGAAAGATTAGAAAGACTCAGAGAGGGAATGGGTATGTATGCAGCACAAATGAACGTGATTGTATTAAAATGATTGCTTTCCCATACATTAAATTCCTGTTTAATGTTGCCTGTTTTGTGCTTGCTAGTTTAATCTGCTTTAGCTGCTGCTTTCATAAGCATTGCTTCTCATATTACTTGCTGTCCCCTCTTCCACCCCAAACTGATATTACCTCTCTCCTTCTGTTCTCTTTACAGTTTTAAGCACCCTCCACATTGTGAAACAGAAACACTATGGGGGAGTCAAGAGCCTTTGCCAGCAACCAAAAGCTTAGTGGTTTCAGGTACAAACCTTCTCCAGCAAAGTAGTGAGGTTTGTTGACCATGTCATCCCAAGCTGACAGAAACTGGATCGCCTTTGAATGACACCAAAAACTAAGCCAATTATTGAAATCTATCATTTTTTTTTGTTTATACTGTGGCATCATTCTAGGTGAGGGTAATATGCTGCTCAAGGCTTGGGACATACCTGCCTGGGACACATACTCAGAGAGCTTAATCATGTCTCTCTTTATATAGTCCAGTGGGGTATGTCTCAGGTTGTTCACTCCAGCATGAGCTATGACAGAGTCATAATAGTACTTGATGCTGAGAGACCTGAGAGCATGCATGATCTAATGAATCCTGGCACCAGAATAGCAGCTGAATGTGACTTTCTTCTTATCTAACCTGGTAAGTGGGACATCTGTGTGTCTCACTATGGATTCTCCAATAACAAGAACATTTGGTTTTTGACTGTCACTCCTTAAGTCTTGGTAAGTGAAACGATGGTGTTGCTATGTGCCTTGGGTGCTGTGGGAATTGTGGTAGTTGTAGCAGTCCTTTGTTTTGGACGTCTCTGGTGTTTCAATAAGTTTATTGAGAAAACATCTGTGGATGTCAATTTATGTGGTGGATTAATACTATGTGTATGAGTAGTGATACTATGTGCATGAGTAGTGGTGGGTGAGCTGATAATCAAGCTTAGACCAAGAGCTAGACCATCATTGGTTCTTTTGAGTTTTTTTTTTAAGTTTGTAGCTTCTGGTATTTAAGCCCTAAGTTTGAGCCAGTTTCTGCTTCTTTGAACCAAGCTGAATTGAGGTGGGCTGCCAGCTATAGAGCTTTACGAGAAGTGCAATAAATATTTTTGACTTTTCTATATCCCACATTTGAGCCTTGAATTAAACATTATCCTTCCCAGCACTTGCCATGGGTATGTATGCAGCACAAATGAATGTGATTGTATTAAAATGATTGTTTTCCCATGCATTAAACTCCTGTTTAATGTTGCCTGTTTTGTGCTTGCTAGTTTAATCTGCTTTATCTGCTGCTTTCATCAGCTTTGCTTCTCATACTACTTCCTGTACCCACTTCCACCCCAAACTGATATTACCTCTCTCTTTCTGTTCTCTTTACAGTTTTAAGCACCCTCCACATTGTGACTGTCTTTCCTTACAATTGTGAACTCTTGTAAATGTTCTGCTCTGGAACCAACCTTGTCAAAACAAAATTAGAAGAGTTAAAGTGTATGTTCCATCTAAACACTGTATATCTACCTTACATTTTATTTTTAGATACTGTCCTGCATTTAATACTTGTGGCTTGCACACAAATAAGACCACTGTGTTTTCCCTTCTCTCCCACTATCTCTCTAATGAGCTTCTCTATCAAAAGATGGTTAACCTTGCAGTAAAATTAATGCAGTCCCCTAAGAACACCAGCTTTGTGAAAATCCAAACAACAACATTGGTCAAACTTTTTGTAATTCTCTGCTTATACTGACCTGTGGCAGGCTCGTTTGAAAATTATTTTTTTCTTGAAACTTGTGTCTGATTCATGGTGCAAACTGATCTGTTTGCCTCAGTATGCTCGGTCTCACTCCGCTCCCAACCTTATGCCCATTCTTAGCCACCATTACATCTATTACATCTATACTAACAACATCACACTCGCCACAACTACCTATCCAATCACGCTCATCCACTTCCATTACATCACATAATTTCTAAATCCCACCCATTGTCAGTTCCCCCCACAATTTTCTCACACACTACCGACCATAATCTGCACTCCTTCCTACCATATATAAATACCGCATCACCAACTACACCACACCCTGATTACAAACATGCTCATCAGTCACATAATTATCTTTCTACTACTATCTACTGCCATCATTCTAACATCTCCCTACAGCCCTTCAGTTATCTACTTAAAATCCCCCACCCTTCCTTCCACAAATCTACCACTAACAGAAATTCCCAAACATAGAATAACACCTCAGATGTATAACTTTACCGATACTGCACTATTCTCGTACAGATATCTCCACTTACCTCCATCATCACACATTTCTCTGAAACACTTCCCAACATCAGCAAAATATTTAGGCTCAACAACTCACAAAAATACAAACCTCCAACTATCTGCAGACATACATCCTAATCCAGGCCCAACTCACATCCAACAAAACCATACCATTCCATAAATAGATAACCAAACTACAATAAAAAAAAGCCTGATACTGTTTAACAATATGTCCAGAAATAAATCTGACATCCTTCTCATTAACATAAATCTCAGAAGCCTGTTAAACAAAATACACAAATCCTATGATACCCGCCCCTTTATACTACAGATAATGCTATTCTGACACCTGGCTTAAACCCCATGCAAACAATAATGAAATCATACCCCCAGTTATAACATTCTGAGACAAGACAGAACAAATACGCCAGGTGGAGATATAACAATAATATATAAGGATTCTCTTAACTTTGAGCAACTACAGGTAAGACCCCCAGACCTAAACAACACTGAACCACTAGCCTTAAACCTAAAAAACAACAACAATAAACAAATAATCCTACTAGCAGTATACATCCCACCCAACAAAAACTCATCTATTATAGAAAACTTACTTAGCTGGGCATCTTCTATATTTAGCCAAGAAACCATTACAGTAGGTGACTTCAATACTGATTGGCAAACCTTTACCTCTGAAAATCCCTCCAGCTATATAAACCTATATGGCATCTCTCAACTGATACAAACACCTACCAGGGTAGACAAAAATAGCAACAAAAAATAAATTCTAGACTGGACTCTAACTAAAAAACCCACGCTTATTAATCAGTCAGGTTGTCTGCCAGACAGCCTTACTGACCACCTACTAATGTATATCCTAAGGCACCACAACCCTTTCACAAAAACTATATCGTATAAACAAATATGAAAAACAAATAACTTCTCCACAAACACCTTTAAACAGATGCTCCAAAACTGTAACTGGTCCGTACTAAAATATCTCTGAAAAGATGAAACAGTCCAATATTTCAACAATAAATTTCTTGATATACTAAATACCCTAGCCCCTAGTAGACACATTAGATCAAAACAGTCTACTGTCCATGACTCACAAAAGAAACCATACAACTACTAAAGCAAAGAGACAAACTATGGTACCAACATCAGGCAAACAAAACAAAAGACTCTCTTGACAGATGCTGCCACTTTAGAAACAGTTCCAAAAAGCAAACTAAAATTGACAAAAAGCAGTGCTAATCTACAATGCAAGAAAAGCATCAAAATAACCCAAAAAATTCTGGAGCAACTTATACATCCGGGCCATACTAGCACCCCATCTCCAAATACCCATAACTCAGAAGACAGTATAGCATTCCAATTTAACTCCTTTTTCATAAACTCAATAATATTGCTAATAAGAAAAAAAATGGCTCCTTACAAATCCCCTCAACCAAAGACACGCTGTCCTCACTGACTCTCAAACCCATCCAAATAGGCAAAATAATGAAATTACTGAACAAGTTAAAACCAGCAACTATTGCAGCAGACAAACTTTCAAATGACTACCTCAGACTAGCAAATGATGTCATCTATTACCCAGTCTTGATCCTAATCAACAGATCCATCCCAGAGTAATATATACCAAACATTTGGAATTTCTCTTAAGTAATCCCCTTCCATAAAGGGGGCTCCTCACTTCATCTCTCCAACTATAGATCAATATCCTTACTATCTCTCCCATCAAAAATTGTAGAGAAATGTGTCCAGTCACTGATAATAGACCATCTTCTAACCAATAAGCTCCTTGCAAACTCACAGCACAGATTTCGGCCAAGCTGCAGTGCCAAAACCACCCTGCTACAGTTTGCCAATACTGTAAACCAACTAAAAAATAATGGTCAAATGCACACCTCAATATTTCTAGATATGTCAAAGGCAGTTGACACAGTGTCCCACAATCAACTCCTCCTAGAACTAGCATCCTTTAACATATTAAAAAATACCCTAGCACATTTCTGAAATTACCTCTTGGATCACCATTAAGCTGTCAAGTGGCAAGATGGTCTCTCATCTCTACTCCCTGTAACCATAGGTGTCCCACAAGGGTCAATCCTAGGTCCACTGCTCTTCTTTGTCTTCAACAATAACCTCCATACTACAACTAATCTTGCTACCACCATACAATATGCAGATGACTCCACAGTCATCTGCACTGCTCCCGCCTTACCACAACTCCAAGACATTACCCAAAGATCCTTTACTGCTATCGAATCCTTTCTCAATAAATATCAGCTCATCCCAAACCCCAACAAAACTAAGCTAATGCTATTTTCCAACAACAATGAAGAAACAAACACTCTGAACCAGGACTTTAATATCACCTCATCCAATCACACCCTAATTCAACCAATCACTGCAACCAAGCAAAAAACGTATCATCCACAGAAGTTAAACACAGCTTACAGAACCCAGTAGCACAGGAAAATACTGTCCAAGCAAAATAAACGTACTCAAATGAATGAACAAGGTTGTAGAATGACGATATTAAAAACGCGGACCTCTGTACACAGTCTAAACTTTAGTTGTTAGCGCTTTCACCATCCAGGCTTCATCAGACAATAGACAAGGGTTTAGAACAATGAATTTAAATAGTGTCACAAAGATATCTATTGGACAAACAATCCTGACATCACATTAGATTCCAATGAACAAATATGCATAATAATAAAATGTTAAAAACAAATTCTGCATACAAATATATTGTGCAAAACATATATTAAAATATAGGATATTAAAAAGCATATGGAGAGTATATATATAAAAACGTATATATATAAAATTCTAAGCAGTACGTGTATAAAAACACATAGTAGATAGTCCTAAAAACACTATGCTGAACCATCATAACCAGCGCTGGAATATCTAACATTGACAGCCAGTCTTCTATTTTGAAGTATAGGTTTGAGTGGTACCTTATCATTAAGCCCGGGGGCCTTATCAGCCTTGAGTTTAATGATCCATCTCAATTCACATTCCTCTGTGTATGTCCTGATGTCACCACCCCGTGGATTAGTTCTGACATGCTGTATAACAGAGAACAAAAAGGTGTGTGAAGGACCAAAGATCATGTTATGTTTGGCCACGGCATTAGACTCAGAGCCTTTACGTATATGGTATATATGTTCCCTCATATGCTCCCGTAACTTTCTATTAGTCTTTCCTACATAGAAAACATCACAAGAGACACATCTAGCAAGACAGACTAAATTCTCACTCTGACAGTTTGTTGATGTATGGAATATAAACTGCTCTCGGGTGTGCGGATGTAAAAAGGTGTCCCTTGTATCAATAAAACTACATTGACCACACATATTACATGGTTCACTGTTAACATGTACTCCTAATGCACGTGTGTTGGAAAAACTGAGAGGTCGATGACACAACATTTGCTTTAAATTCCTCTTGTTTTTAAAGAAGAAACTAGGTTTGCAACCAACTATCTCACTAATGTGCTAATCCAAGAGAAGCACTTCCCAATGTCTTTCTATAATTTCCCTTATACTTGGTGTATCTGAAGTAAAAAACATGGGCATCCTCAAGGTACCACTCCCTCGATTCTGAAACATAGTGTTCATTGGTATATCTCTATCAGAAAAGTATGGTCTAGCTGTTGACATTCTTAATGAGTTAACCTCAGTCACAGCACAATCTATTTCAGTACTACTATAATGTCGATTCATAAGAATATCTTTCAAATATCTTAACTCATTTTAATAGCCCTCCTCACTTAAATTAAGTCTAGAAGCACTCATAATCTGATTTTTAGCCACATTTCCAAAAACAAAACTTGGATGCATACTATCACGACGCAAAAAAAGTATTGCGGTGGCATGCCTTCCTATGTATAGCTGTGTTGAGTAAGCCATTACTAAGTCTCTCAATATTAACATCTAAAAATGAGATGCTGTATCTAGATGAACTAACAGAAAAACTAAGAAAACTAGTCAGGGAATTGATGGTAGTAACAAATTCATCTAGTCCATGTTCATCTCCCTTCCAAATCAAAAAAAGGTCGTCGACAAATCGTCTATAAAAGCCAACTGACTGCTTAAACATATCCGAGGAAACAACATTTCCTCCTCCCAAGTGGCCATCACTATGTTGGCGTAGCTATTGGCACAGGACGTGCCCATAGCCACGCCATCATTCTGAATATATGTAACATCATTAAACATAAAAATGTTGTTTAAGACAGTTTCCAAAATTTGATAGTCGTGGTGAAGGATGTGATACGGAGAATTCCCTAGGCCTGTCAGAGGATTTAAATAAACTGGAACTGGACTTTCTAAAACTTAAACAAGTGCAATTGCAATGCCGGCATTTTGAGGTGTGTTTACACAAGAAGATAGTGCCGAGGGGTTTGCGCATTCTGAAGATGCCTATGACAGGTAATCTTTACCCAGAGCTGTTATTTCAATGGCAACAGCTTAACTTAAATCTAAGTTTCAGTTACATGCGATCGTTGAATGATTTTTTTGGCCCTGAGGAAGAGCGTTTATGGGAAAATGTTATTAAACAACAAGAGACAATTTTATCGAAATATCCGAGCAGCAGGACTGAGTCGGGGATAGATAGGCTGTTGGACAATGTCTCAATTTATGAGAAAAGGTTGTTTGAACAAAAAAAGAACAAGATATCCAGGGATGCAAAGGACTTTAATTTGGGCCACGTCTTTACTTGGCCCAGAGGTAATGATGGTGCTTTTGGGTCCAATAATGTTATTGCAACTAATAGTGTGAAATGGACAATTAATGTTTCAATGAATACTCTGAATAATAGTTCAGAAGGAATTGGTGCTGACCTAATTTCATGTAATGAGAATGTTGCAATGAATGTTAGAGATAACAATGCATCCACAACAGAATCTGCCACTTCTATAGTGAAGTCTGTAACCAACAATATACCTAAAGGTGATGTAGTTAGGTCAGACAATGTGTATTCTAATACTTCTTCACATGGTTCTAGTAATGAAGAAGTGGTAGTTAGGAGGAAGAGAGTCTCTCCCAATAATGTTTGTCCGGTAACTTTACAGTGTCAGGGTGACAACACGCATGTTCCTTTCCCTATCGAGCATTCACAACAGATGAAAAGACAGAGGTCATTCAGCCGGGGGAGGCAAAAATGGAAAGGCTCAGGGGGTGACCATACAGGTCCGACTTTGAATAAAATGTGGGAGCGGGTGGATCATCGCTTGTAATTAATTTATCTAGTAGGGATTTGAATGATCCTGAGTTACAAGTCCTGAATAAAGGACTCACTTTTATACCAACTACACCAAGCAATCTAGTTGATTCAGTTTTAGATGTTAAGCTTTTTGCACGGAACATTCAGTTGAAATTAGACTTTGGTGGTAATGTTGAACAGGGAGGTCCTAGGATATTTAGACCACCCAGTACCTATGTACCTGTTTTACATCCACTGGTAGATGCTTTCTCCCAGCTGGTTGAACAGGATTTACATTGTTTTAACAGAATTGTCAAACCTAAAAATAAACGTAACAATCTTTCTTTTCCACAAAGGAGGGCCTTGGCAGACTTGAGTAATGATCCTTCTATAGTTATCAAACCAGCCGACAAAGGTGGTCCCATTGTATTATTAGACCATTCCACCTATATAGATTATATGAAAACTATGTTACAAGAAGACAGTTATTATGCTGAGATTGATATGGTCCAAGTAATGAATAGAGTCTTTAAGATCTACGATATATTAGATGATTTATTGAAAAGCCATGATATTGATTTTGAGCTTTTTAGATTTCTTAGGGTCAATAACCCCTTAATACCTACGATACAGGGGTTACCCAAGGTTAATAAGTCTTTGTCTAAACCCCCCCCCTACGAGCCATTGTTGCAGGATGAAGGTGGGTTACTGAACCCTTTTCCCTTTATTTGGAGCACTTCTTAAGACCAGTGGTCAATGATAATATAACTCTTTTAAGAAATACTAAGCAGTTTTTATTGGAATTGTATGATTATATGAAGGATGTAAATGCTGAAGAACCATTCATTTTGGTCACCCTAGATGTTAAAAGTCTTTTTACGGTGATACCTAATGATATGGGGGTAGTTCAGACTCATAGTTATTTGTCTAGACATTCCAATTTGGGAAGTAAGCATATTGATTTATTGGCCTTATTTTTGGAAACTGTCTTAAACAACAATGTTTTTATGTTTAATGATGTTACATATATTCAGAATGATGGCGTGGCTATGGGCACATCCTGTGCCAATAGCTACACTAACATAGTGATGGCCAGTTGGGAGGAGGAAATGTTGTTTCCCCTGGATATGTTTAAGTGGTCAGTTGGCTTTTATAGACGATTTGTCGACAACCTTTTTTTGATTTGGAAGGGAGATGAACATGGACTAGATGAATTTGTTACTACCATCAATTCCCTGACTAGCTTTCTTAGTTTTTCTGTTAGTTCGTCTAGATACAGCATCTCATTTTTAGATGTTAATATTGACAGACTTAGTAATGGCTTACTCAACACAGCTATACATAGGAAGGCATGCCACCGCAATACTTTGTTGCATCGTGATAGTATGCATCCAAGTTTTGTTTTTGGAAATGTGGCTAAAAATCAGATTGTGAGAGCTTCTAGACCTAATTTAAGTGAGGAGGGCTATCAGAATGAGTTAAGAAATTTGAAAGATATTCTTATGAATCGACATTATAGTAGTACTGAAATAGATTGTGCTGTGACTGAGGTTAACTCTTTAAGAATGTCAACAGCTAGACCATACTTTTCTGATAGAGATATACCAATGAACACTATGTTTCAGAATCGAGGGAGTGGTACCTTGAGGATGCCCATGTTTTTTACTTCAGATACACCAAGTATAAGGGAAATTATAGAAAGACATTGGGAAGTGCTTCTCTTGGATGAGCACATTAGTGAAATAGTTGGTTGCAAACCTAGTTTCTTCTTTAAAAACAAATGGAATTTAAAGCAAATGTTGTGTCATCAACCTCTCAGTTTTTCCAACACACGTGCATTAGGAGTACATATTAACAATGAACCATGTAATATGTGTGGTCAATGTAGTTTTATTGATACAAGGGACACCTTTTTATATCCGCACACCCAAGAGCAGTTTATATTCCATACATCAACAAACTGTCAGAGTGAGAATTTAGTCTATCTTGCTAGATGTGTCTCTTGTGATGCTTTCTATGTAGGAAAGACTAATAGAAAGTTACGGGAGCATATGAGGGAACATATATACCATATATGTAAAGGCTCTGAGTCTAATGCCTTGGCCAAACATAACATGATCTTTGGTCCTTCACACACCTTTTTGTTCTCTGTTATACAGCATGTCAGAACTAATCCACGGGGTGGTGACATCAGGACATACACAGAGGAATGTGAATTGAGATGGATCGTTAAACTCAGGGCTGATAAGGCCCCTGGGCTTAATGATAAGGTACCACTCAAACCTATACTTCGAAATAGAAGACTGGCTGTCAATGTTAGATATTCCAATGCTGGTTATGATGGTTCAGCATAGTGTTTTTAGGACTATCTACTATGTGTTTTTATACACGTACTGCTTAGAGTTTTTTATATATACGTTTTTTATATATATACTCTCCATATGCTTTTTAATATCCTATATTTTAATATATGTTTTGCACAATATATTTGTATGCAGGATTTGTTTTTAACGTTTTATTATTATGCATATTTGTTCATTGGAATCTAATGTGACGTCAGGATTATTTGTCCAATAGATATCTTGGTGACACTATTTAAATTCATTGTTCTAAACCCTTGTCTGTTGTCTGATGAAGTCTGGATGGTGAAAGCGCTAACAATTAAAGTTTAGACTGTGTACAGAAGTCCACGTTTTTAATATCGTCATTCAACAGCCTTGTTCATTCATTTGAGTACGTTTATTTTGCTTGGACAGTATTTTCCTGTGCTACTGGGTTCTGTAAGCTGTGTTTAACTTCTGTGGATGATACATTTTTTGCTTGTCAGTTTGTTATTTGAACCACAGAAATTTTTACCTTTTGGCGGTCTCTCTTTGATTTTATTTAATTACTGCAGCCAAACTATTAGGTGTCACTATTGATAATAATTTAAAATTTGATGAGCACATATCTCTGGCAATAAAAACAGGTCAGATAAACTTAGGTTCTCTATTCAGGATTAAGTCTTTTCTAACTAACTCTTCCCGACAAACAATCACCAGGACCCACCTACTACCCACCCTACTCTACTCCTCACCTATAGTAAGAAACCTAAGGAAAACTGATCTAAACAAACTTGAAACATGCTACCACAAAATAGCTAGATTCACTGCCAATCTACCCCACAGAAGCCACCAATGCCTCACCCAAAAACAACTCAAATGGCTAGAGCTTCCTAACCTCTTATCCTTAAAGCAACTTATCCTAACCCTCTTTATAGTATACCAAATTGACAAATGCCCAGCCATACACAAACTAATACAAATCCATCTCAACAACAGGACTCTAAGATCCTCCAATGAACTAGTATTAGAAGTTATAAAATCCACCAACTGCTTTGGAGACTCACTTTACTCTAATGCCATCTCTAAACCATGGAACTTTATCCCTCAGAATATTTTAAACACTGGGGACCCTGGCCATTTCAAAAACCCTCTAAAGAACTACCTAAATAACAACTGGTCATGCTTTTGCTCCTCACCTAGATGAACTTACCCAACATGTCCCCACCACAGCCCACCCTCTAACTCTGTCTACAAACTTCTATTCTAATGTGCAGAACATGTTGACAAACATCTCTTGTCTGGTAGTTGACAAACACTATTGCATTGTATGATATCATATAGTTGCTTTTTGTTGTTTAGTTGCTTTTATTGTATAATTGCTTTGTATTATCTGTCTAATTTTCTATGCCATTATGCTATGTACTTGTCTGCTTTATTATTAGCAGTATAATTCCTGTGCTATTGTATTCTGTACTTATCTGTATGTGAAACTTTTCTCCCCCAGCCAGTCCTGAAAATGGGCAACAAACCCAGTCAAACTTCCCCTGTAAACAAATGCTAAATAAATAAAACAAATTACTGACAATACAAGCATACAGATCTTAACTGTAAAAGCAAGCATGCCTGTTTTCTCCTGTAGCTCTTGATAATTTTATTAGTCAAGTATAACAGTGCAATCAGATTTGGTGGGTTCAATTCCCACAAGTAACAAATACATTATAATTACAAACATGTAATTTTTTAATTTTAATTCCAGCAGATCTGACATTAATGCCAAGTTGTTAAGTTAATCTCTACTATATTTAAAAGCATATATGGAATATCAGCATATTGCAAGGATTACATATTACAATTCACAATCCTATTTTGGATTTGGAAAGCTGTATAGCTAATATAATAACACAAGCATATTTATTGTAATAAAGAATTTATGTGACATATAATGCTTCTAATTATCTGTTTTCTTTTTTTTTTTGCCTTGCCCTACTACTTATCTCTCTCTCATTATGTATATATATATATATATATATATATATATATATATATATATATATATATATTAATTCACTTCCGATGCCCGAAATACTGAAATATCAAATTTCAGTATCTCGAGACCAGAAGAATGAAACTCCACAGCAACAAAAACCCAAAAGTCAGATATGCAAAACATCGAACCCTCCCTCCGGCATAAAACTACACAAAACAAACAAAAAATAAACAACAAAACACACTAGTCTATATTCTATATTTAAGCAAGGGGGCAACCCCCCTGCACCCCCACACCCCCCTACTCATATATACTAACTCCAAGGTGACACAAACACAAAAACAACAACACGTCTACCTCTACAAACTCTACACTCCCATTACACACACATCATGCATGTAAAACAATCACCACACTTAACATCTATGCAAATGCCCCTCACCCACCTACCCTAAACTGCATCTACAACATCCAAACATATAACAAAAACACATCCCTACCCTAAATCCTTAACTACTACACACTTACTTTACCTACATCTTCAAATACAACCGAACAACACCATCTTCAACACTCACACACCACTATGTCTTAAAGACACAGCATACTATACATACACACCGGGAAATACTTACCGCACATTTGACATTCTCAGATTCGACAAAGTGCAGTTTCAGTATTTCAAGCATCAGAAGTGAACCTATATATATATATATATATATATATATATATATATATATATATATATATATGTGTATATACGAACGCACTGTTCTGATGTCATACTTTTCTGCCAAATGTTAGCACAAGAAGGTAGGCCAAAAATTGTGGGTCAGCCTGCCAGCAATCCACTGGATGCCACACCAACACCTAGCACATCTGGCATGCAACCTGGCAGCACTGCCTCCACAGCCCCTGCACTACTTGGCCATCCACATCAGGTAGCATTGCCCCAGCTGCTGGTCATTGGCACCCTCTGGGAATAGTAGTGGAGGTGGGAATTACATCACCTGCCAGGAGCTGCCAGGAATGGTGCATCAGGTTTTAGAAACTAGCATTGATGACCGCCTCAGGCATCTGGAGAAGTTGCTCCATAGAATGCAAAAAAGACTCCCACATCAAGCAATCCCACAGGGAGCTAAGGAAGGGGGCAGTCATGACAGTTCTAAGGGTGAGAACTATATTCTCATTGTTCCCATTTCAGCGGGCATGTACCTCTGATGTCCCCTACCTATCTTCAATCATGGTATCCCCCAACCCTTCATGTTCATCATCACCCCTGTGTCTGTCTTGTTTGTCCTGTTTACCTGCACCTGTTTCCTCACCTACTCTCCCTACCTTACTCTGATATTCCTACATCCCTTCCCCAAAAGTCCTCTCTTCTTGAAATCAAAAAAAAAAAAAAATGTCCCAATTATAGTTCTCCACTTCACATATTTGTCTTCTGACACACTTGTTTTTGTTCAATTGGCTATATGACATGATTGCATTGTTGTTACCCATCTGTGTTGTGGTGACAATCCATGGTCATCCAATTTTCTCTACACTTTCACATTACAGTGTTAAAGAAGTGGATAGCTATGATTCTTTCCTAATTCCTTCTTACAAATTATTTTATTGCTTCCCCTTTGTTCTTTCTCCTGCTTGCCCTCCCTTTCCCCACGTTCCTATCAACCCCATTTCCATACCTTTAATCTGGTCAAAAATAGAATCATGCATGGCACACATGGCCAGAAATGGCTCATAATAAAGCCTTCACTTTTTGTACTCTGCATTTGCATGGAGTTTGGCATCACCCACCAATGCTGAGTGGCAGTGAATGGCTCTTCATGTCTTATGGTAAAACCCAGTGAGTTCTTGCCATCAACCACACTAGTCTGGTTATCTCCACACAATGATGCTTAAACTTGCTGCACAAAAGGAACATAAGGTTAAACCAGAATAAAGGCAGTACTCTCAAACATTTAATCTGGCAGTTATTTAGACTGCTGAATGTAACAAAATACAAATTATTTGTAGAGTGTTGACATAAATAACTGGTCTTAAGATTTTTTTTTCTTTGTCAATTGCTTCAAGCATTCAATTCCAGATGCATTTCTTATCATTTCTTAGTGCAATGTTATATGTGTATGAAATATTTAATCACCCACATAATCACAATTTGCAAAAGTTATGATTTTCTATGGGGATAATATTGATTACTGCCTGGAAATGAGTATCTGAAGTGACATCCAAACACACTGCTATCACTTATTTAGCTAACCTTGGTCTGCTTGACATAAGCCTGTTGCCTTTCTACTAAGCCTTCTCTACCTATATGTCACTCACTTGATGCTACATGGCGCATAAAAGTAATAATGATAGCACAAGAAATACATGACCATTAGTGTGCCATTTAACAAAAAACTGCTAGGTGTGTGTTCATCTCTCCTTCTATTCATTCCATCACTCCAACTCCTCTGTATGTGTGTGTATCCTTTAGGTTGATGGGTGGTGGCAGACTGACTTGACTAATATTAATGTGTTACCTTTATTCATTAGGTAATCATTTCTTGTGTACTGTGCAATGTTTTAAAATCATCTGTAGGATTATGTTTTTGACATGTTCGGATGATGATGAATGAATTTATCATATTAGGGGATGTGCAAACTGTCCTTACCATAACAAAGCATATTTCAAATACTTTTTTTATGAAATATAGCCATACACAAATGTTTAGTATATATGCAGAGTTAAAATAATCTTTTTGAAATATATACCACACTTTGTCATTTCTAGAAAGCTGCAAACACAATAACATTGTGATTTACAGTGAGGCCTGCAAAGCAGCTAATAGATGTACCACTGTATAAAGGTAGGCATTAACAACAAAAATTTTGTAAGACACATACTTTACTGCAGTCATCTTTTGTCACATTTACAGTAATTATTACATTTGTTTAGATAATGCCATCCTGACACCATGTGTAAAAAAGGTGAATGAGCTGGATTTCAACCCTGTGTTATCAGTGCTCTGACCACACGCTTACTGCTCTTAACACCAGCTTACAAAGGAAAAGCAAGGCAGCAGGTGTGTTTTTTACAGTACAGTTTAGAGTGCTGATGGCCAAACATCACCTCTTAGCCTGTTTGCACAAAGGAAGGCAAAGCAATAAAAATATTACTATTTTTCCATTTAAGCAAAGAACTGCATTTGCTCATCGCTTAACTCCATGCAAACGGGGAAGGCAATGGCAACAGGTCTTCACGCCATAAATGTTACGACAAAACATTTCCAATCTAAACTAAAGTATGAGCAGCATAGTATTTATCAGCTATTTCTCACATAACATATATTCCTAACAAATTCTCAAGTTCTACTGTGTTCATGAAATGGGAATCTCACATGTTAACCCTTTGCCATTGTTCACTCAAATGAGTTTCTTGGAGATGCGCTATATAAACAAGTGGTTATTGACCAGTTATCCTCTGTCTCATCAAAAAGCATTCTTTAATACAACAAAAGGGAATGGGCTTGTTATTCACTGAAGACATGCTTACTCAGACTCGTGCTCCCAGCAACAATGCACTTGCAAACGTTATCTTAGAAATAGGTCCAATGTCAAATACACTACAGAAATTAAGAGCACAACTGCATTGCTACATTTGATATGGGTTTATACTGACACTAGCCATTGTTGTAACTCATCAAAACACATTGATATTGTCTGAAAAATCTAGTACTGTGGACATCAGTTCATTTGAATTTGAACACACATACATCAACACTTGCATTCTTGCTGTTTCCAAAATATATGTGTTTGTGAGAGTGTGTGTGTGTGTGTGTGTGTGTGTGTGTGTGTGTGTGTGTGTGTGTGTGTGTGTGTGTGTGTGTGTGTGTGTGTGTGTGTGTGTGTGTGTGTGTGTGTGTGTGTGTGTGTGTGTGTGTGTGTGTGTGTGTGTGTGTGTGTGTGTGTGTGTGTGTGTGTGTGTGTGTGTTATGTAAACAACATAGGTACATGTATGTCTCAGCTCTGCAACATGCATTCATGACAGTTTATTTTACCTATATTAACAAGATGACTTAAAGTATTTTGGCACATTACAATCACAAAAGCAAATATGAAGTCCAGACTTTGCACACAAGTCTCATAACAGTATATGCTACCTACAATACTATGATGATGTCATCCTCTATGAAGATCATTATGACAATGAAGCTACCAGACATCTGTGATGGCTTGAGTGTTAAGTACTGTTAGGTGGTTCCCCTTCAAGACATCTAAAACTCATAACATCGAAGCTCAGAACACTGAGACCATAACATTGAAAACCCAAAACATCTAAAACTCATAACATTGAAAACTCAGAAAACAGAAACTTTGCATCACAACATCAAAAACTACAAACCATATGTAAATAACAACCCCTCCACCTATAACATCACCAGACTAACAAACACACTTTTTACTAAGTTTCTGCAGGGGGGCAAGCCCCCCTACACCCCCCCCCATAAATTAAATATACTAACTCTGAGATTGCACTACAGTGGGAAAAAGTTAATTTCAACTCCACTGTATTGCAATCACCGTAAAGAATGTTCACATAATGTCTAAAGCAATTACCTGTATGGCCTAAACACACGTACAGAGTGGCAAAATAAACACTATATAAATAGTATAAATTCCTACACTATATAAATAATAACTATATAAATAAAAACTACAACATCTTATAGTGATACCACAAGATTAACAGATTAAAATATAATATTTACATGTTTTATGATACACTACTCGATGTTATATATTTTCAATGTTATGAAATTCGAGGTTATGTATTTTAGATGTTTTGGGCTTTCGAAGTTATGGTCTCAGTGTTTTGAGATTTGATGTTATGAGTTTTAGATGTTTTGAAGGGGAACCATTAGGTAAGGGTTCGAATTACACAACAAGTCAACCTGTGTGTGTGCCTGCATGCATAATTGTATGTGTTGCTTAGTCAGAAGAACATGAGTCTATGTCCTAATGTTAGCACTCAAGTCTCATTGAGAACACATTTTTTACAGTTGTACATGACTACATTGAAATTTCATACAGCCCTCTCAACATCTACTTCCCAACATATGCTAACAATATGAAAGTCAGACTTGTGTTGTTGTGCTAGCATATTGTTTTCTCCAGCTTGTATGACTGCATAAGTAGGGGTTCTAGTCTCACTGCAGTCAACTTTTGTATGTCTGTGCTCAGTTAGCTGTCATTCTGGAAACCATTTTAGATCAGCGTGTGAGACACCCCCACCAACATCTTTTTCTCACCAGACACTGATGATGTCATAAAGTCTTCTCTGACACCATGAAAGTCAGACTTATGCCATGTCACTAACATTAAGTACTGTGTTCACTAGCTTGTGTAATTATGTAGGTAGGAGTTCTAATCTCACTGCAGACAACTTGTGTGTGTTCAGTTAGCACCCATTCTGGAGACCATTTTAAAGCAGCATGTGAGACACTGCTATCAACATCCTCTTCTCAACAGACACTGATAATGTCATCTGCTATAAAGTCTTCTCTGACAACAGTAGAATCAAACTTGTGCTGTGGCATTAGAGTTAATTACCTAGGTAGGAGTGCTAATCTCACTGCCATCAACTTGTGTGTGTTCAGTCAACTATGAGTCAGGAGACAATTTTAGAGCAGTATGTGAGGCACTCCTACCAATGTATTCTTTTATCATACACTGATGATTTTATCTGCTATAAAGTGTTCTCTGACAATATAAAGGTCAGACTTGTGCTGTGGTACTAACGTCAAGTATTATGTTTTTCTAGCTTGTGTAACCAGAAAGGTAGGGTTTCTAATTTCCCTGCAGTCATCTTGGGAGTGTGTGTATGTTCATTCAACTGTCAGTCTGGAGACATATTTAGAACAGTATGTGAGTCTACAGTTCTGTCAGTCACTCCTCCAAATAACTTCTTCTTGACATACAATGTTGTTGTGACCCCATATAAAAGTGCCCTCTGACAGTATTACACTCAGACACCTCTGTTGACACAAGCATTAGCTATTGTGTTCTTTAGCTTGTGTAGTTAGATAGTTTCTAGTTCTAACCTGATAGCAGACACCAAATGTGTAATCATTCAAATAAGAGTGTGGAGACAATTTTACACAGAGAAATGATAACACATTTATGTCAGGAGAGCCTTTAACATAGCTACATGAATCCAACATCTTTTTCTCAGCATACAATGATGCTGTCATTCTCTATAAAGTGCATTGTGGCAGTGTTCAAGTCAGACATTTGTGATGTTGCAATTGTTTCTTTGTATGTAAATCCAACTTGTAGACCTACACAGGCTTCAGCATTAATGTTAAAATCTGACCTTAGTCAACTGCTGTGTGGAAAGTTGGCAGTGTATTATAGTCATTATATGATTGTTTGAATCTCTTTTCATTTAGCTTCCACTCAGGAGAGCCTTTAACATAGCTACATGAATCCAACATCCCCTTTTTCCATCTGTCCACATATCATCCTTTCTGCAGAACACTGGAGGATGTCATCATCTCAAAGATGTATACACACATTGTGAAGCACAGCCATTCCATGGCCCTCTGCAGCCATATCCATACCACTGGACATGTGATTGCTAATTCTGTCATGAAGTGGTGCACATATCACATATGGACAGACACAATATGTAATATAATCAAGCGCATACACATATATGCACATACCACTACTATCTTCCAATATATATATGTATATATATATATATATATATATATATATATATATATATATATATATATATATATAGTTTCACTTCATAATCTCAAAATGCTGAAATACCCAATTTCAGCATTCCAAGATCATGCAACTGAAAATTCAGAATACCAAAAGTGCATAAGAACGAATTAGAAAATCTCAAATTCATGCTTATGCATTTCCGGTACATTGCGTGTAGTGTTTTGGTGCCTGAAATTGCAGGTGAGTGAGTGTGTGCGTTTTTGTATTTTGTATGTGTGGGTAAGGGTAGGGAGGTGTAAGTATGAGTGTGAGTGTTGGATTTGTTGGTGTTTGTGTATGCGTGATGTATATTTGTGTGCAAGTGAGTGGAGAATGCTGTGGTGTGAGTTTTTTTTATGTTATGTGTGATTTCGGAGTTGGTATATATAAGTAGGGGGGGTTGTTTGGTTTGTGTGCTGTGGGTGGAATGGTGTGTGTGTGTTATGTGGTGTATGGTGTATGTATGTTCATGATTGTGTGATTCATGATTGGGAGATTCGGCATTTTGAATGGTTCGGCTTCATGGCCTTGGAATGCTGAAATTCGATATTTCAGCATTTCGAGATTATGAAGCGAAACCATATATATATATATATATATATATATATATATATATATATATATATATATATATCAATTTTTGCTTACATGGTATTTGTGTGGCTTGGATTTTATGTTATGTTGGCTGTTAGCCTAGTAATGTCCTATGACACTATGAAGACTGCACATATCAATGTTGCTGCCATCCTCATGTGCTGTGCTGAACTGTGGGTGTACAGTAGTCCTACAACAGTTTATTTCAATCAGTGACTTGAGGTAATGTATTGATGGCCACTGCTGCCATTTGATGACATGTTCCTTCTATAACAGCTGTAGCAATATGCTTCCTGAGGAATACTGACATAGGATGATGTTATGTATATCGCTGCCTTAGTAAGGCATGTGCTCTTGTACTGGAGTATATCAACATTCTACACATTTCTCATTCAGTCATCAGATTTTCATTATGGCACATATGTGCATGTGTATACCTACCATCATGAAATATTTTGTGACATACAGCAATATTGTATCATACTGATTACATGTGCACATATGCCTTGTTTCATACATGTGTTGTAATGATGTTATACACACAAACACATAACCAGTTCAGATTTTCTTGCAATCCTGAAAATGTTGTATGCACAATTGTGTTTATATTCACAAGCATTATTCAGGTGTTGCCCAGCAGCATTGTGTGACAATCAGCATTTGTGTCATTAACTGTTCTGCATGAACTGCATCCACCTCATATGTAATGTGTTCAAATATGGTCTCAGAGCTCTCACACATGCCTTTCAAATGATAAACATAGTGATGTGATAACATCAAAGAGGTATAGAGTTGTACAACTGCGTTAACAGGTCCCCTGTGCAGCATGTGATGCAAATCCAAACTTGTATTTGAAGGTGTTGCCACAAATCTTTTTTTAAGTACAAAATCTTAAGTTGAACACACAGGTATGCTCACAGATGGCTGTGGATGATACCACCCATACTCACGTGGAGGCAATACATAATCTGCTACTTGGCAGATTTGGGTCAAATTCAAACACCCTGTCCTCACTGGTCATCACCCAAAGTGTGCATGCAAACATTACTCAACATATATTCTCAAAAGAGCAGCCCATCTGTGTGTTCTTTAGGGCTTAAACAGTAGTACGTACTGTGCTATCTACATATGTGCTTCATATTGTGCTACTGACTTGTCTTGGAAGTGTACATAGCTTGACATATCCTATCTTGGGTATGTTGCCATATTGTATTTGCTTGCTTCCTCTTTATTCATTCCTATCATTCATGTCTGTGGTCATTTTACTCACCACAATTTCCCTGAATAGTCCACATATATTGTATTCTATTTGCTCTTGCTGATCACCCTGACATCTATTACTTCAGTCTGCAAAAACTTGTTGCAATGTACATTGCACTGAGTACAGTTTTTAATAATGTGTTCATACTACAGTTGTTTCAGTATTTTTACCCCTTGTAATCATTGCGGTTGTCTGTGCGATCTTGCAGACAAGTTTGCCCGTAGTCATCTTGTACACACCTTTCTCTGTAGGTGCTACTCTGCACAGTTTCCTGGCTGGCAACACTGTTGCTGGCCATGAAACCTTACTTGTATTTGTGTAAACACAATGCACTGCATATATATGCTATTAGCACTGCTGCTCATCGTGCAAACATGCAAACTCCATGTCAGCTTTGTGTGAAGCCTACACAGAGTTTACTGAATCCCCGGGATAGTTTAACACTTGAATTCTTGGTAACGTGGCCTTCATTTTTATACTTCATCAACACAAGATGCATTCAATAAACCATATTATTCTATTTTATCTTCATTAGCCTTTCCAAGGATATAATATAGACATTGCATGTTACGGATTCATCTATTCTTCAATCATTGATCACATATTTGTCATTAATAAATGTTTTTTTCCATCTTCTTGCTGCATAGTTATTGTTTCAAATCACTGCCTTTATCAGCTGTGTCTCTGATTCTACTGTATTATAATTAAAAATAATTTATTCTGCTTTAACGTATTAATTACCTGTCATTTATATATCATAAATAAAAGTAACTTTTCTAAATGTGTTTCCAAAAGTTTTCAAGAATTACCAATCAGCCTTTATGTTTTGCTTTTGATCAGGGAAATAACAATGCTGGGAAGTTTAATTAGTAATTGAATATTCATCTGTCTTTAAGATGAAACAGATAGCAGATGGTCACAGGAAGATGTTCAGATAAATTAGAGTAGTTCAGAAATGTGAACACAGAACCTTATAATTTACCCCATTTCCTTTATCTGATGTATTTACTTGACAGACAGTGCATAAAACTCAAGGTTAATCAAATGTATCAAATTTGACTCTCCAGTACAAATCTGTATCATTTCAGTACCTTAAACCTCTGCTCTTTTGAGAGCAGGATTTCTGACCAGCCAATCCATATTGAGTGCAAGCAAACAACATTAAGAATAAAAAGGCCCATTTAGTGTCACATCATATGAAGTCCCGATTCCAGCACATATAATTTGCTGAGCAGAAAAATCATTTTCTATCTTGTATAAATCTATAAAGACTATAATTTTATGACTCTGCTATCCATCACCAGCATTTGTCAGTGCTAGTTAACTGATAATTACTTACAATGCAGCATTTTTTTACTAATGAGTGCAGAAGGGTGAATATTTCTCTGCTACATGTAAAAAAAATCTACAAAACAAAAGATGAAAAGCAAAATGACTTTTGAACACACTGTTCATTATAACAAGCAGAGTGGGAGGCTAGTGTTGTTAATAGCTGATGCTATATCCTCTGCTAAATGGTGTGGAACCCAATTAAAAGAAAAAAAATAGATCTAAAATACTGCAAGACTGTTAAATCATTTGGGGACACCTGGCTGATATGGACATCAAATATTAGTTGACAAAGTGTTGATCTCTGTTTATATTGCTATCTGCTTATTTAGAATGCAGCTTTGATCAATGCAATGCTTTTAGAATGGTCCATTTTTTGGAAGCATTTGCTTGTCTGTTTTATTTTGCATTAATTTACCTTCTGCCTGTCTTCTCAGCTATTCACCCATCTTTGCATGTGTGTATGTATGTATGTATGCATCCATCTATCTATCCTTCATCTATCTGTCTATATTTCTGTCTATGGGATACAGACATTACATTGGCTTTGCAAATGATCAAAGTCATTTACTACTGGCATTATATATCAAAATGTTAGATTTTTGAAAAATGCTAGTAGCTGGATATGGGAGATCATGGTACAGGGGGGAGTGGAACTGTTCCCCTTTCCTGCTGCAATTCAATGTTAGAGTTAGGATTTATGTGTCTATGTACCTATCTTACACTATTGCTCGATATATCTATCTATCTATTTATCTATCTATCTGATAACTCAAGGCCCCACTGCTGAGAAATACATACTGTATGTTGTAGCATTAGTAGATTATTGACTACTATGTAGAATCAAACTAAATTAGTCTTAGTATTAAGAGTGTTAAGGTAAGGCTATTCACAAAAGTCTCCCACATGATGTATTTAGAGTAATGGCAAATAAGACAAAGGTGAGTAGCCAGTAAATATTAGAAATAAGAAATAACAAGCAAACTAAAACAAATAATAGGAAGTCTGAAGAAGCTGGAGAAAATAAATAGAAATATTGATATCTTCATAGGTAACTGATGAGAACAGTGACAGAATATGGAAAGGTAATATGGAAGGGCAGACAAAAAATTTTGCAATATGAAATATGCCGGGAGTGTGGCTATGGGAAGAAACAGAAAGGTGAGAGGCATTTGCAGTTACAGGAACCATGAATTGAAATAAAAAGAATGAATGATTGCTTTTAACTTGGATAATAATAAATGCAGATAACACATTTAATATGAGGTTTTGCTTTGACAGCTTTCATCTTTGTAAAACACTCAGCAGGAAGACTAGGTAAAATGCTGGTGAACTGATGCCCTTTCAAAAAAATCACTTTTCACCAATGTCTGTTACAGACACTTTGCCTTTATTGTGATGTCCTTAACTCATTGCAGCTGAAGCTGGTCCTATTTTATCCCAATACAACAGAAATGTGAAGACCTCAGGCATCTATATAACACTGACATGGTAACAGAATTTGATACCCTTGTTGGTCACATCACTTCTGCACTATACATTGCTGCAAGTCAAAGGATCACAAACACAAAGCTTTACTAAATCAAACATCTTGTGTTTACTCTAGACATCTTTCTGAGTTTCTTGTTCTACACCAGTGATGCAATAAAATATCACTTAAGAAAGAACTATTCCCTTTAGAGCTGATCTGGACTAATAACACTGTTATTCCAATATCAGTATTTTCAAACAAATCAAGGCAGTTCATCGTATCAGCAATTCCATTATGTACGTGTTTCAGCATGCTCAGTTCACATCTGTATTCCACGTCTATTGTATATTTAGTCAGCCTACTGCTAGGCCTTCTTTTATTCACTGTCAGTTGTTCCACTTCTTTTTCACAAATGGTTCTAACAATCTTTGTGATGACTTTCCTAGTTTTGTTTGTGTTTTTACTTTATGAGGGTACAAATTGTCGACTATGTTTCCCCAATATGCACCCCTGAGATTCCTGCTCCACATAGACAATCACGGCCATCACAGTATCTATATGTATGCCAGCAGCTTTTCATTTTTCCCTATATTGGAGACACTAAAGTTGCTATATTTAAGTAAAACATTTGGGGGGGAAATCCAAACATAGGGTGCACAAGGGACTAACTTTCCTGCAAAAAGATGTTGTTTTTGTTTATTTTGTTTAGTTGAAGCTTTTACTGGTTTATTTTTTTCTGTCTGAAGCTTCAAATGAAAGACTTAAGGCAAGGCATAGTAGAACCCTGTGTGACTCTATATCCATCCCACTACAAAACAGCTGTTACTAACAGTGAAAAAGATTCAAAATGTAGCAAAGCAGTGAGAGACACCTTCACATATTCATATCCATTACCTGAGTATTGCATGTGTCCCATGAGCACCATAAGGAAGGGCATTTAATCAGGTTGAGTAGACAGAACTGAATTCAGATGTTTATATCAAAGTAGTCAACACAGGAGGCAAAGTGCAAAAACATCATGCAAGGGACTGTGCCCACAGCTAATATAACTGCCCCTAAGATCACCAATACCTGATACAAATTGTATGCAATTTCTTTTAAGGTAAGCCTGTTCTGTCTGTTAGGCTCAGCAACTTAAATGAATCCTCTTTTGACTCCTGTTATGCAGTGACATAACTCTACATACGTAGTCAGCTGTTCAAATTAAGTGATCCTGCTCATGTCAGTCTGAGTTAGCTGAATCGGTTTGCACTGTTACATCAGTGTCCTGCTATCATTTCTAGTTTCTTTACCTTCAGTCACTCTCCTTCTTTGCTGCTTTCCAACTTCTGATTACTTCTTTACAATCCCTTATCAAAACATTTGGGATGTCTAACATGAGTGACATACCGACTGAGTTATTTTAATTCCTACACTTCAGTTGTTTTCATATTCACACTGCTTTTTTCTATGTCCAGCTGCATGTGTGTGTGTGTGTGTGTGTGTGTGTGTGTGTGTGTGTGTGTGTGTGTGTGTGTGTGTGTGTGTGTGTGTGTGTGTTGTATCTAGGTTAGTCTGCTTTTAACTGGGAAATAGTAGAAATCAATCCATCCATCTTACCTACTTACCTTGCATACAGAATATATAGAAAACACATTTAAATTTAGAGTTAGTCAGTAAGAGGTGCACATGATGATAAAGGTGTCTAATTGCGTGACATGACACACATAAAATCTGAAGGCAAAGTCTTCTCACATTTGTTCCTGGGTATGTACTATAAGCTTGTAATAAGATACAGTGCATTATATACACTCACTATATTGATACAATTGTGTAAGGAAACACCCACGAAAGCCTGGTTGTGATAGCTGAAACAAATGACAAAATCCTCGGCTCGAACTGGAAGAACGTATTTTATTATAAAACAAGACAACCACCAATATTCACAGGTTAAGTGCTTTCATCTGAATGTAACCAGACTTCCTCAGAACAACAACAAGGTGGATCAGGAATGTTTAAATAACCTTTTAGGCGCCAAACTAGAATAGTATTTCCTGCCAATAAAACGGACTTTCTGCGCTACAGCGACTACAAACAATTCCAATCTCACAAACCAGGCAAGTTAAACTATTAAATCACTACTTTTTCGCTCAAGCTCGAGCTCTAGTTTGGCGCCTAAAAGGTTAATGTTGTTGTTCTGGT
This sequence comes from Protopterus annectens, assembly GCF_019279795.1. Classification (NCBI taxonomy): domain Eukaryota; kingdom Metazoa; phylum Chordata; order Ceratodontiformes; family Protopteridae; genus Protopterus; species Protopterus annectens. The sequence continues at coordinate 1,908,115,360 of NC_056739.1, read as the reverse complement.
TTGTGTTCCTGTAACATTCTAGATGACATTTGTTAACCTGTGAATATTGGTGGTTTACTTGATTTTTGGTAATTGTTTTGTGCTTCTTGTTGTTTCAAATCGTTCTTTTTGTTTTGTCTATGTTCATTTCAATCTTTTGTCTTTTTTCATGGGTGTTTCCTTACACATATTGATACAATTATCTGAGTCCTGATTCATTGAGGAACTATTATACAGAAAAGGTCATTTTAAAAAGGTTAAATGAGAAGCTCTTCATCGAGTGATGGCTAAGACATCTATAACCAGTACCCATGCAGCAACTATGCACGCTTACTTAATATAACATATCCATGGGTTACATGCCCTTGTGGAAAGAAATGCAATTTCACTGAAATGGTTTTGCTATGATTTAGAGCTAAAATAAAAATGGGACTTACATATCTGGATTTATTTTTTTAAGTAGTTTGTTAAAAAATATAATTATTTATTATTATTTAAAGGTTCCTTTAGCATACACCTCTGTGTATAAGTGATGATATCCTTTTGGTATTCAACAACCATCATAACATGGTGCTACTTTAGCATAAAGATGTGCAGCACCACATAGGGCTAGTTCAATGGCCATGCAGAATGCTAATGAGAGTCCAGAGAAGAGACATATGCTAATTAGCCATGTCCTGTTCTCCCAGACCCCCTCCAAGAAAGCTTCTGCATGCAAAGTGATTCAAAAAATTGCTTAGCCATGTAGATCAGCACAGATGACCCCACAATGCTGTGGTACTGAATGAGGCTGAAAGGCCAGGATGATCTACTTACCATGACTGTTTTACAGGGATCAGAAGGTGGGGGTCCACCAGCCTCCAGGAATTCATTATAAGTTTAGTGCCATAACTGTACCAGCATTACTGTGGTGGTTGGAATGTAGGGTTCACTAACAACAGCGAAATATTATAAGTAAAGACCCATAACAGCTTCAGCCTTGCTATGGGGATCAGGGGTGGGTGGATTCTCTAGAAACTGGGGCTATAAGTTAAGTACCATAATAGCACCAACATCACTACAGGGCTCAAGGGTGGAGGGATTCACTAGACTCTAGGAAGACATTATAAGTAAAATGCTGTATTGTCACCAGCATCACTACAGGCATCTGGGGTGGGAGGAATTCACTAGACAACAAGGAAACATTATAAGTTAAGTTCCATAATGGCACCAGCATCACTACACCATTCAGTGTGGAGAGTTTCACTATTACAGTGATTGAGGGGTGGAGGGGGACACACCAGTGAGTAGTGGAGTGCCATAATGACATTCAAAAGTATTACTCTGATCAGGGGGGTGAGGCACATTAGCCACCAGAGCGTACTAGATACATGCTATTATGGGGATCAGGGTGGAGGGAGCCACAGGAGGATAGACAGGTCAGGGACACATAAGGGGAGTGATGTGTGTGTGTGCGTGTGTGCGTGTGTGTGTGTGTGTGTGTGTGTGTGTGTGTGTGTGTGTGTGTGTGTGTGTGTGTGTGTGTGTGGGTGTGTGTGTGTGTCTGTGTGTGTGTGTATGTGTGTGTGTGTGTCTGTGTGTATATGTCGGGGAGGTGACTAGGAGGGATGCCACTGCCTGGAAGAACAGCAGTTTACTACCGTTTTCTGCAGATCATCAATAGTTTACACATTGTGGTAGTAACTGCAATTATGATTCATAAAAAATGGTCAATAATGAAATCTTACCAAGTCACAGCTAACATGTCTATGAATTGCAAAATACTGAGTCATGAGAACAGGGCCTTTATTGATTTCCCCGTGTTGTTTTTCATTATACCAGATGGATTCAGTCTGTGATATTCAGTGTTTCATTTACTTTACTTTTACTACCTAATAATTGTTGTCTATACAAATGTCACCGTCATAAGTCTGTCCTTGCAATATTCTAAAGTTGTAAACGAGCTAATGGAAAGCAATGTCCTTTTACAGACTGTAATACACTGATATCTTCATTCTGCTAAATGATGAAAAGAAGACTAATGGTTTATTTTGGAAATGGCCATTTCCTCTAGATCAAGGTCTCTTTTATATATCTTTCCATTTGACTGTCTGCACATCTATGTATGTATGTATTTATGCATCTATTTATCTATTGGTAATGAAACTGGGGCTTTTCCTTTGTTTTTTTGTTTTTATTTTTGTTTTTTTTTTTTTTTTTTTTTTTACTTCCAGGATCTCTTGCATTTAATGGGGATGGGGATACTCAGTTTTCTGCTCTTCTGGTGACATACAAGTTAGTCACTTAAATATTTTACATATAAAATTATAATAATTTATAAACTCTACACAGATTTTGAAAATTATTCCCCGGATTCAGCAAGCTCTGCACAGAGTGCAGGAATAGTGCAAGAGCTGCTGCACACAATATGGCAAATGAGCGAACCAGGAATGAGCTCCCGGGACATGCATGAGTGCTCCTACACTATTCCTGCATGGACACTACTGCTATATGCTAATTACCTCATTTGCTGGTGAAAACCATGTAAATGAGGTGAATTAGCAATCCAGGAAGCAGGCAGTCATCGGTGCAGGAATAGTGTAACCTGCAGAAATGTATTCGGTTACTAACCGAAATTACAAAACGGAGGCATGCCATCTCCAAAGAAAGCATGTATTCAAAGTAGTAGGCATGCCAATGGCAAAATATATGGCCATTGGCATGAAAAATAGTTGCAAAATTATAAAAAAATAGCTTTTTTTTAGCTGATTTTGGACATTTAAGTGTAGGGCAGCAGAGCTCAAACAGGATCGACCCAAAAATAAGAAAAAAAAGTTGGAAATAAGCTTTTAAACCCAAATCAGCATTTTACCATAATAGCCAATGGCATGCATAAGACAACAATACCAGGGAATAGTGGTTGCTAAGGGGGAAGGCTGAGTGTGTGTGTGTGTGTGTGTGTGTGTGTGTGTGTGTGTGTGTGTGTGGTAACTATGAATTAGCATTCTGTTTTATGCAAATGAGGGGACTGATACTGAATCACAGATTACCTCTCAGTGTTAGCTTGCACCCAACTGTGTAGGTGCAGCAATAACATTGTATAAGTATAAGAGGTACATGACCTCATAAGAGGGACTGTCATGCAAGCTGTATGCTTATTGGAGCTATGTGGCCCATGTTTGCCCTTAGCTAGGCACACCTAAGGAAGGGTGTGTGTCTGAGGCTGCCTAGCAGTGTTTACATTGCCTAAACAGGTGTGCGTGCCGCACACCAGGTTTAAATAATAAAAAAAAAAAAAAACAGGAAATAGCAGCTCTGTTCACATCTGAGCACTGGGTATGCACGCCACACCTCATGGCTTAAAAGGGAAGGCAATGGGAAGAGAAAACAGCAATAGGAAGGCAATCAAGGTGAACTAGCATAGCTGGCAGGCAAAATGCATCAGAATCAGCCAACTACACATGGAACAGCCTAGCACACTACTATAAACTATGCAAACACCTTACAGTCTGTTTGTTTCCCGCAAACTCTACACCACTGGTGTACACAGATGGGGAAATTTTACCTGACAAAACTAACAAAATGTTAGGGGATGCTGTTGCTCTCATACATCAATATGTGCAAGAGGCTGAGGGTGGCAAACATGTGAATGCTGATGACCAACCCATAGTGAGGAGAAGGAGAAGTGTGCACAGACCCAGGGTAACCTACCAAGGGCTACATGAGATGGAGATAGTGGAGTGCTATCGGGTGGACAGGGACATTTTACAGCAAATTGTTTAGCTGTGCTGGCCACGCCTCACACACAGAACCAACAGAGTGGAACCCATCCCAGTGGATACCAAGGTATGTGTAGGCTTAAGAATACTAGCCACAGGTACTTTCCAAAGGGCAAATGGAAATATCATGGGGATCTCACAGACATCAGCATCCGGGGTACTCCACCAGTTCCTGGATGCCATGTCAGCACATGCCGATGAGCACATATATTTCCTCAACACCCATGCGGCATTGACCAGCAATATGCATCTCTTCAACCAATTAGCAGATTACCCTGAGGTAGAGGATGCTATAGACTGCATGCACATACACATCAAAGCGCCACCCAGCGAGCGGGGTAGGGTCTACATAAACTGCAAGGGCTTCTCCTCCATCAACTGCCAGGTCGTGTGCAATGCCCAGTGTATAATTTTGAATGTGTGTGCTGGCAGCCCTGGAAGCTATCACAACTCTCACATCTGGCATATGACACAGCTGTACCAGTCATTTGCCAGTGGGGACATTCCATATGGCCACCTAGTTGGGGATGCTGGTTACAGACTGGAGCCGTGGCTGATGACACCCATCAGAAATGCGTACACACCCAAACAAGAAATCCATAATGAGACACATGCACAAACCAGAATCATAATAGAGCATGTGTTTGGGATGCCCAAGTCACGGTTCCTCTGCCGGGACATATCTGGTGGAGCATTGCAGTACTCTCCAGCTACATGTACACAAATGTTCATAGTATGTGCCATACTACACAATATGATCCTGTGGAAACACCTGCAGCAGGAACAGCTTGGGGCAAGGCCACACAGGCCCCCACCATTGCCAAGGCCAACACAGAAACAGAGGAACTCAGAGGAGGACAACCTGAGCCTGCCCATGTAGGCAGAAGGAAGCGTGCCCAGTATGCACAGGCATTGATAAAGAGGCAAAGCATAGCACATACACTGACATGGTAGGGACCCAGGAAATGACACCTCTCTCTCTGACTCGCATATACAGTAAAAGGGATGCCAAGTATGACACTACCTTTGCTTTACCATGTATAGGGAGTGTACTTTGTGCATTCGACATAGTCAGCCCTCCAGCACCGTCCTCAATACTGACACAGCCACAAGGTAAGTCACTCTTCCTATCAATTGCTGAATGAAGTAGTATGTTCTGATAGTTGTATCTATGGTATGGACGTAAGCATGCAAGGGAATTGGGTGGCTGAATGGGATGGCAGCAGATAGTGGACACCTAGATGGGCAGCATGAAATCCATAACAAATACTGGTGTCAACAAAGCAGGCAGTACTAGACAAGGTGACAAATCCCACTGCAGTACATGTGTTGGCCCAAATGTGTGTCTATAGGACACACACATGCATGTCAGTGAGGCACACATACCCACCAGCAGCCTCAGCCTGCAAGACAGGTGTAGATGACCATAAAGAAAGGCTGGGCTAAGGCCTACAATTGATGGCAGTGGTTAACAGCCCCCCTGCAGACCTACACAGAAAGATTACAACAGGTCTGGCAGTTGTATGTTAGTTCTGAAGAGTAAGAAGTCTGAAAATGAAATGTAGGCCAATAAATCCTAAGATCTGTATTCTACTGATATGCCTCCAGTCTGCATGATAGGTCAGAATACAAAATGAAATGAAGGCCAACTGAGTACCTGTATAGCAAATTTTTTAAGTTGTCAGGTGTGCCCCCCCCCCCCCCCCACAATTATGTATAAATGCAGTAACATGTACTGTGGGGTTAATAACAGTGGAGCACAAATTACCTGAGCTGGCCTAATCTACAGGATAGATTGTTGCATGTGTACAATATGTAGGGGTCTGTGTGTTAGGTTGTTGTGTGTTCAATATTGCTTGGAAGTGGTCAGCATGTAGGCATGGAGGGTTGTGTCTCGGTGGCCTATGGCCAGTACTGTTGATAACAGGGCCATGTTCCAATTGCAGTGCCAACCACAATGCATCTCAGCAATACCCATGTCAAAATTCGTCCATACTCACTTTGTTCCAGAGTATGGGAAGTCTCTGGGACAGGAATCTATCCCTCTAGCATGTTCTGTTTATTGTTGTGACAAGGTTTAGGTCCCTAGAGCATGTAGCTCGGAGGGATTGGGATTTATTTAAGTGCAGCATGTCCAACAGCTCTGGGTTTGACATAGCATTGTATGTTAGGCAGAGATCGCCTCTGAGTAGGTGATATGTGACAGAGTAAAGCTGGAGTGTTTTGAGATGGTCTGCATAGGGCATCTGTTTGAGAATAATAATCCTCTTTCTGTGGTATTTCTGCAGCCTTTCTAGTTGTTGTAGATGTCTTGAGAGGTACATACCAAAAGGAGTGCTGGGTTCTGTAATGGGTCTAATGAGTGACGGGTAGAGGGGAACAATGACCTGTTTTTTCCTGGTTGAGAAACCTTTTGTGATGAGGTGTGCCATGTAAAAGGATCTCCTGACTACTGTGGTGATGGGATCATCAAAGGAGTGACTTCTGTTCACCTGTGTCTCAAGGTATCTTATCACACTTTTGATGTTAATTAGACTACCACCTATGTGGTAGCTTATGGGTACAGAGTTTTTACCAAAAGGGATGGCAATGCACTTTTTGGCATTGAGCTTGAGGCCATGGCTTTGACACCACGCATCTGTCTCAGTGAGGCCTTTTTGCAGGCCATCCACATCATTAGGAGTTTTGATTATGGCTCTTAGTCTGCAGTCATCTGTGAACTTAGCCAAAGACCTTCTGTGTTAGCCTGTACTTCAGAGAAGTAGATACCAAACAGGAGAGGACCCAGGACTGGACCCTGTGGTACTCCACTTGTCACTGGTCTCTAGTCAGATTTGGAGTCTGCTACTTTCACAGTGTGAGTTCTGTCAGTGAGCCAGCTGGCAACCCATCTTGAGACATAGGGATTTATAAAAAATGCTGAAAAACAGCCACAGGTGGCAAGACAAATCCAAGGAACAAAATATAATCCACAGAGACAAGTTTTAATTCATAAAAACAAGTAGTGTAAGTGCTTTTGTCTTGCGCTTGTGAGCAAGACTTCATCAGATAAACAGAACTAATGCAAAATGCAACTATTTAAAGTGTCACATGCTGAACATCAATTAGCGTCTAGAAGCAAAAGTTACAGATATTTAAAAACATTTCAATATAAATACAAATGCTAAATGAATAAGCATGAATAAATAAGCAAGCATGAATAAAACTGACCAAGAATGAACATGCACACTGAGGATGACTTGATTTTAAAAATATTATAAAAAACTTTGTTTAAAAACTGTGTTAAATAATTACTTGAAGTGAAAAATGAATTAAAACTTGTCTCTGTGGATTATATTTTGTTCCTTGGATTTGTCTTGCCACCTGTGGTCATTTTTCAGCATTATTTGCAGTTATTATTTACAAGTTTACATAGGGATTTATACCTATTTTAGTGAGTTTATCTATAATTCCAGAGTGGAGGATGGTTTTGAAAGCCTTGGCGAGATCTAGATAGGCTGTGTGAACCACCTTACCTTCATCTACGGCTTTGGTGACCACTTCAAAGAAGTCTATCAGGTTTAGGAGACATGATCTGCTTTTTACAAACCCAAACTGGGTGGGGTCCAGAGTTTTGAGATTACCAGTGTCATTGTTTATAAGTTCCATGATGATACGTTCCATAGCCTTGCAGACCAGGCTTGTCAGGCTAATGGGACAGTAGTTCCCGGGCTCCGTGGTGGCTCCCCTATTGTGGAGTGGAATGACCATCACTGTGCGCCATTCAGTGAGCATAAAGCCTGAGGTAAGGCTATGATTGAACATGGTACTTAGGTGGGGTGCCAGTCCATTCTGTAGTTCATATAGAACGCAGCCTGGGATGTTGTCAGGTCCCATGGATGCTGTGTTCTTGGCTTTGGAGAGTGTGGTTTTTACCTGTGCAGCCATGAATACAGGAATTTTGCATTTTTCCAGTATAGGAATGAGCACTTTAGGGGGTGAGATGTGGGTAAACGTAGCACTGAACCTATCTGCCAGGATGTTGGCAATATCAGTTGGGTTCTGTATATTTAATGCCATTGTGCTGTAACTCAGAGCAGATCTGAGTGTTGTCATTGAGATTCTTGACATAGCTATAGAATGCTTTGTGATTGTCTTTAGAATCAGTGGCGATTTTGTTTTCATAATTAGCTTTGGAGGACTTTATGAGGAATCTTAACTTTTTACTGAGGCTGACCAGGGAGTTCCTCCAATCATGGGATTTTACTCTTTTTTGCAACAGTTTCTTTCTTCTGTTGTACAGTTTGTTTATGGCAGGGGACCACCAGATTGGCTTCCTTTTTTGGAGGATAGCATCTTGGTTCTGTTAGGGAGTGCACGATCCATGCACTTGTGTAAGTGCTTACAAAGTACATTTGTGTAGGATTCAGCAGTCATACCTCTATTGTCTGTCTGCATCAGTGTTGTGAAGTTTGCCACTTCTGTCTTAAGAAGTGTGAAGTTGGCTTTGGAGAAATTTTTTACGGTGGTTTCCCTAATGAGGGTGTGTGGGCAGGATGTGGATGTCTAGGGTGATTAGCTTGTGGTTGGATCTGACCAACGAGGAAATGAACTCTGGTGTGAAACACCGGTTGCCCATGTTGGTAATGACCAGGTCAAGGATATTGCTGCCCATGGTGGGGGTGTGGATAAGTTGATCCAAGGTGCTGGAATTTATGAATTCCAGAAAACGTTGTGCAAAAGAATTCGTACATGAGTAGTTTTCCCAGTTAATGGTGGGGTAGTTGAAATCGCCCATTATTAGGGTATTAGGTTGTACCTTAATATTTTCCAGTGTATCAAGAAATGAGGAGTGGGAATCCAGGGGCATGGTGGGGGATCTGTAGCAAGCTACAATTTGGATTGCGGTTTTGCCCAGAGTTAGTTGCACTTGGATAATCTCGGATGCATTATGCTGAGCAACTAGCCTGGAGGTGTGAATATCTTTTATGAATATGGACATGCCTCCACCTTTAGTGTTTTGGTCCAGGCTAGGTGGCTGAAATGTGTGGTATGAATTATAGCCTGGTAATCCAGGGGTGCTCTCTTGAGCCTTGAACCAGGCCTCTGTCACTGCACAGATGTCGATGTTCTCCATTTTAAGGAGTGCCTCGAGTGAATGCATTTTGAGGTTTAGACTTCTAGCATTGAGTAGCATTACCCTCAGATTTTGCTTGCTTGTACCTGTTATGGTGGCGAATTTGTCATTTTAACCTCACCTAAAAAAGGTACTATAGGGGTGACAAGGGCCTTAGCCAGTATCCAGAATCTCAAGGGCGACAGGTGCAGGCCATCTGCGGCAGAGCATCATGGTCTGTCGATCATGTCATCCCAGGCAGATAGATACTGGATCCCCTTAGAATGACACCAGAAGCTTATACAATTGTTGAAGTTAATCATTTTGTCCTTGTACTGTGGTATCATTCTAGGTGATGGCAGGATGCTACGCAGGGCTAGGGTCATACCTGCCTGGGCTACAAGATCAGACAGCTCCTCCATGTCTCTTTTCATGCAGTCCAGGGAGGTACATCTCAGGTCATTCACACCAACATGGACAATGATAGAGTCATATTTGTACTTGTTGTGGAGTGACCTGAGTGCGTGCATTATGTGGCGGATCCTGGCACCAGACAGGAAGCTGACAGTAACTTTCTCCTTGTTTATCCTGGTGAGTGGAACATCAGTGTGCCTGACTATAGAGTCACCTATGACTATAGTGTTGGGTACATTGCTATGCCATATGGGCTGTGGTTGAGTGGCACACTGAGTTTGTGGGCTATGTGTCATTTCGGTTGTGTTGGAGGGTGGAGGTTGCTTGTGCTTCTGCTTTGGAGGTCCCTGTTCCTTAGGCAGCTTTTTATTGAGAGCCTTTGTGAATGTAGGTGTGTGTTTTGTGTATCTATGTGTGTGTTTTGGTGGTGTAGGTTCTGAGGGACTATGTGATAACTGTGGTGTGGTTCAAGTGTTTACCTTCTCCTCTTGACTGTCTAGTCCAGTCTTGGGTGAAGAGAACTTTGCTTCCAGTTTAGCTATATAAGTGCATCTCTCACAGGTTGTAATGTTGGATGATAGGAGGAGAGGGTTGTCTGTGTACATGAGGCAATTGCTGCATTGCCCCAAGATGCCCAGATTCATCAGGTAGGCAGGAAAAAACACAGGGAGCTGACCCTTATATAAGCCTGGATAGGTGCTTATTTAGTAAGTGCTAAAAACTGTTTTCCTCTAGACAGGTGAGGAAAGTTGAGTGTTGTAGTAATTTGTAGCTTATTTGGTGCTTACAACGAGTTCTGAACAAGTGCTGAGCTCAAAGAAGCAGATTTGATTGCTAAAACTAAAAACTGGCTAGTCCTAAGGGAAAATTCAAAGAACAGACTTTATGGCACCAGGAATAGTTTAACCCTAGCTAAGCGGCGATGCATAAAGTGTTTTTTTTTTTTTTTTTTTTTTTTTTTAGATGAGCTACGTAGTGCTTACCATTCCCACTTGTAAGCTAGAAGCCTTCCCTCCATGGCAGCTATGAAAGAGTGTGTGTGTGTGTGTGTGTGTGTGTGTGTGTGTGTGTGTGTGTGTGTGTGTGTGTGTGTGTGTGTGTGTGTGTGTGGAGATGAATGATTTTGAGGCCATTCACAATCACTACACCTCCATTGCCATACATTAGCATGCCTGCTATTGCCAGTCACATTAAAATAACTCTTTGGACAAGTGCCAGCCCCATAAATTCCCTGGCACTTGTGATAATTGTGTAATGCTGTAGAGTAGCGTACTATTGAGTTAGGAGTTTTAATCCTAGACATGGAAACTGTGTGTGTTTGTGTGAGAGAGTGTGTGTGTTTTTGATGATACCTGACTTTATGGACATTGATGCTTACTACTCTCCCCTTAACCCTCCTTTAGCACTGCTGCTGATGTTAGTCACCTTCAAATATACCTCTGCACAGTTCTCCGACATGTAAACTCCATGGTGTGGGCCATAAATGCAGAACAATGTAGTAGCAGTAACTACATAGGTATGGGTTTGAATCTCATCTGTGGCAAGTGTTTATGTGTGTACATATATCTGTCCCTCAAAGATTTTGAGCCCAGTACACATCTCAGAGCCTGACTTTAGCAGTCCTGCAGGTATCATCCACCTTAGAACTACCTGTTGCCAACCCTAAGCCATGTAAGGTTAGTAGTGCATGTGGGAAATCCATAACATAATGGTCTGTAAAGATTGTTAGATAGTGTTTTGAACCTTACCCCTGGCAAATGTAAATACCTGTGTAGGGTATAATTTTTTGGGGGATCTCTCACCAACTACATCACCCAATGCTAGTATTTACAAGGGCTGGTGATGTTCCTCACCTTAGAAGTACCTTGGGACAACATTCATCCTATAAGCTCCGTGGCACATGCGATAAATGCGGTGCACTATAGTAGCAATACCATAGCTATGTAGGTTTACATCTCAGTACTGTCAAGTGTGTGTGTTTGTCATGAGTATCCTGTGTGGAGGTTGCTGTGAGTGTCTAATAACAGGATACATTGTGGGGTGGGTTTTGCTAAATTATTATGTTGAGGATCTAGTATATGTCACAATGTCCACCTTACAATGACAACAGATGTCAAACACTGGAGAGGTTGGTGTAGACTATCCATAGCCCTACATGTGACATTATGGATTGGTGAACAATATAGGCAACCCTTTTATTACTCAGAAAACACTCTCCACCCACGTCTCATACACAAACACACTTGGCTAGGCAACAACTACTATATTGGTAGTTCCCTGCATATTGCTTCACAGATAGTAACCATGGTGTGATTGCAGTGGACTACATGCCTGTTGACCACAACAGTGCCACTGACATCAGAAAATACTTTGATGTGTTACATCTCCTGACTGTGTGTTATCCATCAAGTAAAAGGACATGGCACCTTGTTCCATCCCCTCAGTAGGCAAATAAATGTGTACAGTGGCCCTTTTGCCATGTTCCCCACTGGACACCTTGCAACAACTGTAGAGTCTGCAAATGTAACCCACAAAGGGAATGCCATGCCCTATACACATGTTCTGTATGGATAGATGCCACTAACTCCTCTGAGTACCCATATCATGATCTCAATGTAGGTGCAAACATGACCTCAGTTACATAGCCAGGTCTCACCAAATGAGGTCAGGAATGCTACATCAGAAGATAACAATCTGTCCACACAACATGCCCCCAGATACCTGAAGTACACTTCCACATGTCAAAGAACTTGCGTGTTGGACATGTGCACAACCCAGACACTGTCCATGTTATGGAATATAGATCACATACATGGGAAGCAGTGCACATCACTGGTCATCCACAATAGTAACCCAGATGAGTCAATGGTGAATACAATACCCACCCATGGGGACCACTCCTTGGACTACACCCATGAGTCACACTGGGGACTATTGTCACGTGGCCTGATGCCAATGTATTCCCTTGGCCTAGCCTTGTAGAGCCTTCAGGCCTATTCACCTACTACACACCTGTGAACCAATTAACCTATGGATCTCAGTACTGGCAAGTGTGTGTGTGTGTGTGTGTGTGTGTGTGTGTGTGTGTGTGTGTGTGTGTGTGTGTGTCTGTGTGTGTGGAGATGAATGATTCACACTCACTACCCTTCTTATTGCCCTACTTTAGCATGCTTGCTGATGTCAGTCACCTTGAAATAACTCTTTGGCCATATTTCAGCCCTATAAGCTCTGTGGCACATGCAAAAACTGTGTAATAATGTAATGTAGTAAACTAGCTTGGCAGGAGTTCTAATCTTGGCCCTGCCAATTCTGATAATGTATGTGCTTCTATGAGAGAGAGTGTGTGTGTCTTTGTTGACACCTGATTTTGTGGACATTCATAATTACTACACTTCCCTTACCTCTCCTTTAACACTGCTGCTAATGCCACTCACCTTCAAAGATACCTTTGGACAGCTGTCCAACATGTAAGCTTTGTGCTGCATGCAATAACTGTGTAACACTGTAATAACAATACATAGCCAAGTAGGGGTTTGAAGCTCAGTACTGGTACGTGTGTGAGTGTGTCATCAGTATCCCGTGTGGGTGTTGGTGTAATTGTGTAATGACAGGATCCATTGCAGTGTAGGTTTTGCTACATCATTATATTGAGGACCTATATGTCCCAATGTCCACACTACAAGGCCAACAGTTTTCAAGCACTGTAGAGTTTGTTGTAGACAATCCACAGCCATAAATGTGTACTGCCATGTGCAATTACTATGTGACATTATGGATTAGTAAACAATATAGGCAACCGTTATAATATCCAGATACCACTCTCCACCCACGGATCATACACAAACACGCTTGGCTCTTACTCCCTTCCTTTCTTACTTTCTCTCTCTCTCTCTCTCTCTCTCTCCCACATCTGGTGGATGTGGAAAAGTACATCTGTTTTACATAGGCAGCAGCTTGACTTTTGTAGGTAATGCTCATGATCAGCTGATGGCCTGTGCATGAATTAGAGTCCCCCACTTGCTAATTCCATGTGGAACAGCTGTGGTATCATTCCTATAGCCAATTGCATGGAAACACACTCCTATAACTAAGCATTTCAGATGGGTGTTGGCCCTTTTCCTTCACTGTGAGCAGGACTTCATGTGGTTGTCTGACATACAGCATCACAAAGGGTAGATTTTAAATACCTCTTACAACATACACTGTGGAGACAGGCCAACAAATAGGAGGGGGATGTTCCAGACATGGGAACAGAATGTAAGTATTGCTGTTATACATTTGTAGTAATGTTGGTTTAATGGGGTTTGTGTGGATATGGCTGCTCTACATGATTTAAAGTCTGGCATGACAGTGTTATTTGGTTGAGGAAACTCTCACTTGTAGGGCTATCTACAGACTGGCCAGAGTTTTGAGTCTTAGATATAGTGTGTTACTCACACATTTCCTATCTTTAGAAATGCAGTAGCATACTCTGATGACTGCAGTCAGTACATGGTGACATCCCTGTGTGTTACTGACTTCATATCCCTCAGAAGAGATATGTCACAACAAACCCTGTTACATCTGGAATTTTCTCAGTTTATCACAGCAATATGTCAATACTGTCCCTTAGTCTGTGCCTCTGTCCCCCAAGTCTGTCACTCTTTGTCCATATGTCATGCAGTAAGAGGTGCATATGTAAAGTATATCATTATTTACTGACAGCATTCCTAATAACAAGCCAGTGATATATCAGACTGCTAGACATGTTTTGCATAGTGGGTCTTATATTTGAGGATAAAACCTGGACATTCTGTTGTAGTCTGTGCAGTAGTGAAGTCTGTGTACTTATAGTGATTGTTGACAGAGTATCAGTATTGTGTAGCAGTGTATTGTGAATATGTTACTTGGCCTGTGTACAGACTGTGGTAGATGTCAGTGTTCTTGGTCCTGTTCTAACTGATGCTGTATGCTGCTCCAGTTTCTGGTATGCTATCAGCATATATGTTTGTAGGGCCAGAGTGAGACACGTCCCCATACCACAGTCAGGCATCAGACTATGCTGTGAATTGGATCAGTATATGTAGAGTTAGTGTGTGAGTAGCAAATATGAGGATGGTTTTGGTCACACAGTCCATATACTGTACTATTAATTAGGCTTACCATAATGTGACTGTGACTGTGTTGAGATTGGTTGTGGGTATGCACTTTCACACTGGTGTCTGCTACTCCATGCTGTTACATGC